>NC_051086.1:56813108-57149149 GCF_004664715.2 Peromyscus leucopus
AGGGTCAGACTGCCACAGTTTAGAGCAGGAAGTGCTGGAACTTCCTCCTCCTTCCCTCTGTGGGCAAGCTGAGCTCCCCAGAAATAGTCTGGGAACTACAGAGCCCAAAAGTTAAAAAAGAAGAAATTCAAACCAACATCTGTGATTGTAAAGGGCAGACTGGAACCACCTCTGCAGATAGACAGCAGAGGTCCCCTCTGAAAAATTGATCTGGTCTCATTCCTGGATTCTGAGATGGGCACAAGGCCTGGATAACATGTTTTAAAGAACCGCCTGGGCTTTCCTGCAGACTCAGCTCAACCCATGCATGGTTCCCTTCCTGAGACTGACTGACTGTTTGCTGGAGATTGGAGGATAGTGGCAAGGGACATACACTTTCCACTATCAGGGCTTGCTTCTTGGCGTTAAGATGCTAACTCAGGAGAAGGTGGACAAACAGGCTCTAGGGAGAGGGAGGAAACAGGCTTGGGTCTTAGAAAACCATTTTGGGGTGAGGGCTAGGCTGGAAATATAGCTCAAAGGTAGAATGTATGACTGATGAGCATAAGACCCCGAATCTAATCTCCAGCAAAAACAAAACAAAACAAAACACCAAGAGAAGGAAGGAAGATCATTTGGGGAGATCAAATAACCCAGCACACTGTAGTCGCAGGGCATGGCTAGGTAGCTTCTTTGAGTAACTCCTGTGTTCTTTGGACAGCACACCGCCCTTGTCACCGTGCCATGCCCAGGTGTACTCAAAGCTTCATGGCATACCTGCCCATTGTGAAGGCCTAGACTTGACTTTACAGGTTCTACCTTAGGGAAAGGGCCACCATCTCAGACCACCTGCTGTACTTAGTTCCAGGAAGGACCTCAGGAATGTGCCATGACAACTGGAATGGATACAGAGCAGTATCCTCCTGCAGACATCCTGTCTGCAGTTTAGGCCCTTGAAGATATCTAGATAATCTTGCTGAGCAGTCCAGATAATCCTGTTCAGCAGGTTGTGGTTCCCCGCCAAAATTCTAACCCAATGGTTTCACGCTACCCAATCCCAAGTTACCAATTCCTGGCCTGTGTTTTTTCCCTATAAAAACTCTCTGCACCTGGGCTCATGGCCGCCGTCACATTTCCTTCCATCTGTTGTGCGGTGGCCCAGGTTGAACCTGAATAAAAGGACCCTTATGCGCTTGCATCGGAAACCGGCTCCTTGGTGGTCTCTGGGGGTTTCGAGAAACGGGCACAACACCATCTCACCTCCCCTGCCTCACAGACTTCAAGGATAGGCACATCCCAGAAGTCATGATCAGGGATCCAGACTAAGAGAGGGAAGGGTATCTTAGGCAGTAGAGGAAGTGCACCATCTGGGGAAGATGGCTCTCACAGGGATAGAAGGTGCAGGCCTCTACCCAGAACCCTCCACGGCAGAAGACGAAGAACTAAGACCTGAAGCTTCAGAGCTCAGGTTGGAAAGAACGCCAGTGTCACCTCACCCGACCCCCTCAACTGGTTTCTCCCCTTGGTATTTCCACTGCACGGACACTTCCTGGGAGAGTCACCTTATCTCCCAAGGTGTCACTAGCTTGAAACTCACCCATCTGGGCCCAGCTCTGCCACGTCTGAGCTGCTTTCTTCAGCTTAGTCCCCATCTATAAATGCAGATGGTGGCCTCCCCAAGGTGCAAGTCTCCCAGATGTGACTCTCCAGAGTACACAGTCTCTAGTCCCCTCACCCAAGTGGATTCCTCAGGTCAGATCGGTTGCTGTAGCCTCAGGGTCTGCAGGCTGCTAAGCTAACTCCATCCTGACTGCTAGGCTCACTCTGTCCTGCCTGCTTTGCTATCAGTCTGAAGCTCTGTTCTGGGCTTGTCCAGCTAGGGGACTGCAGGACTTCTACCCCAGGCTATGATATTTTATTTACTGCTCAGGACTACATCAGATAAGTAAGACCCAGAACAAGCCACCGCTCAGGGCAGGCACATGCATGTTGTGTGTGTATGTGTAGGCACTTAAAGGGATGTCAGGGAGTTAGATTTTCCAGTCTTTGTATATAAAGTGGAAAGACGGGAGCTTTCAAAGAACCAGATCAGAGTGTTTACCTCCTCCTCACTCAGCACTATGGAAAACACTAGTGCTGTGGAATGTTCTGTATGGCAAATGTGTTGCTCTGATTGGTCAATTAACAAAACACTGATTGGCCAGTGGCCAGGCAGGAAGTATAGGCAGGACTAACAGAGGAGAAAAGAAAGAACAGGAAGGCAGAAGGAGTCACTGCCAGCCACCGCCAGGACAAGCAGCATGTGAAGATGCCAGTAAGCCACCAGCCACGTGGCAGGGTATAGATTTATGGAAATGGATTAATTTAAGCTATAAGAACAGTTAGCAAGAAGACTGCCATGGCCATAACAGTTTGTAAGCAATATAAGTCTCTGTGTTTACTTGGTTGGGTCTGAGCGGCTGTGGGACTGGAGGGTGACAAAGATTTGTCCTGACTGTGGGCAAGGCAGGAAAACTCTAGCTACACACTAGAGCCCAAGCAAGTGAGATCCTAGGCTCTGAAGTCACAGTTCCATCCTGGCTTTGAGACCTCCTGGCTGTGTGACCCACAGAAGGTACTTGACTGTTGAGTCTACACCTGTGGCGCCTCACCTGTAAGTGGGTGGACTAAGACCCGTCTCACAGATACAATGCAGAACGGCCAGCAGCATGCTTTCTACATTCTACAGGGCCTCTGTGCTAAACAGCCGTCAGCTTCTACTACCTGCCATCACTTGACAACTGCACGGTGTTTTTAGTCCAAGACAGGAGGCAGCTGGAAGCTGTATCATCATATCCTGGGGTGGTGTGAGCCAAGGGGAGACCACCTTGTTTCCCTAATGTGAATCATCAATCTCCTCTCCTCTTCCCTCTTTCTCCCCCCCCCACCACTAGGGATTGAATGCAGGTCCCCGCACACACCCCGCACATGGGCTCCATGGTCAGCCCTTCTTATGTTTTTACTTTTTAACTTTGAGATAGGGTCTCCTTAAGTTGTTCAAGCAGCCTTCAATTAACTTTGTCCCCAAAGCCTGTGTAGGTCTTAAACTTGTGATCCTCCTGCCTCAGCCTCCCAGTAGCCAGGATTATAGATCTAAGCCACTGCTACTGGCTGGTACTACCTACCCTGTACCCTAACTCATCCCAGCTATTGCTGCTGGCTTGTGTACTTATTTATTTACTTAAGTGAGGTCTCACAAGTCTGCCTGGAACACAAGGGCACTACTGATCTTCCCCTCTTAGTTCCGGAGTGCTGGGACTTACAGGTACGGTACCATTTCTGTTGTTTTCTTTGCCCCCATTTTATAATGATCACAATAGGCAACGGGCATTTTCAGTCCTATTTTAAGTCAAGGAAACTCCCTCCAAGAGGGAAGGAGCCCTGTCCACATAGCTAGGGACGACTGAATAAGGATTCAAAGCTAGGCTTGTTGGATCCAAAGCCCAAGTTGTTACCACTGGGCTGCACTGCCACAGACTCCCCTCAAAGAAGTCAGAAGTGACAAACTCTGGAGGCCTCTGTTCTTGTGTCATCCTGGATGCTGATACCCCATAACAGAAGAAAAGTCCAGCAGGTTCTCAGTTTTATGGCAGCTTCCACTGCTCCTTCATAGAGACGGTCAGGAGAAAGAGGCAAAGGGAACGGAGGCCCTATTCCAGTTCTAGCTTATCTGTGAAGCTCTTTACCCTGCCTGGGTCTCAGTTTACCCTCAGTGTAGAGGGAGTACTCGCAAGATTTTCCATTATCTCCTAGGTAGTATCCATTATGTGCTCATGCACACATGCACACACAACCACATGCACTCAAAACCCCCCAGAGAGCTGACTCGCAGAGTGTGGCTGTGGCATCCCTCGGAGAAAGGAGGCATGACCAGGCCTCATGGTCTGAGCCCCTCCCCATGCCTGCTCCTGCCTGCCCCCAGAGATAACATTTCCATAAGGTGTGACTGCAAAGGAACACGACTAATATTTACCAATGATGAGCTGATGAGATGACCAGTTCTCTGGCTATCAAGAGGCCAGACAACCATAATGATGTAGTCAGTGTGTGCAGCTTTAGGGTTCATGTGTACGATTTCTAGTGTTTGGCCCGGGGTTTCTGGGGATTGTCAGGGACTTTAAGATACATTTGCTTGGAGTAATGACCTACCTGATGATTAAAATGGGCCTGGGCACTGTGAATACTAAACAAAGCTGTTCACAAAAGAAGGAATTCCAGAAATGTCTTGGATATTTCAAGGATGCCAACAGCATCTGAAGGGGTCTTCTGACACGGATATATAAACCCCACTAGTGGGCTTTCTGTGTGGCTCAGGATGCTGTAACCAGCTCCAATCTTCTCTAAGGGAAAGGTATGTTTTCTCTTCAACATGGGGCCAGGTAGACTTGTCTTGCATCTGTGCCTGGGAGAACCAGGTACAAGGCCTCCTTTGTGCCTCCCAGGATCCACAACTCTCTCGAAAGGTCCAGAGGGCAGAAGCACAGCTGCTCTTTACAGATAACTATCCCAGCTTGCTGAGGCTCTGAGAGCCAGTTGTACAGTCTGGCTAAAGAACCAACCGTTATCTGTGCCAATACAGAGAAGGAAAGAGGGACCCCAGGGTAAAAGGCCAGTTATGTTTGGGGTCATCTGGTTCTTTGCAAAATGTCCCTACACCAGACCTGGATCTGGCTACCTCTCTGGGTGGGAGGCTGCCCATAGGTGGCCTGGACAGAACTAAACCTTTGTTTGACAGAGCGGTCACTCTTTCTACTATTTCCTTTATTTTTATTTTTATTTTTTGAGACGGGTTTCTCTGTGTAGCTTTGCGCCTTTCCTGGAACTCACTCTGTAGCCCAGGCTGGCCTCGAACTCACAGAGATCTGCCTGCCTCTGCCTCCGAGTGCTGGATTAAAGGTTGTGCCACCACTGCCTGGCTACTATTTCCCTTTTTACAAAGCTGAGAAATCACAAACTTACCACATTTCTCTATGGACTTCAAGAGGAAAAGGGTCAAAATAAACAGCCAATTCCTCATCATGTTCTTTGACTTCTCCGAACTAGGAAAAACAAACAACAAACAAACAGCAAGAGAGTGGCATGTTAAAGTTGAATTAGCTCAGCTCTTGGTAGACAACATGCTACCTGAACCACGACAGTGGGACAGTTCATAAAGGACTTCTTCTTCACAGGCTCTGTGACCTCTGACCTCACAGGCTTGGCATCACAGCCTCTGCGAAGGAGACCCCAGAGAGGACTTACCTTTGTTTCATGTCATGGGCAAACCTGCTCAGAGCAGCTAAGTGGGTTGTGGAAAGCCCTACTCAGAGGAAGTGAGCACAGACCCACACTGTTCCCTCAACTGCTGTCTACAGCCTAGTTAATGGGGGGGGGGGGATGAATGGAGTTTAACTGGCAGAGTGTTCTTCTCTTTTGAAAAAAATCATCTCTTCTCTTATTTCACTGAAGCAGATACGGACTGTGAAATTCAAACAGTCTGTCAGCAAAAAGTCCCCCAGCGCTAAAGGCTAAGACATCCGGAAGGAAAACCCCAGAACAGATGGAAAAGGAAAAAGGAATTGACAAGGTGACCACAATGCTAAAATGATCAGATTGGTTAACCACACAACCAGGCTTGTAAAAAAATTACAAGACAGAAACAAGGCACTGGCCATGCCCTTGGGTGGTGTGTGTGTGTGTGTGTGTGTGTGTGTGTGTGTGTGTGTGTGTTTCTAACCATCTTCCAGGCCTCAGCCAGATGTACACTTTCGAGAGCCTCTACCATCCCCACTCAAGAATCAGACATCTCCCGTGGCAGCTACCCCTTGTCAGGTGTCTGACTGAGGTAGTCCTGCTGTTGGTCCATAACCCGGAACTTCCTCAAGAGATAACATAGCTTGGACAAGGAATGTTTCCTGGAGATGGACTGCCCAGGTCTTCGGATTCCGATTTACTTGCTGTATGATTTTGGAATATTTCTTAACCTATGATTCCTAATGGGGGAACAGGGACAGTGGTAACTGCACCACAGAATTAAAGTGAGATGAAGTGTAAGGCATGCATTCTCAAAGGGGTCTAAAATAGGCTCTTGGGGTCTGAAAATATCTGTAGTCATTGTTTCTGGCTCTCCCAAAAGCCATGATATGAAAAAACAGAGCTTATCAGTTGTATTAAAAATTTAAGGAGGTGGACTGATAAGATAAAAAAGTTGAGAAACAATGATGTAATATGTTATTACTACTACCACCCAAGGCAAGACCCAGGTGTCTTCTCTTTCTCTGGCGGAATCAATAGGAGCTTCTGGAACTTCTGGAACGGTCCTAACAGCATCTAACTCCCCCCTCCCCAAAGTCACCTGCACATTCCCAGGCGGCACCAGAGGAGGCAAGCAAGGGGTTAGTCGAATAGTGTCACCCAAACTGGCTGGCAGCCGGTGCCAGTGCTTTTGCTCATCGATACCCTAGTTCTTCAACCTGGGGTTGTGCCGGCCTGGGTTCGGGCCAGAGGATAGAAACCCAGCGCTGCTGAAGGAGGCTGGATTCGCGGCAGATTGCTCCTCTGAGGTGCCAGGCTAGTGTCTGCTGGGGTGGGTGGTGTTTTAGTCCTACCGGGAAAAGGGGAGGCCGTCCCGACGCCCATGGTTCTCACCTGACAGCCTCCCAGGTTCAGCGGACCGACCTCGCCGAAAGCAGCACCCTCGCGCCAGCAGCCCTTCCGAATATAAGGGACTCTTTGGGATCCGCTGACTTTGTGTGAGGGCGGGGCCAGCTGTCACCTGACCCGAACCACCTGACTTAGGAGCCGAGAGTTCCGTGCGAGGAGCTCTGGAAGTTGTAGTTTTCACGAGTCAGAGCCGGATCGACAAAACTGGGTAGGGTTGAGGGAAGGGCAGAAGGCGCCGGCGCCTTGGCTGGGACGGGGGCTCGGATTTGAGGGGAGACCTAGTCACTTGTAGGGGCAGCAGGGCTCTGGGAGCCTCTATCGTCTCTCGGAAACTCGGCGCTCCTGGGCGAAGACTCTCCAAGGACCCCGCGGCACTGTCCGGTACCCTCAGCCCACTAGGTCCCGCCTCCTGTCGCCTCTCCACCTATCGCCGGGGGTCGCTGCGTTTGGGCCTTCCTTGACCAATGGGAAGACAAGAAGTCGCCATGTGGCGTGCGGCTGAAAGATTGGCAGGGAAGCCCCGCCCCCGCGCTGCCCTCCCCGGTGCAGAGTGCCGCGGCTAGCGCGCTGCTCAAGCCACCGGACCTCCGCTGTCACCACTGTCACCGCTGCCATGGCTTCGCGACCCGTCACTCTCGGCATCGACTTGGGCACCACGTCCGTGAAGGCTGCCCTGTTGGAGGCTGCACCCGACCACCCAGCCGGGTTCGTGGTGCTGGCCACCTGCACCCGGGCTGCCCGGGCAGAGACAGAGAGCACGGCGGCCGGGCCCCAGGTGAGAGGCAGCACCCTGGAGCCGCCGTCCCCGGACGACACTGGCGGCATCCCGGGCAGCACCTTTCCGCGAAGATGTACCCCTGACTGTCCAGCTTGTCTGACTTCCGCCTGCCGTCCTTTCCTCAAGGGTCTTGCAGCCTGCAGCCGCTCAGGCTAAGCCGTTAGGTTTTCCCAGGGAGCTTTCCCACCTGCGGGCACCGATCTTCCCACTCTCAGGCTTCTTTGGCGGCTCTGCAGAGCTGGAACCCCCTACTCTCTGCTCATCACTTTCTGTACTTTGACCGGAGAGGAATCGCTTTCAGAGTAATAACCACAGGCCTGACTATCACGTTTGTTGCTCGTGGCTCACATCTGCCCTGTGCCCTCAAGTTCAGGCTTCGTTTTTTTAACCTTTAGGTGGGTTGGGCTCTGGAAATCAGATGTAGAATTAGGCTTACCTCGATCCTCTCACTCCGTAGAAGTGAAAGTAACAGAAAATTTCACTTGGTTACTCAAAGAATTCCAGTCCCAATGAGAGATCTCTGGAGCATTGTCGTCAGAGGGTAGGAAGACACTGAGATAAGTTGATTAAAATTTAGAAAATGATCAGACTGATAATTATACACCACAACCAATCGCTTTTGAAAACTAGAAGATAGAAAAGGAAGCATTCAGGGACCCACAGGATGGCTCAGCAGGTAAGAGCAATTGCTGAGCAAGCTTGATGACCCTAATTCCATCTTCAGAACCCATCATGGAGGGGAAGAACTGACTCCTGAAAGCTACCCTCTGACGGCTACATGTGCCCCGCGACAGGCACAAGTCTGTACATATACACACAAACACACATGCACATACACACACAATATATATATATATGTATATATATAACATATATATATATAGTGTACATGTATATAGTATATATATATACACACACATATGTACACATATATTTAAAACCCTATGAATTAAGGACAGTGAACTCTGTTGAGAGATGATGTAAGTAGGCTCAGAACATCAAGCTTCAGACTCCAATCCTGTTAGTTTCCTGAAAAGGGTCAGTTTATAGTCAGTGAATTTACAGAAATTAATATCAAGGCAGAGTGTAACATCTCACTTTTTTCTCAGCCTCAACTTATTCCCTTGTCTGAACTAGGTGTCCACTAAGGCTTCTTCCAGCCAGAAACTTGGATTGAATGCAGTACTCCACACTTGGGCCTTGTGTCTAAAAGCTCTTGCCAAGGGTCTGTATTCAGTTCTTTGGAGGTTCAGAATCCATCTTGCTGGGACGTGTTTAAGAAGATAAAAATTGCTGGGCGGTGGTGGCTCACGCCTTTAATCCCAGCACTTGGGAGGCAGAGGCAGGAGGATCTCTGTGATTTCAAGGCCAGCCTGGTCTTCAAAGCTAGTTCCAGGACAGGCAGCAAAACTACACTGAAAAACCCTATCTCAAAAAAAAAAAAAAAAAAAAAACAAAAAAAAAAAAAAAGAAATTGCAGGAACACTTCTAATTTTCCCAGAGGCCTTCAGATTTAATTTAATTAGGTTGGGGCCTCAGCATGTTAGAGTGATTATTTCACTTCATGAATTATGACATGGAGAAGTTGGCTTTGGTTCTGGAGGAGTGAGGAGCTGGGCCAGGTACAGCAGGTTCAGGGGCTGCCTTTTCCTCATGAACTTGAGCCTCCCTCCCTCTGTTATGAGATAGGGTCTTGCTGGCCTCAAACTTGGATCTTCTTTATTTAGCCTCCCAAGTGCTGAGATTACAGGTGTGTTCCACCCCATCCAGCTAAAACACAAGGCTTTGGAGGGAATCTCTGACCCAGTTGGAGGGGCACAGGGATGGATGGGTTGGAGTGAGTTGCTCTGCACTTTGTCAAGTCTGAAGTTGTAGATCTTGGTCTGGGTATAGACCCACTGATGGTTTGAACCAAGAAAGAGTAGCAACAAAGGCTTCCTGTGACGGTGTGGGCGTGCCCGCTGTCCCAGGACTGCCCCTGGTCCCACTCAACCCTAGAATGAACTGTTGAACACAGCCTCCTTGTCTTGACTCCCAGCTGGCTCATTTTCCTCCTCCGTGGTCTCCACCCACACAACCCACTCACCCCTGACACATTTTAAACAGAGGTCCCTCTGTCCTGAGATGATGCACCATCTGATGGCCATTTGGGGACTTTTAAACTACCACTGTCTAACAGAAATGCAAGTCACTTAAAGGAAGTAAAAGGAATGGATGAAATTTATTTATTTATTTATTTATTTATTTATTTATTTATTTATTTATTTATTTTGAGATAGAGTCCCACTATGTAGACCTGGCTGGCTAGGAAATTAATATGTAACAGAGATCTACCTGCTTCTGCCTTCTGAGTACTGGGACAAAATTAATTTTCCTTATGTATTTTATTTAGCCTAATGTATATAAAGTATCATTTTAACATGCAATAATAGAGATGTGTTAATGAGATATGTACATGACTCATTAATTCTGAACTAGTGTGTGTGTAATTAGATGCTCCCGTGTATTTGTATGTATGTGGACGCCAAAGGCCAACCTTGCATTGTATTCCTCAGCTCTCAGGTTTTATTCATGCCCCCCCCCCCCCCAGTTTTTTCTTCTTGAAAAAGTGTCTCTCACTGGCCTGGAGCTTGACAAGTAGCCCCCAGGGATCTGCCTATTTCTGCCTTGCCAGTGCTAGGATTAAAGTACACATCACCGCACCAGACTTTTAAAAACACGAGTTGCAGGGATTAATCTCAGGTCCTCAGGCTTGTAGGGCAAGCTGACTGATCCATCTCCCCAGCCAGCCCTCAGATGTAACTCGTGCATATGAAACATTGCAGCTCAGACTAGACTCCGATGGCTAGTGGCTGCCATGCTGACAGTGTCCTAAACAACTGTCCCCTCCTTTCTTCTTTCACCCCTGCCCTCCCTGTCTTTCTTCCTCTGTGAGCTCACACACAGAGCTGTGTACCCCCTCTATGCACTTTGGCTGGCACAGTGGAAGGCTCCTTGGTAGGGTGTGGGGCTACAAGCTGACTATGCTCCAGTTTGCACCCACCCCTTCCCCAGCTCCCCCTTACACACCCTCCTTTGTTCACTTGTGAGGCCAAGAACTGTCTTGACCAGGCTTTGTTTGTTTGTTCCCAGAAGGGCAGATGCACTCCCTGGAGGAATCCAAAGAGTCCAAAGACTCAGCCTTCTCATGTTTTCTCCAGCCATTAAGCCTTCCACATCACAAGAGAATGGCCTTTATTTCTGGGTTGCGTTCTTCTTTCCCTTCTCTGAACTTTCCATGGACCTTTCCAGTTAAAGGCTAGTTTATTTTGTATTTGATGTGAAAATAAGGTGCCCAAACACCTTATTTTAGATGAAATCAAAATACATTTTCAATTTATGAGCTTAGATCCCTAGCTCTTAGGAAAGGATTTATTTATTTCTTCCTGTGTCTGTGCGTCTGTGCTTGAGTGTGTGTTTGTAATACCTTAAAAGGATAGAAGAGGGTGTTGGATCCCCTGGAATTGGAGTTACAGGCAGTTGTGAGCCACTTGATGTGGGTGCTGGGAACTGAACCCTGGTCCTCTGGAAAAGCATCAAACACTCTGAATTGCTGAGTTATGTCTCCAGTTCATAACTGAGTTTTTTTTTTTTTTTTTCTTTTTGTTTTTTGAGACAGGGCTTCTCTTGTTTTGTAGACCAAGGCTATCCTCAAATTCATGTGTCACCACTGCCTTGCCTTTTTTTTTTCTTCTTAAGTTTTAGAATTTAACTTGTAAATTTTGTTTCATTAACATTTCAGTAACATTGAGAAAACAAAAATAAAAACAACAAAAGAGTATTTAGGGCTATTGAGATGGCTCAGAAGATAAAGGCGCCTTCTGCCAAGATTAGTGCCTTGAGTTCTATTCTCTGAATCCACATGATGGGAGAGAACCAACTCCTGCAAATTGCCTTCTGACCTCCAAAAGCATCCTGTGGCAGGTGTGCTCTCCTCTTGGCGCACGTGCACACACATACACACACACACACACACACACACACACACACACACGAAGTAAATGTAAAAAGAACTAACAAAAAATATCCCTAAACCAAATGAAGAACTGTTGGGGCCAGGGTATAATGTCGCACCTAGCCCTTGCCTAACATCTTTGAAGTCTGGATTAGATCCTAGACACAACAAACCAAGTGTGCATTTTGACAATTTCTAATGGCCTTTAAATAATACTTAGTTCCATTTTTAGCTAAGGAAATGTCTCAGATGTTTGTTTATTTATTAAAAGATCCCTCCCATCTTCATTTCTCTCTCTAGGGATTGAATCTAGGTCTTAGGAATGCTGGGCAAATGCTATATTGCTGGCTTGCATCCTAACCTGCTTAGTTTTTTAAATTTTATTTATTTATTTTTTTAAGATTCATTAATTATGAATGTGTATGAATGTTTTGCCTGAATGTATGTATATGTACTACATGTGTGCTTGGTGCCTGTGGAGGCCAGAAGAGGGTATCAGATCCCCTGGGACTAGAGTTACAGATAATTTTGTTTGTTTGTTTGTTTTTTTGAGACAGGGTTTCTCTGTGTAGCTTTGGTGGCTGTCCTGGATCTTGTTCTGTTGAGACCAGGCTGGCCTTGAACTCACAGAGAGCCACTTGGCTCTGCTTCCCGAGTGCTGGAATTAAAGGCCTAGGCTCCGCAGCCTCCTGGTTTGTGTTTTGAGGCTCTGAGCTCAGTGTCACCCCCTCCCCTCCCCTCCTTTTCCTTTTCTCTTTCTTCCTCTTTTTCATCCTTGGGATCAAATCCAGGACCTTGCACTTGCTAGGCAAGCATTCTAAGGCCGAGCTGAATCCCCACCCCCCCAAATTAATTCTCTTAAATGTAAATAATTTACTTCAGATATTAAGTATCCCAAGACTCTGAATAACAAATACTAGTAGCATTGGTGTGATTCTTTTAAATGTGACTGTATGTAATTCTTCCACTTTGAAAGTTAATTTATCCACTGAGAAACAATGAGGCATCTAGGTTTCTTTGGTAGGTGACCTTTGTGAGGCCTTTTTAGCCTATTGAAATTTAGAGTGTTAGAGGACCTCGAATCTAAACTTGCCTTTAAGGCTTCCCAGTTTCATTGAGATCAAATTGCTCAGCATATCCCAAATTGCCATGTTCTAAGGGATATCGTTCCTGGAGCCTCAACACAGGGTGATTGATGTAAGAAAGTTTCATCCTTCTGAAGCGATTCAGGATAGGATAGGCCTAGTGTCTGAGCCCACTACTGGGATGAGATAGAACCCCAAGGTCCTATTTATGGTGTGTTCCCAGAGCCTGGGTTTCTCAGGTTTGTACCTCACCAGTACCTATTTTTGAAGTTGAGTAACTCCCCTCCCGTTCGAACGCATTCCTTCATTTGAGTTGCTCTTTCCTTTTTTGAGTTTGGTCCTGGAGACTGAAGCTTGCACTTGCTGGGCAAGCTTTCTACTATTGAGCTGTAGCCCCTGACCCACAGTGGACATTTCCTTAGCTGTAAAATGTCAAAATGTGTTTCCCCCATCTGAGGCCAAAGGCTCAGCTTGAACCTGCCCGACCACTGTATTCTTTTTATTGTTGTCCTCTGCCAGGGCCACTTGACTTTTCCTGGAGCTAACGTGGTTTTAGATTAAGCTCTGCTTAATTTTCATGACTTTATCTTTTGTTCTTTCTTTCCTTTGCTGGGAATTGAACCCAAGGTCTCATAGCTGGTAAGAATGGGTTCTACCACCAACTGTATTTTGTATTTTTATCAGAGTCTTTTGAGGTTGATTTTTGTCATGTGTAGAATAGAACCCAGGGCCTGGTAGAGTCTAGGTTAATGCTCTACCACTGAGCCACACTCCTATCTGTATTTTGTATTAAAATTTTTTTAAAAAGATTATTTATTTTATGTATACGAGTGCTCTATCTGCATGTATGCCTTTTTTTTTTTCCAGAAGATGGCATCAGATTCCACTATAGATGGTTGTGAGCCACCATGCGGTTGCTAGGAATTGAACTCAGGACCTCTGGAAGAGCAGCCAGTGCTCTTAACTGCTGAGCCATCTCTCCAGCCCCTCTATTTTGTATTTTTTAAAAAAAGATTTACCTTATTTTTTATTATGTGTATTCATGTATGTCTGTGTGTGTAGATTTGTGCATATGAGTGCCAGTGTCCTTGGAGGCCAGAGGTGCCAGCTCCAACCGAAGCTGGAGTTGCTAGGTGGTTGTAGGCCCTACACCTGCAATGTGGGTGCTGCCTAATGTGAGCACTGGGAGTCCAACTTGGGTCTTCTGCAAGAGTTGTACATTCTCTTAATGGCTAAGACCTATGTGTGTGTGTGTGTGTGTGTGTGTGTGTTGTAGGTAGGTGTTCATTGTATATGGGTGAGTGTACATATGTGTGCATGTATAAGCCAGAGGTGAACCTTGGGTGTTTCCCTTCATTTATTCACTTGATTTTTTTCAGGCAGGATATTTCACTGAACCTAGAGCTTTCCAGCAAGACCCAGAGAGTCTGTTCTGTCTTCAGCAGCACTAGGATTGTAGGCACGTGCTGCTGTGCCCAGCTTCTCTGTGTGGGTGCCTGGGTTCAAAACCAGCTTCTCATGCTTGATGGCTAACATTTACTGACTGAGTGTCTCCCCAGCCTCAGGATCTGCTTTGTTTATATTTACTATTTACTCATCTGTTTATTTATTTATTTTTAAATGAAATCTTACTATGAGACTATGTCTCACTAGCTCAGACTAGTCTCAAACTCTCAGGCTCAAACATTCCTCCTGCTAGGACTTATCAGAGAGTACTCTAGTCCTTTGGAGTTTGGTTTCTTTCTTTCTTTTTTCTTTTTGGTTTTTTTGAGACAGGGTTTCTTTGTGTAGCTTTTGAAGCCTTTCCTGGCTCTCGATCTGTAGACCAGGCTGGTCTTGAACTCACAGAGATCGCCTGCCTCTGCCTCCCAAGTGCTGGGATTAAAGGCGTGTACCACCACCGCCCAGCTCATTTTGTTTTTGAGACCAGGTCTCACTACATAGTTCTAGCTGCCCTGGAACTCTCTATGTAGACCAGGTTGACCTTGAACTAACAGATAGGTCTACCATTCTCTGTCTCTCAAGTGCTGGGATTAAAGGCATGCTCCATGCTCCACTGTGCTGGGTCCTTTGGGTATTTCTTGACTATGTCTTTCCAGGATCGAGGTTCAGAGGATGATATCCTCCCCTCCCCCTCCCAGTATGGCATCTTGTGTTGAGAAAGTCTGTGTAGGGGAATGGAAAGGTCCTAGCCCAGTTTCTCCTCACCCAAACACACGCAGAGGATTTTTCTCAGATGTGTCAAGACCAGGCTGCAAGCTGGATGTGAGCCTCACTTTCCACATCCTTGGGAGGCTGAGGCTGGAATGGGGATCGCTAAAACAGGAATTCAGAGCAGCCTGGACAGCAGGGCAAGATTGCCTGCCTCACTTCCCTCACTGTCCCCCCCAAAGTCCAGCCTACAAGGGCGTAGACCGGCCTTCCATCTACCTCCATCTCACCCTCAGGCTCCATCAAGAAGACCAAGGAATGGAGCCCTCCAAAAGGACTTCCCTTTCACGGTGGCAGATTTCCATTCTTTGGATTCACTCCAGTTCCAAAGAGACTCTTACCAGCTAATTTCTCCTCCTCCCCTTATCACGGAAACTTCTCAAATTTCTCCACACCCCTGCTCTTTCTTTCCTTCCTTCCCATAAAGAAGGGGTAACGTAAACTTCAACGGGCCCTCGGCTTCTGATTCTTTCCACGCTGTGATGTTCTTTGTCCTCTTGCTTGTTAATAAATGGATTTGCTTTTTTCCCCTATTGAAACTGTCTCCAGTCATTCATCCTGGAATGAGGGGAGGGAGGGGAATTTCATCTGCCTCTGCGCTGCCAGACTTGCCTCTGCCTCTGTCCCACTCTTCCTTCCACGGTATTTCTGCAGACTGTGGAACACGCTTTTCTCAGCAGAGCCTGGTGTATCGCTAAACTGATCCCAGTTGTGCTTCCTCCCTGGTGAGTGGTCTTTGTGGCTAGGGGTGGGATGGCCTTTGATGGACAGTCTCAGGGGTGGGGAGTGGCCTTTGATGAAGTCTCAGGGGGTGGGGAGTGGCCTTTGATGGACAGTCTCAGGGGTGGGGAGTGGCCTTTGATGGACAGTCTCAGGGGTGGGGAGTGGCCTTTGATGGACAGTCTCAGGGGTGGGGAGTGGCCTTTGATGGACAGTCTCAGGGTGGGGAGTGGGCTTTGTGGGCAGTCTGGGGGGGGGGGGCTGATGGGTAGGGGGGGGGGGGGGGGGGGGGGGGGGGGGCTTGATGGACAGTCTCAGGGGTGGGAGTGGCCTTTGATGGACAGTCTCAGGGGTGGGGGGTTGATGGACGTTCAGGGGGGGGGGGTGGGCGTGGGGGGGGGGTGATGGACAGTCTCAGGGGGTGGGGAGTGGCTTGATGGACAGTCTCAGGGGTGAGGAGTGGGTGGGGTCAGGGGGGGGGAGTGGCCTTTGATGGACAGTCTCAGGGGTGGGGAGTGGCCTTTGATGGACAGTCTCAGGAGTGAGGAGTGGCCTTTGATGGACAGTCTCAGGGGGTTGGGAGTGGCCTTTGATGGACAGTCTCAGGGGTGGGAGTGGGCCTTTGATGAAGTCTCAGGCAGGCCAGCTGGAGCTAACCAGATCCTTCAGTTCTGTATCTTGGCAATGGCCCTTGGGGGAATGAGTCATCTCTCTAGGAGATCTCTACAGGCCCTCCCTCCGTGGTCTGCCTGTTTGCCTGCCCATGCCCACCCTGTCCTGTTTTGTTTCCAGGGACGAGAGCAGGATGTGACTAGAATCATCCAAGCCCTAAATGAATGCCTTGATGTTCTTCCCCGGCAACAGCTCCAGAGAGTCGGGGCTATCGGAGTATCAGGACAGATGCATGGCATCCTATTTTGGAAAGCAGGTCAAGGTATGCTGGGTGTGGGTAATGATCTCATGCCGCGGTCACTTAATGGACTAAGAACAGGGTTGTGAAGGGCTCTTGGACCAGGGTCAGGTTGTCCTGGCATAGGCATAGTCCTCAGAACAAAACATGATAGGCTGTCACCTGTGTTTTGTGTACATTTTGTCTGGGCCAAATGTGTAGTGAAGACTCAAGCTGTCTGCTTGCACATCCATTATATTACCTGTGGTCAGCCAGAGGAGAAAGTGAGTTGGATTTTTCTTTGGGACTCAGTAGAGAGGATCTCACATAGCTTTCTTTTTTATTGTGCCAGCTGTAATTGGACAAGATACCAAACAGAGGAAACTGGAATTTGAGTGTTTTAAAATTAAAATTTTATTTATTATTCTCTCTTCTCTCTCTCTCTCTCTCTCTCTCTCTCTCTCTCTCTCTCTCTGTGTGTGTGTGTGTGTGTGTGTGTGTGTGTGTGTGTGTTCATTTGTTCTCTTCTTCCACTGTACGTTCTGGGGAAGGAGCTCAGGTGGTTAGACCTGTGTGGCAAAGCATATTTACCTGCTGAACCAACTTGTTGACCTTGGGTATAGGGTTTTTTTCCCCCTTTCCTTTCCTTTTCTTTTTTTGAGACTCAGTCTTATGCAGCTCAGGCTGACCTTAAACTCTTTAAATAGTTAAGGCTTGTCTTGAACTCCTGATCCCCCTTCCTCCACTTCCAAGTAAACCTAGGACCTTACCTCCTTCCATGTGCTAGGCAAGTACACTAGCGTTGAACTACGCCCCAGTTCTCGTTTTTTTTTTATTTTTTTTATTAATGACTTGGTAAATTGCCCAAGCTGGCCTTGAACTCACATTAGCTCAGGCAGGCTGCAAAGAACTTAGGATCCTCCAGTCTCCTAAGTAGCTGGAATTACAAGCCTTTGCTGCCAGCCCCAGCTGGGTATAGTGTCTAATCTTTATATAATTTCACATAATTCTAGCTACTATCACTTTAGTGGCAAAACATTATTATTGTTATTATGCTCTTGTCATTTGGTCCTGGAGATGGGACCCAGGACCTCGTGCATGCTAAGCATGTGCCTGCAGAGCATCACTTCATCTTCATCTGATGGTCTGCCGCAGTGCAAAGGTGGTGACCTGTTCTGTGTGGCCCTTAGGGGAAGACTGTGCCAGGAAAACAATGAGCACTTCAGGTGCCAGGTGTCAGGATAAGGATGCATGACCTCATCCATCTTTCCCAACAGCTTTATGATGAGTGGGACTGTCACCACTGTGCAGGTGAGGAGAGGAAGTTCAGAGAGGTTAGAACAACACGCTTCGGGCCACACGGCAGCAATTGTGCTTGAACTTTCAAAGGCCTCTCAGAAGACCAGAGCCACAGGCAGGTAGTGGTACAGTGAAGAGAGAGACTTCCCAACAGAATGTCCACAGAAGGAATAGAATTTACAGGAAATTACCAGCTCCCTGGATTGCTAGGCATTCCTTTTTGTAAATTATAGAAAATGTCATATAGACATAAACTAGAAAGGATAGTATTACAAAACCACCCTTTCAACCTCAGAAACGTTATCACTTGAGCGCAGATGGGTGCTATTATTTATTGAGATGGGGTCTAGCACCTCCCAGACACAGATACATGGCCCTGCACCTGGCTGAGCGCAGATTTTTCAAGCAGAAGAGAAAATGGCTGCTTGGGGTTGATGGGTGATGTGGTTAAGAGGGTGGGAGGCTGGATTCACTCCTGTCTGCTTAGAAAGTCAGTGACTCAGGTCCCCTGGGCTAAGTGGATGGTGACTTTCTTCATCTAGTGATGTGTCCTCGGAGCCTTGCCCCAGACAGGGATGGGTGTCTGGAGAAGCCCTCTCCCTCCCTCGTCTGCTTGTTATCAGGTCACTTCAGACAAGAGCTGCTTGGCTCCAAGCAGTGGGGGGCTGATGAGGGCGCCAGCTCCGACCGACCTCTCCCAGGCAGTCTAGGTTGTAAAAGCTTTTTAAATTCTTGAATTCTTCATTAACAAGAATAAATGTCCTTTTAATACTAAAACCCTTCCTAAAGGGGAGAGCAGAGATCTAATGATTGTGGTCTGCTCCTCTGCCTTCTTTTCTCTGAGTCTCCTGGATTCTGTACCAACCACACAAACCATCAGCCACATCATTGGAAGAGCTGCTTAAAATTTCACGGAGCCGCAGCCTGCTCTCTTGTTTTGCTTTCTGCTTCTGGGAAAGAGGAAGCAAGTTGGCTGCTGCTGATTCCTGATGGTGGAGTCCCGCAAAGTCAGGTTTGGGACCAAGTCGTGCTGTTTTTAATGGTGGCCATAATTCAGGTTGGCTTTAGTACCCCCCATGGAGGCCCTGTACTGGTCCCCCTGGGAGATACAGAAATGAGTGTAGAAGCCTGTGTCTTCAGGAACACAGCCAACACGGTCAGGCACCTGCCACTCGAGCAGAGAGCTAAGTACTTCAGGGAGGACACAGGCAAGCAAGAGGGAGAGCTGGGAGTGACTGGCTCTTTCTGAGAGGCCTGTGGTTAGGCCTGTTTTCAGGGTCCACTCTCAGGCTCAATAAAAGAGGGAGAAAAATAGGGACCATAAAGCAAAGCTAAAAGGCGAGCTGCAGACAGGGCAAAAACATTTGCCCATGTCGAGTAGGTGAAGGACAAACATCAGGCCAAGAAAGGGCAGACGGACCAAGGGTCCCCGACAAACAGTTCCTGGAAGGGGACGTACAGAGGAGACGATGCTCAGCGTCACCCGCAATTAGGAGAATGCAGATGTCACGAGGCATTGTTTTCCACCCACTGGACTGAAAGAAATCAAAAGGCCTGGGAACATCAAGAGTTGTCGAAGGAATGGGAAACTGGTTTATTACAAATACTGCAGCTGGTATTTAAAGTGTAAATGAGCTGTTTTTTTTTGTAGGGCGGCTTGGCCAGGCCTGTTAGAAAAGGGTGGCTGCTATTTCTCAGAAATTATACTGCTTGGAACTGGTCCAGGAGACGCACTTCACTGCACCTTTGTTTATAGTGGTAAAAACGTGCCGTTTACCTGTGGGGACTCATCACACACATGCAGTCAGGCCCATGGCGTGGGACGACACTTGTAGTTAGAAAGAATAAGGCACATTCAAGCGTATTGACACACAGACTCAAGACATGTTGTTGGGCAGCAATAGACACAGTCGAGTATTGTTGTTTGAGCAAACACACCCAGGTCAGCTACGTAAAACAAAACCTGTCGCGTGAGTGTCAACAATAGACAGTCACCCAGGAAGAGCACACAGTGATGAGGAGGGGGTGCAGCTCAGCGGGAATGAGCGAGCAGGACTTTGGCCCTGTCTGTAGTATTTGAAGATTTTTTTTTTTATTAAATTGAGAGTGCATCTATTTATTGTTGTGTCATTACAAGCTTCAAAATATAATACAGCTCTTTACCAAAGGGAAGGAAGAGGGAGAGAAAGAGAAGGAGGCACTCGATGGGACAGACTTCCTAGATTTACATACTAATTATTAGGTCTGTGAAGCTGGGGAAATTTTAAAAGCATCCTGCTTTATTTTTTCTTTTTCTTTTTTTTTTTTTTTTTTTTTTTTGGTTTTTCGAGACAGGGTTTCTCTGTGTTGCTTTGCACCTTTCTTGGATCTCACTCTGTAGACCAGGCTGGCCTCGAACTCACAGAGATCTGCCTGGCTCTGCCTCCTGAGTGCTGGCGGATTTGAAAGGGTTTCTGTGTAGCTTTGCCTTTCTTGCTCGCCTGCCAGCGCTCGCTCCAGAGATCCTGCCTGCCTCCTAGTGCTATGCCACCCCCCGGCTTATTTTTTGTTATGTGGGGATAACAATCACATAATCAATTCTCAGCACCCATATGGTAGCGCACAACTGTCTGTAATCCCAGCCCTGTGGAATCTGGTGCCCTCTTTTGGTCTCCACAGGTACTGCATGCATGTGGTGCACAGACATACATGTAGACAAAACACCCCTATACAGTAAATAAATAAATAAACAAGCAAATAAATTGCCACATAGAGTAAATGAATTACATTTTTTTTTTTTGGTTTTTTCGAGACAGGGTTTCTCTGTGTAGCTTTGCGCTTTCTGGCGTCACTTGTAGCCAGCTGGCCTTGAACTCACAGAGATCCTCCTGCCTCTGCCTCCCAAGTGCTGGGATTAAAGGCATGCACCACCACGCCTGGCAGTGAATTACCATTTTTAAAGTGTGTTAAACAACCTATGGCATATTATAAGCATTCTATTTTTGCTTTATCGTAAAATTACAATTCAAACAATGTAAAAATGGGATCAAAAGAGTTTTGGAGACAGATGAAGGGATGGAGCCGAAGCTTCAGGATTGCAGGGACTGAGGTGAGAAGCCCACACATAGATTAGCAGTGCAGCTGTGGGGAGGCTGTCACAGCAGGAAGTGCCCGTCCCTGTCCCCATCTCTCAGGGGAACTTAACCTGACACCAGGCAGATGTTGTAGGTCCCTGATGTCCGATGTCCAAGCTTTAACCTATAACTTGCCTCTCTGCTGTGCTGCATGCCAGAAATACTGACAGACTGTTGACAAGATCCCTTTGGAATCTTTGCTGTCATTGTTTCATCTAT
The DNA here is from genome assembly GCF_004664715.2 of Peromyscus leucopus. Lineage (NCBI taxonomy): Eukaryota > Metazoa > Chordata > Mammalia > Rodentia > Cricetidae > Peromyscus > Peromyscus leucopus. The sequence goes on from NC_051086.1 coordinate 56,834,077, forward strand.
CTGCGACATGTGTTCTGTGGGGCGTTTACCCACCAACCCCACAGCTCCCCAGAGTTTTCTTGAGTGAGAGAAGCAGAAAATATTAGATAGAAGAATTTATAGCGGAGAATCTTGCAGAGATAAACAGATAGAAAATAAAGATACTCCAGAGACCTGAACTATTCAGTGGCCTGTCTCTGCCCCAGGGTTTTTATAGAGACCAAGGGGTGAGCAAAGACCTCCTCCCCAGCACAGCAAGTGCAGACCATCTCAGACACCTGCACTCAGCCCTGGTCCTAATCATCCTCTATGCAGACTGCTGGTAAACACAAGAATCTGAGAACGGCTCTCACAGTGTTCCCAGCCATTTATTATTTTTTTAAAGATTTATTTGTGTATATGGTACTCTGTGTGCATGTACATCAGCAGGCGAGGAGAGGACATCAGATCCCATTACAGATTGGTTGTGAGCCACCATGTGCTTGCTGGGAATTGAACTCAGGACCTCTGGAAGAGCAGCCATTGCTCTTAACCTCTGAGCCATCTCCCCAGCTAATTGTAAGGCTCACTCCCTTACTCCATGTTCTTCACATGCTATTTCCGAGAGGACTTCCTGGACCACCTCCAGTAACCTACCACAGTTTTTCCCCTCCCCTCTCTGCGCATTTTCCACAGCATTTAAAAGGACCTGGTATCATGTCTTTGCTTGTTTATACTCTGTCTTCATCCTGGAGTATAAGCTTCATGGAGGCAATGGGCTTGTTCATTATACTTTGTGTTCAGAGACTAGACTGGAACCAGTCTCTGACAACCATTAGACCATCAGTCGGTATATCATGCATTCACTGTGCATGAGTGAATGAATGGATGTCATACACTGGGAATATTGGAGAGGGGGCAGTAACTCTCTTTCTTTGGTTCCCTATGAGTAAATTGGTAGAAAAATACAATGACCTTCCATCCCAAGTCTGGGGTCTGAGATCAGACACAGCCATAAAACTTTTACCCTGCTTGGCAAGTGATGTTCTGCAGTCAAGGACAGACTCTGATCTCTGTCTATCAAGTCTTGAGCATGTCCAGTTGCTGTGAGCTGTTCTGGACTGGCACATTGTGTAGCATTCTTTTCCTGTTCTGCTGCATTAGTTGTCATTAAATTTGCATGGTGACATGAGAAACAGCCACATCTGAGGAGAAGCTACATAAGGGAGGTACGCTGTCTTTTTCAAAGGCTTCTGGAAAACCCTGAGGCCCAGGGCAGGGTTAGAAGCTGTCTTAGTTCGGGTTTCTATTGCTGTGAAGAGACACCATGACCACAGCAACTCTTATAAGTGAAAACATTTAACTGAGGTGGCTCACTTACAGTTTCAGAGGTTCAGTTCATTATCATCACGAGGGGGAGCATGGTGGTGTGCAGGCAGACATGGTGCTGGAGTAATAGCTAAGTAATAGCTAAGTTGACAGGAAGTCAACTGAGACACTGGGCAATATCCTGAGCATAGGAAACCTCAAAGCCTTCCTCTAACAAGGCTGTACTCACTCTGACAAAGCCACACTTCCTAATAGTGCCACTTCCTATGAGATTATGGGGGTCAATTGCATTCAAACTACCACAGAAGCTGTGTTAGCATTCTGTTGCTTACAGAGAGAAAAGGTTAATTTCAGCTCACAGTTTTAGAGGTTCCAGTGAATTGCTTTGGGCCTATAGTGATATATCATGGTGGAAAATGTGGGAGAGACAAATTTTTACTTCATGCTTGGGAAGTAGATGAGACAGAGAAGAAACTCATGCCCCATGATTTCTCTCTTTAAATTTTTAGGAGATTTTAGCCAGGCATGGTGGCGCACACCTTTAATCCCAACACTCGGGAGGCAGAGGCAGGTGGATCCCTGTGAGTTGGAGGCAAGCTTGGTCTACAGAGTGAGTTCCAGGATAGGCTCCAAAGCTACACAGAGAAACCCTGTCTTGAAAAACCATATTTTTTTAAAAAGGAGATTTTATTTATTTTTATTATGTGTGTATGTGTGCTTGTCTGAGTCTGTGTACCATTTGCATACAGTACCCTCTGAGGCCAGAAGGGGGCATTGTATCACCTGGTTGCTGGAGTTAGACTGTTCTGAGCCACCCTATGAGTGCTGTGAATTGAGGCTGGGTCCTTTGGAAGAACTGCTGAGCCACCTCTCCAGGCCCCCACAATCTCTTTTGAGAGCTCACCCTCAGTGACCTGAAGATCTTCTACTAGGTTCCTCCACCTCAAAGTTTCTACCGCCTCTCAACAGTATGATATGGGACCAAGACTTTAATCTGTGGGCTTTGGGAGACATTGCAGTCTACACTATCACAGAAGAGAAAGACTCATCATCAGCATCACCTTCTAGTACTTACTGAGCATTCTCCGTGTGCTGGCAGTGTTCCGAGTGCTCTTCATGTATTACCTCATTTAAGGTAGACAGCATCACATAGACAACACACAGGACTCTAACCAGAACCTTAATTTAGCCCTTGCTTTTGCTAGAATAAAAGTGTCAGGAACAGTAAGGTCCAGGGGTCCAGAGTTCCAAGTGCTTTCTAGTTCTGAACTTTCAGATGGTTCCCACCAAGGTACTGGCTAACATGACCACTACCCTTGTCCCCAGGATTGGTTTCAGAGGAATCCTAAGAGGAAAAAAAATACACAAAGAAAATCGGAGAACACTGTGAGAGACCCTGAGGTAATGGGGACTCATTTGAGCTGGTGTGTGTGTGTGTGTGGTGTGTGTGTGTGTGTGTGTGTGTGTGTGTATGGTGTGTGTGTGTGTGCATGGTGTGTGTGTGTGTGTGTATGGTGTGTGTGTGTGTGTGTGTGTGTATGGTGTGTGTGTGTGTATGGTGTGTGTGTGTGGTGTGTGTGTGTGTGTGTGTGTGTGTGTGTGTGTGTGTGTTGTGTGTGTGTGTGTGTGTGTGTGTGTGTGTGTGTGTTGGTTTGGGCTGGGAAAGAGTCAGCCAGCCAGGAGGGGAATTCTGGCTTCCTCAGCCCATCATAGTCCTACAGGAACACACGTGTCTTCAGGGATAAAAATTAAACATTAGACAAAAGTTGTCCCCATCCAGCTCCAGAGTTGGTGACTTATAGTCTAAGGATTGTGTAACATCATTTGTTCTTTTGGGCCAGATGGGAAGCCCCAGGAAGAGGAGATAATTTGTGGCACAATGCTAGATTACCTTTGGATCCACCCAGGATCCATGCCTCCTTCCTCCAGACCTTAGGGCAAGACCTGGCTCATTGGCATTACTGGGCAGAGTAGCTAGTGTTGCTAGGGAAAATGAGCTCGTAGGTCAGGGTAATAGACTTGAACAATTCTATTCCTTAAGGAAAATATTGCCATGGGTTAATTGATTGTATGAGACAGAACTCTTAGAATGGGACACACTAAGAATTTAAAATTGCCGGGCAGTGGTGGCACACGCCTTTAATCCCAGCACTCAGGAGGCAGAGCAGGTGGATCTCTGTGAGTTCGAGGCCAGCCTAGACTACAAAGTGAGTTTCAGGAAAGGCGTAAAGCTACACAGAGAAACCCTGTCTCGAAAAAAAAAAAAAAAGAATTTAAAATTAGCTTGATACAAACCAGGTGTAGTGGTGCATGCCTATAATCCCAGCACTCAGGAGGCTCAGGCAGGAGATGGTGTTGTAGAGACCAGCCTGGGCTGGGCTACAGAGTGAGACCAAGTCTACAAAATTTAATTTGATACACTAGCTAGGGTTACTAGTCAGGTTACTATTACTGTGATGAAACACCATGGCCACAGCAACTCAGGGAGGAAAGGGTTTGTTTGGCTTATGTTTCCATATTACAGCTCATCATCAAAAGAAATCAGGACAGGAACTCAAGCAGGGCAGGAACCTGGAGGCAGGAGCTGATGCAGAGGCCATGGAGGGGCGCTGCTTACTGGCTTGCTCCACATGGCTTGACCAACCTGCTTTCTTATAGAACCCAGGACCACCCCACCCAGGAGGCCCCACCCACAATGGACTGGGCCCTCCCCCATCAAGCACTAATTAAGAAAATGCCCTACAGGCTTGACCACAGCCTCATTTTAGGGAGACATTTTTTTTTCAATTGAGGCTTCCTCCTTGCCGGTGACTCTAGCTTGTGTCAAGGTGACATCAACCAGCCAGCACAAACACTCAACAGTATTGAAGGGCGATTATATCAGCATGGGCACCACAAAGGAACATGTAAAAAGAACCAGGAGAATCAGCTATGAAAAGCACAGAAGTTCAAACGGAGGGTGTAATACATGAACTTAGTAGCCGAATGGATGACACTTCAGAACACGCATCGGACTGAAAGACCAGGTTGAGATGTGTCATGGGGCTGGTGAGGGGGCTCAGTGGGTAAAGGCTCCCGCTGCCAAGCCTGGCAACCTGAGTTTGATTCCCGGAACCCGCACGGCAGAAGGAAGGAAGCAACTCCTGCAAGTTGTCCTTTGACCTCCACACTCACTGGCATGCAGATGTACACATGTGTGTGCACACATGTGTTCACAAAGTAGTACACGTGAAAACAGTTATTAAAATTGAAGACTGTCAGAAGGAAGATGGAAAGGACAAATATCTATCATCTGTCTGTCCATCTGTCTATCTATCATCTATCTATCTATCTATCTATCTATCTATCTATCTATCTATCTATCTATCATCTATCTGTCTATCTATCTATCTATCTATCTAATCTATCTATCTATCTATCTATCATCTATCTATGTATCTATCTAGCTGTCTTAGTTAAAGTTTCTATTGCTGTGAAGAGACACTATGACCACAGCAACTCTTAATAAAGGAAAACATTTAATTTGTGGTGGCTGGCTTACAGTTCAGAGGTTTAGTCCATTATCGTCATGACTGGAAGCAAGGCAGCAGGCAGGCAGGCATGATGCTGGAGCTGAGAGTTCTTACATCTCGACTCATAGGCAACAGGAAGTGGTCATCTCACTGAGTGTAGCTTGAGCATATGTAAGACCTCCCTCAAAGTCTGCCTCCAGTGACACACTTCCTCCAACAAGATCACACCTAACGCCAACAAGGCCATAACAGTGCCATTCCCTTTGGGGGCCATTTTCTTTCAAACCACCACATTCCACTCCCTGACTCCCAAAGGCTTCTAGCCATATCATAATGCAAAAATGCATTCAGTCCAACTTCTAAAGTCCCCATAGTCTATAACAGTCCCAAACTTATTTAAAAGTCAAAAGTTCAAAGTCTCTTCTGAGATTCATGCCTTCTCTTAACTGTAATCACCTATAGAAAAATCAAAATCAAAAAGCAGATCACATACTTCCATCATACAATGGCACAGGATATACATTACCATTCTAAAATGTAGGAAGGGAGCATAGTGAGGAAATACTGGACCAAAGCAAGACCAAAAACCAGCTGGGCAAACTCCAAATTGTGCACCTCCATGTCTGATGTCAAAACACTCTTCAGATCTCCAACTCATCTTTCTTGACCGCAAAGTACTTCTTTCTCTTGGGCTAGTTCCACTCCCTGTTAGGTCTTCTTGGCAGGTACTTCACAGCTCTGACATCACCAACATCTTGAGGATTCCAAGGCAATCCAGGCTTCAACTTCACAATTTCATGCAATGGCCTTTCTAGGCCTCCAATCAGGGACACTCCTGACATGTGCCTGGTCTCAGCAGCTTTCCTTAGTGGTGGAGGCAAATTCTGTAGCCCCTTTCTTCTATCCTTGACTCCAGAACCATGTCGCCAAAGCTGCCAAGTTCTGCTGCTTGCTAGGGCTGGAACATGGCCCCCTTATTCAATTACATCTTCACCAGCTTTCTGTTTTTTGTGGTTTCCTTCATTGCCTAAGTGTGGCTGTCCTTAAACTTGCTCTGCAGACCAGGCTGGCCTGCCTCAAACTCAGAGATCCACCGGCTTCTGCCTTCTGAGTGCTGGGATTAAAGGTGTGCACCATCATACCTGGCTCTCAGCTTTTCTTTAATTTTTTTTTTTAACTAATTGGAAACTTAGCTGGGTGGGATCTTGCCCTGAAGTCACCACTCCCTTTATTCCATTCCTTAATCAGTTTATTTCCTTGACTACAGGGTTTAGCTCCATTCTACTTCCTGCTGCTCCTTTTCTCCTCAGCTTGCTCCTTTTCATTATAAATCTTTATAATGACAAGAGCAACTCAATTAAAGAAAACATTTAATTGTGTTGGCTCATTTACAGTTCAGAGGTCTAGTCCATTATCGCCATGGTGGGAAGCAATGCAACATTCAGGCAGACATGGTCTAGAGAAGGAGCTGAGAATTCTTATGTCTTGACTCATAGGCAATGGGAAGTGGTCTGTCTCACTGGGCATGGCTTGAGAATATATGAGACCTTAAAGCCCGCCTCCACAGTGACACACTTCCTCCAACAAGACCACACCTACTCCAACAAGGCCACACCTCCTAATAGTGCCTCTTCCTTTGGGGACCATTTTCTTTCAAACCACCACACTGTCTGTCTGTCTGCCTGCCTATCTATCTATCTATCTATCTATCTATCTATCTATCTATCCATCCATCCCCCGCCATCTATTTGTCTATCTATCATCTATCACTTATCTATCATCTGTCATCTCTTTGTCTATGATCTATCTGTCTATGATCTGTCTGTCTGTCATCTATCATCTATCTGTCTGTCATCTATCTGTCTATCATGTATCTGTCTGTCTATCATCTATCTACCTGTCATCCATCCATTCATTCAAGAGGATATAAACAGAAGAACTAACAACTGAATAATATGAGATCTGGAAAGAAAAATGAAAGAGAAGAGGAGGATGTGAAGAAATAATGAAGAAAAACTTCTCCTAATTGACAAAATAAGATGGAATACCCCAGATTGAAAGGGCCCAAGGAATGTGTACCAAACCCCACAGCTAGTTATGTTCCAGTGAACTTTTAAAAAAAGATTTATTTATTTATTATTTATTTATTTATTTATTTATTTATTTATTTATTTATTTATTATGTGTACAGTGCTTTGTCTGCATGGCCAGTAGAGGGCAGCAAATCTCATTACAGATGGTTGTGAGCCATCATGTGGTTGCTGGGAAGTGAATTCAGAACCTCTGGAAGAACCACTGAGCCATCTCTCCAGCCCCTCCAGTGAACTTTTCTTTTTTTTTTTTTTTTTTTTTTTTTTTTTTTTTTTTTTTTTTTTGAGACAGGTTTCCTGTGTAGTTTGTGCTTTCTGGAACTCATTGTAGCCCAGCTGCTCGAACTCACAGAGATCTGCTGCCTCTGCCTCCCGAGTGCTGGGATTAAAGGCATGCGCCACCACCACCTGGCTTCTCCAGTGAACTTTTAAGGACAGAAAATTTAAAAGCTCATAGAGCCCTAGGTCAGATCCCACAAAAAATAAAAAGGAACAGATGACCACTGAACTTTTTCTTATAGCAGTACTCTCTGGAAAATGACAGTGGGAGGAGATTTTGAGTACCTTTTACTGCTTCCACATCACAAATTATCTCCAAACTAAGTGGCTTATAGACAGCTACCACTTTGGGTTCAGCTGACTGACTCTTGTGCATGGTGTTGAAGGAGGCTGCTTCAGTATTCATCTGGGGGACAGACTCCTGGGGGGCTCAAGATGGCCTTACTCAGTGCCCATACCTTTATGAGGAAGACTGCAGGGCCAGTTCCCCCAGGAATGTCTGCTAGATGTCTACATGTGGCTCATGTACTTCCTGGCACAGTGGCTGCAGGGTATCTGGGCTTTGTACCTGGAGGCTGGTTTCTCTGAGAGATGTGGGGGTGACGACTCTTTGGTGTGTATGTTTGTGCATGCATGGGCACAAATGTGCACCATGGCCAGAAGACACATGTAGGAGTCTGTTGTCTCCTTCAGCCATGTGGATGCAAGGACTGAACTCAGGTCATCAAGCTTGGTGGCCTGTACCTGTATCCACTGAGCCGTCTCACTGGCCCTTCACATTATTTTTTGAGATAAGATCTCTCACTGAATCTGAAACTCACCCTTTTCACTGGACTAGCTGGCTAGTGATCCCCAGTGACCTATCCATCTCTGTTCTCTAATGCTGGGCTCATAGCCATGCCTAATTTTTACCTGGGTGTTGTGGATTTGAACTCCAGTCTTCTTGCTTGATCTTACCCACTGAACCATCTTTTCCACCTTGGCCACAGCATGTCTTATAACCTAGCCTTATTGTCCCCAATTATGACTTTCTCCACATTCTTTTGGTCAAATAAGTCACCAGGTAAGCCCATAACTGAAGGAATAAGATTTAGACACTGCCCCTTAACAGGAGACACAGCAAAGGATGTGTGGGAGTCTACCACAGTTAATGTTTGTAGAGAGTGAAGGAAAGGCTCTTGGAACCTAGACGTCCCAATGGATCAAGCTGCCGTTCAACTTTGAGAACATGAAGAGCATTCTGAGGCTCGAAGACCTGCAGATGCCGAAGGACCTGTGCTGTGAGCAGTTTTGGTTAAAGCATTTAAGTCAGGGCACAGGGGATTTCATAAGGTGTTAGAAGAGATAGATGGATGAAATAAGCTTGGTCAGACCTCTTCAATGTCAAAAATCGTTGATGAACTTGAGGTTGGGGAGGCGCTCAGTGGTAGAACATGTGCTCAGTATTCAGGAGGTCCTAGGTTCCATCCCTAGTACAACAAATAAGCAGTTAATTAGCTCAGAACAAAAGAAAAGAGAAAAAAAACGTCTGGGTGATCAATCTGGTATCAAACCTAGAAAATTTTGTCATGATGAAGGTTGGAAGGATGGAATGAGCAAAGGGCCTTGAGAGTTCATTAAATATCTTCTCTTATGGGATGAGGGAGATGCAGAATTAAGCTGGAAATGAATTTAATAAACCAAACCAAGCCAAGTCCGAAAATAATCTGGGTATGTAGTACCCAGATGAGCTATATAGCAAGACCCTGTCTTAAAACACCCAATCTAACCCAACCTTTTCCCACCCACCCGCTCCACCCCTAGGTCGTGCCGTGTCGTCCCCCCCCCCCCCCCCCCCCCCCCCCGCACAAGAAGAACAGAGGTTATTCACATGGGAGGAGTGAGTGACTTGCCCAGGGTCTCTCAGCCACTCTGATATCAGAACCCGTGTGAAGGAAGCACTGTTACAGAGTGGAGATGTCTGTGCTGTAAACTCACTTGCAGAGAGGATCCAAGGACATGCCTCTACTCAGTGCTGTTTTCTCCACTTCCGTTGTCTCCTTTGCTGCAGGCTGTGAATGGATGGAGCGAGGGCCTGCCTTGTATTTGAGCCCAGAGCTGTGAGCCCTTGGTCACATGGCAGGATGGCCGTTGTCACACTGGCTTCCTGGCTTCTCTGCCCCAGCCAGCATCCCATCTCAGTGTGGCCACAGGATTTGGCTGTGCAACCACCTTCTGGCTTTTGAAAAACAGGTCTGACAACTGTTCTTTGACTCAGCATGCGATTTCTGGGGTGCAAATAGACAGGGAGAGCCAGTCAGCATTTCTCTACCTGCTGCCCTGTGCCTTGAGTGTGGCCTGGCACAAGGTGGAGTCACAAGGCTCACATTTGGTCTAGAATGGTTCCATTGGTGGAGGCTCACCATTGGATATCTGGTTTTAAACCAGGACGAGATGGGGGTGGAGGTGGGGTGGGAAGGGAGAGAGAGAGGGAGGGAGGGAGAGACAGAGAGAGCAAGACTTGTCAAGGCAAGTTCACAGTGGGGTCAGGGCTGTAGGGGACAGGGCCATGACCTTCTTTCCTGGGCATAGTGCTTCTTCCCCCAAGTTCTCTCCCTTGGGGCAGGCTTGGGATAGCTTTATCTAGAGTGGCCGGGGCAGCCTTTCCCAGGGAGTCACTGTATCGAGGTGGTGGCTGTGCCCCAGCTGTGCCGTGTCTAGTCCCCTCTGTTCACAGCTAGGCACATCGTGAGCTTCCACATCCTCATTCTATCGTGCTGAACTGTTTTTGGTATGACAAACAGCCCAGAGTTCCTGAAGTCCTACGATGCGGCTGGCACCATTCAAGACTATGTGGTTGCCATGCTGTGTGGCTTGCCAAGACCCCTGATGTCTGACCAGAATGCAGCCAGCTGGGGCTATTTCAACACCCAGAGCCAAAGCTGGAACTTGGAGATGTGAGTATGGCCTCATGGGTAGATCCAGAGGTGGGGGGGGGGTGCGTCTGGAGGGAGAACTCCAGTGGGGTTTTAGAGCTGTCACTCTACCCTGTATTTTTAAAGAGTAGGGACAGAGGCTGTCTCCTGCAGGGATGCTTTCGACCTCATTCTGCAATCGTTTGCTTTTCAGGTACAGAACTCCAGGGCCCTGTAAGTTTGCTTCCTTCAGGGCCTCCAATTTTGAGCCCTGAGATACAGTTAAAAGCACATGGTAGTTCAGGTAAAGAGCTTTGTGGTTTAGTTCATGCAGCCTTCACTAACCATGAGCAATGGATGCATGGGGTGTTCATGAGGCCGCTGGGCCTGATCTGGTTTGGAATGTGCTAACCAGCTCTAATGGTACTGGGGCCCTGGTGTTCCCTTGGCTGAAGGTTTGTGTCCCCTTCAAACACAGGTATTGATTGGAATGCCCTTGAAGTCTGGCTCATCTCTAACCCCTGCTCCCATCCTCCTCTTCTATTTATCTCTACCTCTTTCTGATGGCTGCTGTTGAGACGGGTTGCCCCCCAACCCCACTCCACGGTGAATCTCAAGTTTTTGTTCACTAGCTACAAAACCCAAACTCATGACTTTAAAAATGCCGGAGATGTTTCATGATAACACTGCATTCTGCTCTCCCTTCGGCTGTGTGTAAGCTGTAGCACCGTTTCCAGGAACCAGGAAAATCCAGATGGCCAAACACCTGGGGAACTCTAGGGCTCACTTTTGTTTTGCAGACTGGAAGTGGCGGGCTTTCCTGTGCACCTGCTCCCCGACATTGCAGAGCCAGGCAACATGGCGGGCAGAACCTCTCACACATGGTTTGCAATCCCAAAGGGCACACCGGTGGGCATAGCCCTGGGTGATTTACAAGCCTCTGTCTATTCCTGCATGGGCCAAAGGACTGATGCAGGTGAGTTTGCCTTTTGTTCCCTCCTTAGACTCAGGCCGCTGTCTCCTTAGCACCAACTCTGACCCAGGGTCTGTGACTCACAGTGTAGCCGCAGGCTCAGCAACCCGTGAAGGTGGGAACACCTTCATCCCTGCAGGGAATTCTCTGCTTGGAAAGCTGACAGGCCTCAGAGTTCTGTCTCCTTGCATTGACCCCACTAGGGTTAGGAGAGGGAGAAGGCTCTCTTTTTCTTTCTATATACTCCATGACCAAGAAAATAGAGATTAGCTGGAACCATAGCTCACTGGCAGAGTACTTGTCCAGCATGCTCGAGGCCATGGGTTCTGTTCTCAGCATGAGGGGTGAGGCAAGAGGAGGGGACTAGAGCTGTTGTTGTGTCAACAAAAGTTATATTAGTGCACTTCCAAGTGCAGAACCCTTTCTGTCAGGACCTAGTCTCCATTTGGTTTCTTTTTAAGAATCTATAAAACGTAAGGACATGTAAAGTGGTGCAGACCCTTTGGAAAACAGTCCGTGGGTCCTCACAGGTTAAATGTGGAGTTACCGTAGGACCTGATGATTCTGGTCCTGGAGACAGAGCAGGAGAACTAGAACACGTGTCTGCACAATTACTCCAACCCCATAGTTCATGCAGGCACTGTTCACTACAGCCCCGAGTGGAAACAACCCAAACGGAGTGTGGAAACTGTGGGCCATCTATACCGTTAAAAGGGATGGAGAACTCACCGTGAGTACTACAATGTGAAGAGTGGAAGGCGTACATCACATGCTTCCATTAATAGACAATGCCACAATGTCATGGCATATCCATGGAGAGAGAAGGATGGTTGGTTGCTAGGGGCCATGGCGAGTGATTGTTAAAGGGTACATTTTCCTTTTAGAGTGATGGAGATGTGCTAAAATTGGTTGGTGGTGAAGGCTGTTCCTAGGAGATGGGGAAAGGACCACTTTTCCTACTGCAGGGTTATGACCCAGATCACTTCCGACATTGGGTGCACCGGGTTTTCCCACACATCAGCAAACCATGAACTGTACTTCTGAACAACTGTCTATAAGCTAAGGTTCTCATACTCTATAGGTTCAGTTAATTTGCCTGTGCGGTTTAGAGAGATATGCTAATTTGTTTTTTGTGAAGGAATAGCAAAGGATACAATTGAAGAGGTAGATGTGGAGGACAGTGTATGGGAGATGGCATGTGAGTTTCTCTACTCTCTCTTCCATGCTACCCCCCAGAATCCTCCATGTCTTAGTTACAGAAAGTCTTTATCCTGTCTTTAAAACCCAGGTTCTCTGGAAGAGCAGCCAGTGCTTTTAACCACAGAGCCATCTCTCCAACCCCTAAGTGGTTTTTTTGTTTTGTTTTGTTTTGTTTTGACAGAATCTTATGTAGCCCAGGCTGGCCTTGAACTCTTTATTCTCCTGTCTCTGCTTCCTTCTGTTTCCTGAGTTCCTAGGATACAAGTGTGCAACACCGTGACTAGCTTTCCCTCACCCTAAAAACCATGATATTGAATGTACCAGGGTAACAATGCTGTAGCTGAATGCCACAGACTGGAAATTTAAAAAGGTTTATTCAGCTTATGGCTCTAGAGGTTTGACAATACAACACTGAGGGCCCACATCCAGTCTTGAGCTTTGTTGCAGATCATGGCATGACATCATACATAAAGACAGAGAACACTAGACAGGGTGAGCTGGCCTTTTATTTATTTATTTTTTTTTGGTTTTCCGAGACAGGGTTTCTCTGTGTAGCTTTGCGCCTTTCCTGGAACTCGCTTTGGAGACCAGGCTGGCCTCGAACTCACAGAGATCCACCTGCCTCTGCCTCCCGAGTGCTGGGATTAAAGGCGTGTGCCACCACCGCCCGGCGAGCTAGCCTTTTAATAGCGCTGATCTCACGACAACCCACAGATCCATTCCTCAACGAGCCGTCTGATCCAACTTGGAACATTCCTGCTGGTTGCCCTTCTTAGCCTCATAATGGAATTGAATTCTGTCATGGGTTTGGATGAGGACTTTCTAGTCATAGCAAGGCCTCCTCTTCCTGGGGTGGTTGGATTCTCTGGCTCCATGGGCAGGGTTGGTGGGGTCCCTTCCCTGGCCCCTGACCCTGAGCCTAGAGGTCAGTGGAGCATGTGCTGCTTCTGGCTTATAGCCTTGCTAGAAGGTTTGATGTGGCACAGCACTAAGGTTGTGTTTTTTAATTCCTTTTGAGGCTGTTTTGCTTTTGTGTTTCTGATCCCTTAACAGATGAAGAGATTGGATGCTGACTTCAGTTTGGTTTCTAAACCTGCTAGCTCTGAAAAATAGTGAACTATTGCTCCTGTTTTACTTTATTAGACTTATTTTATTTATTAGTGCATTATTTATTAGACTGAGTCCAGCACACACTTGGTGGGGACAATTGGCTATGCCTCTTAAATAAATACTCTCCAAGAACGCACACATTTTGAACACAACCACATTGTGCCCCCTGCCCTGTTACGATGTTATGATGTGTGACCCTGAGTTAGCCCTGCTGTCTTTGTGCAGTTCTCAACATCAGCACCTCTGTCCAGCTGGCAGCCTCCATGCCTGTGGGATTCCAGCCGCTGCAGACTCCGGATCCTGCAGCCCCGGTCGCCTTCTTCCCTTACTTCGACAGGACCTACCTGGGGGTGGCAGCGTCACTCAATGGAGGCAATGTCCTGGCCACGTTTGTCCAGATGCTCGTTCAGTGGATGGCGGATCTGGGTAAGGTGTAGCCCACAGAGTGGTGTGTTTTCCGCTTCTTGTCCTTGTCACTGAATATGTGCTGTCCGGATCCAGTCTCCCACCCAGCTGAGTCCCTGCATATTCCTGTCTGTCCCAGGAGTCTGAGCTCACAGCTTCCTTTCCTCTGTTTCTGAAACGTCACTGCACACTTTTTTTTTTCTGAGGCGGGGAGGCAGGTTTCCAGGTACCTTTCCCCTGACCTTGACCATGGATTATTGTAACAGTGTCCCAGCTCCCCTGGCCCCATAGTCTCACACCTCTGCTAGAAAGTCCAGGTCTTAAGGCTCCTCACATTGAAGGCCTCCCTTCTGATGACTACAGATGTCTGAAATGACTGGCACACATGAGCCAAAAGGACCACGGGTGTTTGACAACCTTATAAATCCTAACAGCATGCACTTCTGGTCGGCAGGTCCTGCCGCGACTTCTTGGAAGGCTCCTGGAACTTATGGAGGCCTTCTTTCTGCTTTCTTTGATTTCCAAAGAGCATCTACCAGGTTTTCCTCTGCTCTGTATGTACAGTGGCACATGTAACTGTCGTCTACCAGAGTTCTGTCCTGTAAGCACCGAAGGTCAGCCATCCAGGTTTAGGGAAATTGTGGCCCTCAGATGCAGTGATCACTGGAGCATGTATTTCAGAGTCAGGTAGCCGCAGGAAGCATGCGATATGGGGACAAGATGAGGCATGGGCAGAAGGCACGTGGGAGGCTTCTGCTGGCTGTGCACACACGTTGGCAGGCCGGGCTGGGGTTGACAGATTGAGGGGTAAATTCTGCCTTCTTGGCTTGGATCCTATGGGTGCTTTTTGAGTTTCAGAGCCAGTCCTCAGCCCATCCAGGCAGACTCTGTGTTCAGATACTGCTGTAGCTGGATTGGGTCTGCCAACTGCCCTCTGTGGCTGTCAGTAGGGGCTGTTTTCCTTACCTATAAAAGAGATAGCACTGTTCTGTTTACCGCTCTAGTTGGTACTGTGTACCAGGGAGAACGGAGCCTAAAAATGAGGCAGATTGAAGTCTCATGAAATAGCCAGCTTTATTCAGGCATCAGACCTTAACTCTGAGGGTTAAGAAGAGTCACATGGCGAAAACATGCTTTTCTGTAGAGACTGATAAACAAATAACAATAGTCAGTAATAATCTAAATATTATTGATTATAATCTAAAGCAATAATAATCTAAAGCAAACTCGCTCCTATCTGCTACAGAGAAGCACATTCCAAGAACAAGTATCTGTTTTGAATAAACTGAGGACATAAGACTCTTATCTTATTTTCTTGGAGTTTTTTTCACAAGCACTCAGAATTCCCCTCGCACGACTCCATTCTTGAACGTGTTCTATTCCATGTGTCTCTCTGTGAGACCTTTCACATTCATGCTTCTTGTTTGATGAAGCAGGGGGTGCTTTCAAGATCAGTGTTTTTTTTATGTAACGTGACTTTTTATGGAATTCTACTGTTACGTGCATTTGTGCCTTTGGGTTGAGCAGTTGTTCCCCAAGGACTCAGTCTTATACACATGTATGCTGTATACCCTAAAGAACACGAGTTTTCAAAACTCTGTTTTTCTCTGTTGGGGATTGACCCAACTCCTCATACATGTTAGGCAAATGCTCTCTGCCTAACCCAAGAACAGAGTTGTAAGAAGACCTAACTATAGATGAAGATTGGTATGTAGAGAGACAGACCCACCGTTTTCCCCCAAGTCCTAGTCTTGACAGGTAGACAGCCTAAATCCTTCAAGTTTCTCTGTGCACTTTTTAGACACTTCAGTTCTGTTTGGTATGGGAACTAGATTAAATTTTTTTCCTTTATTTTTATTCTATGTGTATGGGTATTTTTGTCTGCATGTATGCCTGTGCAGCATAGGCATGCACTGCCTGAGAGGCCAGAAGAGGGCATCACATGCTCTGGGACTGGGGTTACAGACATTTGTGAACTACCATGAGGGTGCTGGGAACTGAAACCAGATCCTCTGGAAGAACAGCCATCTGGAGCCAGGGCTAGGGGCAGAATTTTATATATTCTGCAAATGTGGGCTGAGAAGAATTTTCTGGTGGGAAGGCCTCCAAATAGAGCTTACTTGGCTTCATTGGGTACAAAAATGTCCATATGTTTGGCTGTAGCTCTGGCACACTGTCCCTGCCTTCAGAAGCCTCTTAGGTCTCCCAGGCTTGAATTCCTTGGGAAAGGAAGGACCTGGCTTTTGTCCCTCAGCATGTCTCTCCACAGACTCAGGCTGTGGGTTCTGGGCTCTGGTGAAAACCCAGTTTTCACTCCATACTGTTGCTTCTTTAAATGTGGGTCAAAATCTCTTACTCGGTAATATTCCCTCTTCTATGCTTTTTGTTCCCAATTTTCTCATAAAAAAAGAAAGTTGGAAGATGGGTGTGGTGCCGCATGCCTTTAAGCTGAGGCATGTTTATGAGTCTGAGGCCAACCTGGCCTATATGGCCAGTTCAAGGTCAGCCAAGGCTGCATAGTGAGACCTTGTATCAGGGGAGAATTGGGGAGAGGGTGAGGAAGAAACTCAGGGCTGGGCATGTAGCTTGGTGGTGGAGTGTAAGCTTAGCATATGCCAGGGCCTGGGTTTGATCCCCAGCACTTCAAAACAAACAGGAACAAATAGCTGATATTTTAATGACATTCTCAGAGGCATCAGACTGTGACTAGTTGCATACAGTATTGAAGTTGTTTTTCTCTTTCCAATTTCTGAGTGCACATGATTGAATTTATATGCTGGATGCTCTGATGATGTGACTCTAGCATGGCTCTCTAGGTTACTGGTTCTCACAAATGGCAGGCAAGTGTCCTACCACCGAGTCACACTCTCAGCCTTAATTGTGGAGTTTTTGTTTGTTTTGTCTTGTTTTGTTTGTTTTGAGACAGGGTTTCTCTGTGTAGTTTTGGTGCCTGTCCTCTGTAGACTAGGCTAGCCTGAAACTCACAGAGATCTGCCTAGCTCTGCCTCCCAAGTGCTGGGACTAAAAGACATGTGCCACCACTGCCGCCCGGCCTAATTGTGGAGTTTTAAAACCATCTTGAGGGCTCGAAAGATGGTTTAGTTGGTAAAGTAAAAGCATTAGAATCTGGGTTTGGAATGCTGGCATCCACATAAAAGCCGGAGTAGATGGGCTCTTCACAGAGCTCATTGGCCAGCCAGCTTGCCTAAAGACCAGTTTTAGTGAGATACTTTGTCTCAAAAAATAATGTGAAAAGCGATCAAGGAAGACACCCAGTGTCAACTTTTGTCTTCCACATGGACACACACACATGTGCACCCCACCTGACATGTATGTACCCACCTGACAAGTACATAGAGCACACATGTATATACACATATACAAGGCTCCTCCAAGACCCGGTATTGACCTCTACATGTTCAGAAATGCTGACTCAGCCTGGGGATGGAGTGGGGCTGAGCATGGCATTTTACATATGCACACCCCCCTCCCCACTTCAGGTAGGTCTGATGCCTTTGCATTTGCACGGCTCTGGTTGGGACCAGCAATCCTTGCCTCTGGGAGCTTTCCACAAAGATAGAACTTCATAGTCTGCCCTAGATACCCTGAGTCAGAAGCAATGTTCATATTTCATATATTTCAGAAGCACCTACAGCCTTAGGCTCATGGCTGTCTAACCTGACTGCATCTAAGAATCTATAGCCTAGACCTGTTCCAACAGAATCTATAGCCTAGACCTGTTCCAACAGAATCTATAGCCTAGACCTGTTCCAACAGAATCTATAGCCTAGACCTGTTCCAACAGAGTCTATAGCCTAGTCCTGTTCTATCAAGGGGTCTGGGAATGGGTCCCACAGTGCCTTCAGAGCAACTCAGGCTATTGTGGAGAACTATACTTAGTAAAGAGTCCCTAGTCTGGGTGACTTTTTTTTCTCATCAAAGTTGGGTTTGTTCTCCTTCAGCTAATGGAAAGTTAGAGATCAGAATCATTTTTTTTCTTTTTATGGTGCTTGATTTGAACCCAGGGATCTAGTCATGCTAGGCAAGTGTTCTGCCACCAAGCCATGCCCTAGCCCCCAAAGTGGTTCTAATTTGAAAGTAAATTGATGCAAAAAACCCAACCTTCCTTATTATTTATATTTTTACCTTTCTTTCTTTCTTTCTTTCTTTCTTTCTTTCTTTCTTTCTTTCTTTCTTTCTTTCTTTCTTTCTTTCTTCTTTCTTTCTTCCTTCCTTCCTTCCTTCCTTCCTTCCTTCCTTCCTTCCTTCCTTCCTTCCTTCTTTCTTTCTTTCTTTCTTTCTTTCTTTCTTTCTTTCTTTCTCTCTCTCTGCCTCCCTCCCTCCCTGCCTTCCTTCCTCCCTGCCTCCCTTCTTTCCTTCTTTCTTTCTTTCTTTCTTTCTTTCTTTCTTTCTTTCTTTCTTTCTTTCTTTCTTTCTTTCTTTCTTTCTTTCTCGATGAGGGTCTTGCTGTATAGACCAGGTTGGCTATTAACTTGTGATCCTTCTGTCTCAGCTTTCTGAGTCCTGGAGTTATACCGCACCCAGATAATTGTGTTTTCTAGAGCGCAGAGGTAACATAGGATGGGGAACTAAAGTCTGACTTGGGCACTGGCTTGACATCAATCAGCTGAAGATAGCACATATATTACTTCTTCCTGGGCCCCAGGTATCCCATGCACATAATGAGAATGGCTTAGGCTGCATTCTTATAGCAAGAGTGGTTTAGTGTGAGATCCATGGAGTGCAGCATCACTTGCTAATGGCTGAAGTAGCAGTTCTGATGATGCGTGTTAATGGATGTTTACGTTTGGCCCTTGAGGGTCCCATAGCTGTGCTATGGTTATGATGCTCACTTTAGGTTAGGATTCACAACTGTATGGATGAGCTATCTCCCAGAAATCTAGCTGTGGCCACAGGGAGACAAATGACTGAAATCTCGAACAGAATCTAGCCGGCCAGACTGTGAATCTCTGACCCTGAAGCTTCCAGCCACAGTGTGAGAAGCAGAAGACAGACCTGCCCTTTCCCCCTGGGGATTCTAAAACAGTCTCTGCCGGCTCCCAGTGGCTGCGTGCTCTCACACAGATCTTCCATTTCTGACAGGCCTGGAGGTTGAAGAATCCACTGTCTATTCACGCATGATCCAGGCGGCTGCACAGCAGAAAGACACACATCTCACCATCACCCCAACAGTGCTGGGCGAGAGGCACCTGCCAGACCAGCTGGCCTCTGTGACTAGAATCTCCTCCTCTGACCTTTCCCTGGGTCATGTGACCCGGGCCCTGTGCAGAGGCATTGTTCAGAACCTGCACTCCATGCTTCCTTTTCAACAGCTCAAAGAGTGGGGTGTGGAACGGGTGATGGGGAGTGGGAGTGCGCTGTCCAGGAATGAGGTGCTGAAGCAGGAGGTCCAGAGGGCATTCCCTTTGCCACTGTGCTTTGGGCAGGATGTGGATGCAGCCTTTGGGGCAGCTCTGGTCATGCTCCGGAGAGACCTCGGCCAGAAGGAGCCTTAGTTCAGCAAGCTCTTTGGTTAAAGTAATGCTGGGAATTCTATCTAATTGACATTGCCAACATGATCTCTGAATTGTCCTTTTCCTGGACGGTTCTTTGGGCAGACTGTAAATTATACTTGATCCTGAGGTACTGTCTAAATTGATCAAGATTTTACCTTCAGGGCATATGATAGTCATACAGCCAGGATCCCAAACTAGTGCCTTCCAAGAACAGGATCTTCTGAGAGCAGATTGCAAACGCAAGTGTGAGAGGTGGAGAGAATGGGAGGGAGGGAGGAAAATGGGAAGAGGGAGGGGGAGAAGAAGAAAGAGAAAAACACAGACAGCTTCCTGGCTGCTAGGCTCATCTGTGATTCACTTGTAGACAGCAAGAAAAGAAAGATGACTTCAGAGCGAACAGTCTGAACAGGAGCCGTGGCTCCAAGCAAAGAAGACCTGCCTTATGTCCAGCGTTTGGACTGGTCTTTGTAAGTGGTCCAGCTTTGAGTCAAGTGCATTATTGGAAAATTCCTTCCTGCAGGATTGTACGAGGTGGCTGGAGGCCCCCTTTCCAGTCTTGTTGTCCCTCAGCTATGGCATGTTCTTCGGGTAGAGAGAGACCCAAGAACACTGAAGCAGGATGGCTTGGAGGAGGCTGGGGTCTTGGGCTTCTTGCCATGTATATTTGTTTCTGGGAGAGCACTTCACCAGGGCTGCCCTGAGTCTTCTTAACACAACTGGCCTGAAGGCGCATTCCAGAGAAGGAAAGGCAGGTGGCATGAACAGCCAGAGGGACTAGAGCGTTGTGGCGAACACCATTCTGATAGACTGTTTTAAAGATGACAGCAAGGCACTGAACCTTTTCCATGATTGTGCACATGTCCCCATAGCCCCTGCCACAGGGGGTGGCCAATTTCATGAGGGAACCCCTTGTCCCACAGGTCCCACCCCTTTCTCTGTGGTGAGGGCCTTGCTGGCCTTTGTTGGCTCTGGCTCAGTAGAAATGCCCTGTTGGAGTGGGCATGCATAGAGGGCCAGAGTCACCATCACTGTGCCTATTCCTAGACTCCTAAAGGACCCAAGGCTCGGGGACACCTGTAACTTTGGGGAGCAGTCATGTTGTCACTTTGAATGAGTTGTTTTGCAAGCTATATGATTGTGGGAACCCATTTGATGATTTTGACTCCCGCTGCTGGCTGCAGTTTAGATAACCGAATAAAATTCATTTTCTCAGAGTCTTGTCCCTTTGATAAATACACACCCATCTGTTTTGGGAAGATCATATGCCGGGGGATGTCTTTCTGTAGGCTGTGAATATATGTTGTTCCCATTGGTTAATAAATAAAGCTGCATTGGCCTATGGCAAGGCAGCTTAGAGGCAGGTGGGAAAATCCAAGGAGAGAGACAGGAGAGAGAAAGGCGGAGTCTAGAGAGACGCCAGCACCACCAGGAGAAGCAACATGTGAAAGCACCGGTAAGCCAGGGCCATGTGGCAACTTAGAGATTAATAGAAATGGGGTAAGTTCAAAGAGCTAGCTAGTAAGAAGCCTGCCATAGGCCGTGCAACTGGTAATTAATATTCAGCCTCTGAGTGATTATTTTATAAGTGGCTGAGGGACCATGGGGCCAGGCACAGACTGTGGGGCTGGGCGGGACCTGAGCAAACTTCCAACTACATGCATATTATATATATTGCTGCATAGCTGTAAACCGACAGGGCTGACATGGCTGCAGGGACCCTCATAGGTAGATGTGGTGGTGGTGCATGCTTTTAATTCCAGCACTTAAGAAGCAGAAGCAAGCAACTGCCTGTGAGTTCTAGGTCTGCACAGTGAGCTCCAGGACAGCCAGAGCTACTCAGAGAGACCCTTTCTCAAAAACAAACAAACAAACAAACAAACAAACAAACAAGCAAATACCAAAAGCCTTGCTCAGTGTTCACCAGGGCAAGGATGCATGTCTTAGACAGACAACCAGGTGCCCCTTAGCCAGATGAGTTGGGACAGTCAGGTTGCAGCCCTTGAGGAAGGCCTTAGGAGAGAGGAGGAAAGGCAGAGGGCTCCTTGGTACCCTGTCAATTGAAGAAGCAGTGTTCTCGGACCCTTTAGCCCCTCAAGGTGCAGCTGGCCTTGCATGTTCAGAAAGCTGTGGGTAATGTGTGAATAAAGACTAAGACCTTGGGCTGGTGAGAGGGCTCAGTGGGTAAACAGACTTGCTGCCCAGCCCAATGACTTGAGTCATCTCCCTCAATCCACATTGTCCTCTGACCTCTGCACCTGTGCGGTGGCACATGCATGTCCTGCCCCAAATAAATAAGTTAGTGTAATAAAGAAGGTGAAGATCTGGATGGGGAACCTTTAAGCCACGGGGCCAGCATGGCACTAGAACTCCACGACCTTTTCAGGCCACATGTCTGCTCTGTCCTTGAGGGCTGAGCCTTGGAGCCCAAGCTTACTGACTAAATGCCCTGCTGCCGCTTCCCTTGTATCTCCAGTAGGGGTGGGGTTGAAGCGCAGGTGTCGGGGCCTCTTTTCTCTGGCCTGGAGTTACAACCCACTCATTGCTTCAACCTTTATCGCCGCAAGCAAGGTGCCAAAACATGTTGGAAGCCAGATTATTCCGCAGATGAAGTAGGTGGCTGCTAGCATCAGGCTGGATACCAGTGCTCTAGTCTTGGGGGGTACTTATGGTTTTTCCCATCTGATTCACTTTGGCTGGAGAAATGTAAATAATAGACGTGTGTCAGTTTTAGGCAGCCATCTTTGCCACACTCTCTTCCCTTTGCCCAGGAGATTGGTGGTGTTCCAGGGACACATACTTTGTCTTCCTGGGTTCCTGCCTGAGGGCAACCTGGCACTGAATCTTTACCATTCAGTGAAGAACACAACTGTGAGTGAGAAAGAAACCTTTGCTGTCTGGAGTCTTGGAGCTTTGGGGATGTTTTATTACCACAGCAGACCTTCATTCATCCTGACTACGCAGCCACAATAACCATGACATCTGTGAAGTTTCTATCGTTCCTAATGCAGACCAGACTAGTCTCACTTCCAGAGCAACAGGGGTTGCTGGGAATCCTGTCTGTCAGGTTGACACGTTGATGAATTTTTATCACTAGGAGATAGAATAAGCATCATGACAATAATCTATAGGCCCAGTAGGGGGAGTCGTTAATTCTCCATGCAAGTGACAGCCAAATCTTAAAGAGTTTCAGTAACATTTAATATTTGTTGATACCTGCTGTGCAGTGAGAACTAATAAGTTCTGTTTATTTCAACTCATTTAATTTTTATAATCTAGGAGGTGAGTATTGTTGTCCCCATTCCACAGATAGAGAAACAGACTCACTAAGTAACTTAGCTGAAAGCACAAAGCAATGAGTCCAACCCCCAGAACCTACTCTTTATTTCATTTATTTATTCATCCATTTTTACCATATTTTTATTATATTTATTATTATTTTTAAGTTTCATACAATATTGTTTCATCATATTCTTCCCCCTCCCCCACCTCCTCCCAGATCTTCCCCACCTCCCCACCCAACCTTTTATGTTCTTTCTCTCTTCCCTCCAAACAGAAACAAACAAACAAACAAAAAAATCAACAAAACAAACCCCCCAAAGACGAAAGAACCAAACCATAACAACACCACCACAAAATGCACACACATGCCCAAACCACAGAGTCTGTTTTGTGTTGGTCAACAACTACTGTGCACAAGGCCTCCATTGGAGTGACTCAGTGTCACTCTCCTGGAGAAGAGTGAGTTCCCCTCTCTTAGCAGATACCAATTAACTTTTTGATTAGGGGTGGGACTTAGTGTCTACTCCCCATTCTCTGGGCTAGGATTTTGTCTGGCGTGGATTTGTTCAGGTCTTGTGCATGCTGTCAGGCTTGGTGAGTCCATACACCATTTCCTTGGAGTCCTCCACCACCCCTGGTTCTTACAGTCTTTCTGCCTCCTCTTTCCCATAGATCCCCGAGCCTCGAGGGGTGAGGTTTAATGAAGACATCCCATTTAGGGCTGAGTGCTCCGAGGTCTCTCACTGTCTGCCCGTTGTCCCGTTGTGGGTCTCTGTGTTAATTCCCATCTACTGTAAGAAGCAGCTTCCGTGATGAGGGCGGAGTGATGTGTTCTAGCTGAGTGTAGTGGCTGTGAGGTCCCTGCTAGAGAGTGGTTTTGCAGGCTGGTGGGATGATGTCATACAGGAATGGAGGTGGGCTCAGAAGAGTGACTAAGGGGGACAGCAAGGGAGAACTTAGGGGACTCTGGGTCTGCGCCAGAGAGGCTGAGTCCCAAGGGGATGAAGGTGGGCTGGGAGCACAGAACCCACTCTCTTTGGAACTCTAGGGAGAAGGGTCATGGCAGGCGCATGTGTTCACAAGAAAGTGTTGACAAATCCAGAGTGTGACACTTGGGCTGGGGTAATTTGGTCAGAGGGCAAATGGGAAGATGCCACAGGAGCTGTGTGTCGAAACATGGTCCAAGGAATGACATGTGGTGGACAATGCCTTAGGGAACCGTGAGAGAGGCTCCAGGAAAAAGGTTGAGGGCCTTTTACCTCAGGTGCATTTGTTCCCTGGATTGTTCTTGGATGTGATTTTGTGCCTCCTGTGTTAAACATTCACATTTAACTTACAAGACATATTCATTCTTGTTGGCTGTCAGAACACAGCTATAGAACCCAATCTGGCCAGCGTCCCCTGAGTCTGCATATGGTCTTCTGCCCTGCTTTCATGTTTTCCCAGATACCATCTACAGTACATGCCAGGTAACTGTGTTAAAATTGGTCTGTCCTGAGAAAGTTCTGGGGAAGGGCTACTATGTCATTATTTAGTATGTGCTTACTGGTGTTTATTTACATGTTTTTCTGAACTCAAACAACTTTCTTAGAATCATCGCTCTCCTTGTTCCATTTGTGTATAAGAATACACTGAAACTGAAGTAAGGCTGTCTACAGCATTAGACTCTAGTCTGCCCCATTCTTTGAGGTCCTCAGATCCCAGACCCAGCAGACAAGATCTGCACAGGTCGGCTGAAAAGTCGACAGTTGTGGTGGGACATGGTGGCCAAACTGTGACAGGTGTGTGTTCTCCTGAAGTTATGGGGTTTAGAAGCCAGAGGCTTCCTGGGATGGAGAAGTATGGTTGATGGTGTGGGCGGTGTGGACGCTGGATGGGAGGGTGGCTTCTACAGAAGGCAGCAGCCCAGGAGATGCTAGAAAATTGCCTGGAGAGAGATGGGCAGCTTGGTCCCACACAAGACAGAGGTGTGAACGCCAGCCCACCCTTTCCCTGTGGCACACCACTCCGCCTGTTACTGTAGCTACATACCGATCATGTGGCTTTCATGTTTTCTGTTTTTCTTTCTTTCCCAAGTAGACACTCTCGAAGGCAGGTCCCTGTGCTCTCTGCTCTGTCTTCTTTCACCTTAACTTGCCCTTTGCTCATATTTGGAATGATCTAGTAAAGCAGAATCCTACCCATGTCTATGGCCCCACCTAAAGGCCATGGGCCTGCCGTATGGAGTCTTCCCAGTGTTACCTCTGCCAGGGGATTCTCCACAGTAGCAGGGATACTGCCCCTCAGTCAGGGCTTGCTATAGGCCTTGTCCCATGTGAGTAAGTCTGTGTAGGATTCATATCCACTGTGGGTTCCCAGTGGGCAGAGGCCTTTTATTCACCCTCTTGTACTGCAGTGAGATTTTCAAAGCATGTGGTAAGGGTCCTACTTGACCTTTGTCTCAGCCATGGGCAATTGGCCAGGACAAGTCTTTTTTAAAAAAATTAATTAATTTTTTTAGTGCTAAAGAGCAGAGTCTAGTTGTGTCTTTTCTTATACAGTCAGATCCTTACAGTCATTACACACGAGGTCTTCTTTGCTTATTCACTCAGGAAGATGTACTAATAAAATATCTGTCTTTAAAAAAAAACAATTTCAACTCACCATACTTCTTAATGTCTAAGATACTAACATTTGAAAGAGGCTTAATAAAAAATGTTTTAAGAATAAATAATCCCTAGCACATTAAGCATACATTAGAATGTAAAATCCATCCTAACCTGAGAAAAAAATCAGAAGGCTAGAAACGCATCAGGGCAAGTCTTTGACAGCAAGACATTCTCATTACAGAGATGCTTGCTTGGCTGACTCATGAAACATTAAACAAATCTTTTCTTTTTTTTTTTTTTTTTTTTGTCATTATAAAGCAATTAGTCACAACCTCAGGCTAATGGCCGGACGCAGCTCAGCAGTCAGCAGCCGTGGTTCAGAGAACACTAATACCTCTGGCCTGCCTTGGCTCCTGGAGCTCATTCACCACCAGCTCATTAGTCCCCAGCACGAAGAAGTGGCCGCACAGGGGCAGCTACCAGCTCAAGATCCTTGCAAGAAAATGTATGGGACACATTACACAAATAACACATGTTTTCTGTCACATATAGAATTGATATATATATATATGTGTGTGTGTGTGTGTGTGTGTGTTTATCTATATGTATGTGTGTGTGTATTTATATATTCAATGTGTTTAATATAAAACCGAGAAGGGACAGTGTGGGAAAAGAAGAAATAAGGGGGAACAAGTGAGGATAATGAAGATAAAAAGACAAATGTGCTCTCACAAGGTTTCAGCGTATACATATGTAGGAATGAAGCATGAAGCAGAAGGAAGGGGGTCAGGAGGTATTGGAAGAGGGTGGCAAGGTGGGTGATGGGGGCAGATGTGAGCAAAGTCAAATGGTATGTGAAACGATCATAAGGAAATCCCTTATTTTCTCACCAAAAAGAACTGTAAAAGCACAGCAATTTGTATTTAACTTTGTTCTTGGAAAATGAGAAAAATTAAAATCATGAAGAATAAATACTGACTCAGTGGGTGTAAGTGTGACTTGTCAAAAGTCACTGCATGCAACATATTAATACATTCAACCATACTAATTTCCTAAGAATTAGCAATAAAATATTGGACTTGGAGTGAAAATAAAAAGCTGTTAAGTGGAGGAAGCCAGTGTGTTGGAAGTCATCTCCTTACAGTTAGGAGGAAGTGAGAAATGGATATCCATGCTGCACTCTCGACCATTCACATGGAAAGTCCAGAAAATGAGATCCAGAGGAACAGAACCAAACTGATAGATCACAGAGGCAGACGGGGTAGCTGAGAAGGAGGGTGTGGGGGTGGCTTCTTCTTCCTCCAACTCTTCCTCCTCTCCCTCTTGCCTCTCCCTCCTCCTCTCCCTCCTCTCCCTCCTCCTCTTCCTCCCCCTTTTTTGTTTGTTTGAGAGGGGCTCTTCTGTATCTCAGGCTGGACTTGGGCTCACTATGTGGTGGAAGATGACCTTGAACTTTTGGTTCTCTTGCCTCCACCCCCAGTCCTGGTGTTACGTGTGTGTGTGTGTGTGTGTGTGTGTGTGTGTGTGTGTGTGTGTTACTATACCAAGTGGAGGTTTCTTTCTAAGCTAATAAAGTATTTCTAAATTTTGGTAATGGTCATATGAACCTATGGCTATATACAAACCACTGAATTGTGAGGGGAAAAAAAGGAAAAAAAAGGGCAGGGTCAAGCAGCCTAGGTGTCCATCAACCAAAGAATGGGCAAGCAAAGTCCAGGCATACAGGCAGATAGTGGAATATTACTGTCTCTGAAGGGAAGGAAACCAGACACCTTGAGGACATCATGTGGGTGAAAGAAGCTAGTTATAAACAGACAAATATGGTGTGGTCCTCTGCCACACTTGAGTGCACTTACAGCAGTGGTTCTCAACCTGTGGGTTGTGACCCTTTTGGGGGGTCACATATCAGATACATGCATATCAGACATTTAGATTACAATTCACAATAGTAGCAAAATTACAGTTGTGAAGCAGCAATGAAATAATTTTATGGTTGGGGGGTCACCACAACATGAGGAGCTGTATTAAAGGGTCACAGCATTAGGAAGGCTGAGAACCACTGACTTATAGAGACAGAATGGAGAATGGTGCCTACCACAGATTGGAGGGACTGAGGGATGGGAGGTTGTCTATGGAAGATAGAGTTTCAGTTTGGGAGGTGAGGAAGCTCTGGAGGGATGGTGGTGTTGCCAATGGTGTGAATGGGCAGCAGGCCACCGGCTACGTGCTTTCACTGGTTAGGAGAGTGAAGTTTAGGCTCTCTCTCTATCTTACCACCATTCAAAAGTGAGAGCAAGCCCTTGGGGTCCTGTTAATGGAAGCTAAAATGGCAGGTGCAATAGAGAAGGGGTGTGGTGTGGAATGGTTTGCTAAGCCTGGCTCTCATGCCTGGACTAACCTTGGTGCCACAGGTTTCTCTTCTGCAACTGAAGTATGACAGTGTCTACCCACCCACTGCCCGGGGTTGTTGTAGGACCCGGGAGGTGGGTGTGGGGAAGTCCTTGGGTGGCAGTCTGTAGAGTGGCTGGGAGTCGCTGTACTCTGCCGGCCTCCACTCTGATCACAGCTTTTGTACTGCTCCAGGTGGGGCTGCTGTAGCTGTGTCTGAGCTACAGCTTAGTTACAGCCCCCGGCCCGGCTTCTGCAGGGTGTTTGTGGGTGCAGCCTGCATGTACTCCCTAAAAGCTGGCCGATTTTCCTGGGCAGGATCTGGGAAGGAATGAACTTGTTCCAATCACCCACTGTGTGAGATGGATCAACCTGCCTCCTGGCAATTAGGTTGACACAAGACATTGACACACATACTTCCTTGTTCTGTGGTTCACCGAGGAACCCCAGTCGAGCAAGGCTGGGTCCTGGAAGACCTAGAGACTCCCAAAACTATACTCTATATCCTGGGCTCGATACACAGGAACCCAGAGGCCCACAGGAGGCAGGGCCTCCAGACAAGACAGGTGACACAGAGGTCCCACTCCTTTTCACTTTGAAAATACGGCAGCTTTAATGCCACCGGGCTTTGACTCTCTGGCGGGCGGTGACAGTCACTGGGGGGAGCTGCTCCCCAGACCATGGCATGCAGGAGAGATGGTTTGGAAAGCCAAGTCTTCCTGCCCTGAGAGCCAAGGCCTGGTACAGGCTGGACTGGGCTGCAGGCGGCTAAGTGCACCTCAGCCCTGGCATGAGTGGAGGCGGGGCGGTGGCTAAGTGGTTTCTGAAAAAGGGCAAAAATGATGGGAAAAGCTTTGGGATCCTCTGGGAATCGGAGCCGTGGCAGCAGCAGCTGCTGCCATTGCTGGAAATGTTTCCTTGAGTGCCAGAGTATGCCCAGAGCCCACCCCTGCTGTGCGCCCGGGGAGGGGCGAGGACCCTCGCAGAGGCAGGAGGGCCACTCTAACCACACACCAGCCCGACTCTTCCACGAAGAACAGCTCCAAGGCACTTGCTCCATTGGAGGGGTGCCGGCACCTAGCTGGTAAGTCCCTTTCTCCATTTGGTGGCCTGCCACTGTCCGGCTGTGTGTGGTTCTGCTGGGCTCTGAGGGCCTCAGTTACCCCATCTGAAAACTGGGTAGTACTGTGGCTGCCTTAGGGACTGCTGGGAGGCTGAAGCAACAGTGCCACACACTTAATTTGGCTGACTGTAGGCAGTGGGTCCCTGAAAGAGGTGGCTGTGAGCATCAGCGTCCTTACATTGGTTCCTGCAACAGGAATGAGGAGGCTGCAGCTGCTGTAAAAGCCAGAGGTTTGTGCATTGCTGCATGGGTTCAGTGTGCTGGCCTCTCTGTGCAGAGAGGTGCAGGGCAGGGTGGGGGAAGCCAGCCTGGCTTCTTGCCCTCGTTCCTCTCTCTTCTTAGCAGAGCCCCCCTCTCCTTCACTTCTGGCATATAGGAAGCCCAGCTTAGTTCTTTGTCTTCCCTGAGTTGATGCTTGCGCCTGGTAGATATGGGCGTGATGTGGTTGGCCACGCTTCTCAAAATCACAGGCAGCAGAGGAAGATGCTCTCAAGGTCTTAGTGGGAGGGAGGTTTGGGGCACAGGGGCAAGTGGGGGAAGTACCCCCTGCCCCAGAATGTACCCATGGTCTGGAGAGAAAGGGGGATACCCTCCCCCTGCAAAGCCAGATTGAATACTACCCATTGACAAGGAAAGGCAACTCCGAGTTAAAGTGCATCTTGGTGGGTGGGTTTTCAAGACAGTCCTGGGGTGCGTCATGAGTTCATGGCCCTGGCATAAATCAGAACTCCCACTTTGTCAGAAAACCAACAGGTGTCTGAGTAAAACGTGGCTGGAATTCCCGGATCACTGTGACAACTTCTTCTGTGACTGGGGCATCTCTATGGGGCTCACGTTCATGACATACTTCAGGCATGGCTATCACAGACTATCTTGCCCCATCCCCTTCCTTTCCATTGCAGATGCCCCCACCCCCTGCCCCACATGGCCCCAGTAGTCATCTTACCCTTATACTGGGAGAAGCTTAGTTTCCAAGGGGAACTGGCTGTGGAAAGAGCAGTGAGGATTCACAGTAACTTGTAGGCTGCATCCCCAGTTCCTGGTTTGGCTTGATTGGGGATCAGTCCAAGGAAGAGGCAAAGACCCAACTGAGAACCTTGCTGCAAAGTTCATGGAGGGTCCTGCTGGCAGCTTCTCTCTTGTCAAGTGGCTCGGCTTCTCAGGATTCCTTTATTCCTGGGTTTGCATTCAGCATTATCCAAGGTGGATGTTCTGGAGAGAGTGAGGTATGGGCCGTGTACCTTACCTGTACTTTGGGGTTTGGGGCCTCTTGGGATGCTTGCTTGATCAGGAGGTGGCTTTCGGTTTGGGCCTCCTGTCTGGCAGGAGGAGTGCCTGATCTGATCAAGTCCTCAGGCCTTGCTTGATGTGGAGCTTAGGATGGTGTTGAACGTGTGATCAATAGCCCCGAGCCTTCCAGAGAGGTGGCAGAGTGCTAGAGAGGCTCTCAGTCAAACCCAGCTTCCTCCTGGTCACTGTGTGACATCTGGGAAATAATGTAACCTCTCTGGGCTTCAGTTTCCACCTCTTAGAGATGCGGGCGTTAAGTGAATGTAGGCGATGTTGGTGTTGTTCATAGGATTTGCTCAAGCATGCTGGCCATTCTTATTCTCATTCGCCCCCTGTGCCTTTCTTTTATTTGTTTTTAATTGATTTAATTTAATTCATGCATGCTGAGCACGTTCTACCACTGAGTCACACCCTCAGCCCTGCTGAGCTTTTAAAATGACTACAGCCTCCCCAGACTGTGAACAACAGTCCTTGACAGGAAGCTGCCTTTTGAAAGCCTACCCCAGCACCAGTCTCCATGTCTCCAAAGTTCCTCTTGGCTTCCTGCTGCCTGCCTAATCACACTCCCCCGTTCTGTTTCTTGCTCAACTGAGCTTCCGCCATAGTTCCTTTGTCTGAATGCACAGTGTAGATGGGGCTGGATGGTGAGCTGAGCAGATGAGGAGTGGTCAGAAGGAGGATTTCTGCATCTGGGGGGAGCACTCTCTGCCCAAGTGGCTCAGACAGGTGGGACAGCCTCAGGTGCTCCCCAGAGCGGACCAGCAGGAGAAGTAGCTATGCTCTGCCAGTCACAGGTTGGGGCTGGTCAGGGGCCCTCATTTTGTTTCTTTGTGGCAGTGAATATTAGTCCACAGCTGATTCATGGGCCTGGCCTGGCCATGTGCTCGGGGTTTGTGCTGCCTGGACTTCCCCTTGGAAACTCAGGACTCAAGGGACCTCCTCAACCCCTGTCAGTGGCTGCTTTCCAGAATGTAGACGCAGCTGGAATGTTCATTTCCCTAACCGGCTGCGAACCGAGATGGACGGCGGCCTGTGTCTGCTCACTCTTCTTTCTCTCACAGCGTCCAGCACAACCTTTCCTGTTCTAAAAATACGTTTTAAAATTTATTCTTTGAGAACGTCGTGCACAAATACAAGGTATTTTGAGCATATCCATCCTCTTAGCCTCGCTGTCTCCCATGTCACCTGCCCAACTTCATGTCTCCTCCTTCTAAATAACTGAAATGAGTGTAGACCTAATGTGCACGGGTGTAGACCTAATGTGCACGGGTATGGGATCACCCACTGGAGTAGAGGCAACCTGCCAGGGGCCACACTCCTGACTTTCCCCTCCTCAGCAGGCACCAGCTACCAATAACTCATGGGGAGGGATGGGGCCTCCTGAGCCCTCCCCATCCTGAGTGTGGACTGGATTGGTTTTGTACAGAAAACCACAGCTGCTGTGAGTCCACCAATGCAGCAGCCCTGTCATGTCCTGAAGGCATTGTTTCATAGTGTCCTCCTGGGATCTTTGACTCTTTCAAGCTTTCTGCCTCTTCTTCCATGATGGTCCCTGAGCCTTGGTGGGAAGGGACACAGCATGGCTTTTTCAGACAAAGTTTCTGCTGGGGAGAGGTCACAGGGCACGAGAAGAAGCAGCAGGTAGACAGAGACAGTTGGACCACAAAGTGGACTGTGCTGAAAGGGCTGTCAGGATGGATAGGCAGGAGCCTGGCTACTCTGGATGTTCAGGGATGCGGGGCCTTTGTGGAGATAGGTATACTGGCATTGGGTTCTGAGGGGAGGAGGCATTTGAAGGGTGGGAAGTTTTGGCCAGGGGAGGGGAGGAAAAAACACTCCAGGTGGAGGCACCATGGGAGCAAAGGTCCCTGATCCAGGAGAGACCTGGGCACCAGGGAGCAGGATGGCCAGCAGGTGTAGGGGGAACATGGGAGATGAGGCAAGAAAGAGTGTCAGCCACTGCTTAAGTGCAGGGCACACACCTGAGGAACCAGCTTGTCCCTAGAGGTTCAGAACACCTGCCAGTCCCACAGCAAATGATGCCACAAAGTATAGGCTGAGATGCTTGAAATATACCAGTTTCACAAAAATGACCCAAGACATGCATACATGCTGCACACATGTGTGCATATACACCAGTTCTGACATGGTTGCCGCAGCTGTGTGGAAACAAAGGTGGGTGGTACGTGTCATTCATGGCACCTGGCACAGGAATTTATACAGCACAGATGGAGGACATCATCATCTTCTATGAACATGAACTGCCTGGCTCTTGGGAGCTTGGTCAACCTCGTTGGCCTCCATCATGTCGTTTCTCTACTGTGGTAGGAGGAGGTAGGAAGAACAAACCAGGCAGCTGAGGCCCAGAGACTCTCAAGGGTGGGCGGCTTCTGACCTCAGCCCCAGAGCTTGCTGGCTCCAAATTGGGGAGCTTGACCACTGTGGCCACAGGGACCCGCTGGACACTGCAGTTCTGTCTCCCCAGGGCTGCTGGAGTGGGAGGCACAGCCCCGAAAGCTTCAGTGCTGTGGGGCTGTATGAATTGGGGCTTTTGCAGCATCCTGCTTTCCCAGGAGCCTTGACAAGGAGAGCAGGGAGGAGATGGGAATCTGTGGGCCTCAAGATGGGCACAGACCTCATCTTTGTGGCTACCTGCAGGTTGCACACTGGGCCGCAGAGGATCTGGCAAAGATGAAGAAATGGAATAGCTTAGACTCTGGGGAGTCTGAGCGCCCACCCCAAGAGAACTCCTGCCTGGACCCTCCAGACAGAGACCTCAATGCCAAGCCATCTCCAGCCAAGCCCCACATCTTCACTACCAGGAGTCGCACCCGGCTTTTTGGGAAGGGTGACTCAGAGGAGGCCTCACCTATGGATTGCCCTTATGAGGAAGGCGGGCTGGTCTCCTGCCCTCTCATCACGGTCAGCTCTGTTGTCACTATCCAGAGGCCTGGGGATGGACCTGCCTGTGTCAGGTAAATCTGGAGGGTCCTTCCCCGCCAAGACCCATTTCCATCAGTGGCAGTCCCAGCCATGGGGTAGCACCTCAAAGTGATCTTGCTTCTGGGTTAAAAGTCACAGAACTGGGGAGCTGCAGAGCCTTCAGAGGTGGTCCCCTCACTAGCACACAGTCACAGATGCTGGAGTGTGTACACTGCTCCCAGCTGCCAGCATATGCTAGATATCCAGGCCCTGGATGCTCACCAGCCCCAAATACTCAGACTTCAAATTCGAGGTTAGGATCTTGTGGACTAGGAAGACAAAAGCCTATCAGTCTTCCTACCTCCTCTGAGGCAGGGTGGGGAGTCACTCAGGGTGGCTTCTGGGTAGTGTGAAGATGTCTTTTTACTCATCAGAGACCAAGCCAACCCTGCCTAGCCCCTCTAGGCTCCTGTCTCCTGAGCCCCAGAAGGAAGGCAGGTGGGCTAGGTAGAAGATGAGTTGGCAGTAGCAAAGACTTCCTCCAAGCTGTCTACAGACAGGCCAGGGGCAGGATGGGACACCTGTGCCCCAAGGTCCCCTTTACATCGGTTTCCTAAATTGGCTGGTTTGCCTTGGGGCTTAGTCACATTCCTTGACAAGCCCCAAAGGCTTCAAGGGACAGCAGGGCCGAGTTGAGGGTGTGACTTGTTTTCCAGGCAGGCATCCCAGGACTCTGTCTCCACTGGTGTTGAGAAGCCCCCCAGGCTCTATGACCGCAGGAGCATCTTCGATGCCGTGGCTCAGAGTAACTGCCAGGAGCTGGAGAGCCTGCTGCCCTTCCTGCAGAGGAGCAAGAAGCGCCTGACGGACAGCGAGTTCAAAGGTGGCCCTGTGAGGGCTGGCTTCCCAGGAGGGGCCATTTTCTGGTCCTGGCCTGGTTTTGACCCTCTCTCTGCCCTTCAGACCCAGAGACAGGAAAGACCTGTCTGCTGAAAGCGATGCTCAACCTTCACAACGGGCAGAACGACACCATCGCCCTGCTCCTGGACATCGCGCGGCAGACCGACAGCCTGAAGCAGTTTGTCAACGCCAGCTACACAGACAGCTACTACAAGGGTGAGGTGGGAGGGGGTGGCTTGGTACAGCTACAGCACACCTACCCCCTGAGGGGGTTGCCCCAGTCCCTGCCACTGTGCTGCTTTCTGGTTCTGATTCCCTACCCTTTCTCTCATCTGCAGTCTCCTCCCTGGGATCTCTGCGGCTCTCCTGATGACTCCCTTGTGCTCACCTCTGCCTTCTTTCCTCCTCCTTCCCTCCTGTCTCCCTCTGCCTCCTCTGCTTTGGTATTTTCTGTTCTCGTTCCTGCTTCCCGACTTTCCTGGCCTCCTTTGTGGATCCCGGCCTCCTACCGGGAGGGGTTGTGCTGACATTTTCCTGTGAGTTTCTTCCACAGTTGCTGCCTGCCAGGGGCCTTCCCTGGTCTCCCTGGGCCCCAGGGGACTGCCATCACAAGGCTGACAGTGGGCTTCCCTCTGTAGGCCAGACAGCGCTGCACATTGCCATTGAGAGGCGGAACATGGCCCTGGTGACTCTCTTGGTCGAGAACGGAGCCGACGTCCAGGCTGCAGCCAATGGAGACTTCTTCAAGAAAACCAAAGGGCGGCCTGGCTTCTACTTTGGTAGGGAGGCCGTGAGGGGTACGTGAGGGAGCTGGAGGCCCAGTCATTCAGGGACTAGCCAGTCTCATTCCTGGGGCCCCACTGGGGACCCTGTGTTGGTTGCAGGTGAGTTGCCTCTGTCCCTAGCTGCGTGTACCAACCAGCTGGCCATTGTGAAGTTCCTGCTGCAGAACTCCTGGCAGCCAGCAGACATCAGTGCCCGGGATTCGGTGGGCAACACGGTGCTACATGCCCTGGTGGAGGTGGCAGATAACACAGCCGAGAACACCAAGTTCGTGACAAACATGTACAATGAGATCCTGATTCTGGGCGCCAAACTCCACCCCACGCTGAAGCTGGAAGAGCTCACCAACAAGAAGGGGCTCACACCGCTGGCTCTGGCTGCTAGCACTGGGAAGATTGGGGTAGGGTGGGGGCTCTGGCCTGGAGCTGCTGTTACCAGGCAGGCAGGGGGGCTGGCTGCAGAGAGGACTGTGTGTACGGGACTCTAATTCCACCAGCGAATGGGGCTGTTGATGTGAGTCCGAGGAGCTGTGAGCAGAAACCGTCCAACAGGGGACTTGAGGGGTGTGTGTGTGTGTGTGTCTAGTCTAGGTTGAGAGAAAAAGAGGTTGTTGGTGTTTTACTTGGGTGAGCAAGATTTTTGGAGTGACAAGGAGGGTCCTCAGAGGGAAGTTTGGAGTAGACCAGGCCCCAGCCAAATCAGGGTCCTATGCGTGATGTCAGGTAAGGCTGATGATGTGTCTGAGGCTGCTCGAATTAGAGGGGAGGGCTTTCTCAATCATAGAGATACTGGGAAGCTGTCCTTGCCCATTTAAGCCCTGTGAGAGCTCCCTATGGCTTTCATTGTATTTCTTGGATTTTACTCTCTCTCTCTCTCTCTCTCTCTCTCTCTCTCTCTCTCTCTCTCTCTCTCTCTCTCTCTCTCTCTGTGTATGTCACTCTGTAGCCGAGGCAGGTATGTGATTAACTAGACTGGTCTCAAAGTTGCATCAATCCTCCTGTCCCAGCCTTCTGAGTGCTGGGATTACAGCCAGGAACCATCATGACTGGCTTATTCCTTAGACTTCAATTATTTCCTTCTGGCTTGAAGTTTTCTAGAAGGGGTCCACCAGTGTCCTTCACAGAAGGACTGTAAATCTTGGGGCCCTGGTGTAATGCACCCGATCAGCTGCTGCTGAGGTTAAAGGCAGCTAAGCTAGAGGATCTAGCTAGTTGCTGGGGCTTGGGCTGGGTCTCTGGTGGAGGTGGGAAGCTGAGTGCCTTTTTTTCAGGAGAGCTCAGAGCCTGCTTGGGGAAGCAGCCTGTGGCCTGGCCTGGGCTGGCCTGATAGGACTCTCCTACCTGCTACAGGTCCTGGCTTACATTCTCCAGAGGGAGATCCACGAACCTGAGTGTCGGCACCTGTCCAGGAAGTTCACTGAATGGGCCTATGGGCCTGTGCACTCTTCACTTTATGACCTGTCCTGCATCGACACCTGTGAGAAGAACTCGGTTCTGGAGGTGATCGCCTACAGCAGCAGCGAGACCCCTGTGAGTGGCCAAGACTAGTGGGTGGTGCACCCCGCTCCACCCTTCCCAGGCTCAAGCTCCATCTAGTCTCACCTGAAAAGCTGCTGCCAGAGCCCATGCCCTGCAGGCTTGTTCCACCTCCTTTCCATTATGTTTTCCTTAGCAAATGAATGATAGTCGTTAGCTCATAAAAATGAGAACATTTCAGACTTACAGAGATAAGGACAGCTCTCTTTTATACCACGTAAAAAGCTTCATGGAGTTTTTTATTTGTGTAAATGGGATCATACTACACACACTGTAGGATAAGCAGTTGTTTTCACTCATTGGCGTGTGTGGTAGTTAGCTTTACCTTAGCACCCGGATGTCTGTCTCATTTAAAAGCTGTTGCCCGGCATTCGTCCCACAGGACAGTCAAGCTATTTGCAGCTGCTCACCACGCTGCAGGCCACTGACAGAAGCCTGAGGATTTGTCAGTGAAAGATACATGAAATTGCTATCTCCAAATCAAAAAGTATGCCCACCATGTTTCTTCTTGTTTGAGATGGGGCTTGCGATGCAGCCCAGGCCAGCCTTGCACTCCTGACCCTCCTCCCTCCAAAGTGCTGGGATTGTAAATCCTGGGTCACCACATCCTGCTGTGAGGTGGAACATTGTCAAGCATTTACTGGCCTTTTGTACTTCTTTGGTGGGTCTCCTAAGGTTTACAGGACTGTTGGCTGGCTGCCTCCGGTGTATAGACCTCTTGCTTCTGAATGACTCAATCTTTTCTCTATTGCTCATGCTGCAGTGGGTTTTCCTTCCCAGCCTGTCTCTTGCCTTTTAATTTCACAAACAGAACCCTTTACGTATAAAAGGGTTTCATTTGGGTAGGGTCAAGCTGGTTGGTCTTTTTCTTTTTCGGCTTCTGGATTGTGTGCTGTGCCCTGAAGGCCTGTTCTTTACAGAGTTACACAGCAACCCTTTTGCATTCCCTTTTCACTCATTCGTAGATGTTTCATTTTGGGTGCTTTATCTAGAATTTACTTTTGTGTACTGAGGATGGCATTTTATTTAATATTTTTGGCTTCAAGTGAAGCTTCAAGTGAGACTTACTGAATACTTTATCCTACTTTCATTGGATGAAAGACCACCTCATCTGTCCTCTCTTCCTAAAGTGATACTCCAACCTCCAGAAGTAGACTTGGGAGCCAATTGTTAGAGATAATGGGATTAGATACAATGTTGGGAAATACTGATGTCCTTAAGCTGAGCACTTAGATTAGTGGTTCTCAATCTCCTTAATGCTGTGACCCTTTAATAGAGTTCCTCATGTTGTGGTGACCCCCCAACCATAAAATTATTTCCATTGCTACTTCGTAACTGTAATTTTGCTACTGTTATGAATCGTAATGTAAATATCTGTGATTTCTGATGGCCCTAGGCCACCGCTGTGAAAGTGTTGTTTGGCCCCGGGGTTGAGAACCACTGACTTCGGGCTTGTCCAGTTTCTC
This sequence comes from Peromyscus leucopus, assembly GCF_004664715.2. Classification (NCBI taxonomy): domain Eukaryota; kingdom Metazoa; phylum Chordata; class Mammalia; order Rodentia; family Cricetidae; genus Peromyscus; species Peromyscus leucopus. The sequence goes on from NC_051086.1 coordinate 56,871,617, forward strand.
CCCAGTCAAGGTACTCATGGAGACACTGAAGCTAAGAGGGTGGGTCATTCAAGGAACCACAGCAGCGCTGGGACCAGCCCAAGGCCCTGGCTGTCCAACGGTTCAGACCGCTGGTGACTCTTGGTTGCTTGGCAGGCTGAGGGGACGTTCTTCCTTGACTGTGTGGGCTACATAGGTGTGAGGAGTGTTGTGGGCTGGTGTAGCCATTCAGGGAGTTGCTGGTGCCAGAGTGAGCCTCACTTCCCTCTGCTCCCATAGAACCGGCACGACATGCTTCTGGTGGAACCCTTGAACAGACTCCTGCAGGACAAGTGGGACAGATTCGTCAAGCGCATCTTCTACTTCAACTTCTTTGTCTACTGCTTGTATATGATGGTCTTCACCACGGCTGCCTACTATCGGCCTGTGGAAGGCTTGGTGCGGATGGGAGCATGGGCCCTCCTTGGGGGTTGGGGTGGGGCACTCCCCTGAGATGCTGTCCGCTCCAGGCCCAGTCCTTGCCTTTCCTAGCTCACTCAGAGGTAGAAAGACGGCATGGAGAGCCTTGCTCCGTGCCCTCAGTTTCCCTCTTGCAGGCTGTCCTGTGCCTGGACTTTGTCTTTTAAGTCTGTGGTTCTGGGAGGGTGAGCATGTGAGCACTGAGTTCCTGAGGATGAGGACTGAGGACTGGGGAGGCAGCTGCCCCCTGGGCTGGGTATCTGGAGATTATAGGATGGTGCAAGCCTGGATTCCATTGCCACCGGCTAGCCTTCACTGTTTGGCTCACCTGCTTGTTACAAAGTTGCGCCTTAGACCTATTATGCCCTTGAGTACTTCTTTCGTGCTAGCCTGTGTTCCATCTCCCAGTTCAGCTTAGGACGAGACTCTTTACCCTCTTCTGAGCCATGGACTCCCTTATATTTCTGAATTAGATCCTTCTCATTTAATACCCAGAGCACTAATTTTCCTCCCTATTTCTGGAACATTTCACCGTAAATTTAGTTAAAAAACTGGAGTTCTATCTCTATATAAAAAGGCATTTAGTGACTCCATTTGGAAAGAAAAGAAAAACGATAATGGGCGTAGCTCAGTGGCATAATGCCTGCTTAGGATGTGCAAGGCCTTGGGTTTGATTCCCAGCACCCCAGCATCATAACAAGATAGCAAAAAGAAAGGATACACACATTTTGTTAGAGAGAGGAGAAACATGCTAATAAGTAAGACGAGTGAGCAAGCTAGTGCTCGCAGAACACCAAGGTGATCCTCTCCAGAAAATGGCTGAAACAGGAGGGCCGTATGCATGGCTGTGTCGAGGACAGTCCTTCTCCCACTCATCCTGGGGAACTTTGACCTTACCTCCTGGCAGAGCAGCTGGGTACCACAGGCTGTGGGAAGAATGGGATTCCCAATGTACCAGGTCTGTAAGAGCACCTCCACCTACCCTGTCACCTGCTCCATCCCCTCAGAGACCTGGGCAGGGACATTGCTTGGGAGACAGCACAGCTCTGCAAGGATCCTCTGATACCCAGAGACTCAGAGAAGCAGGTCTTACAGAGGGACCTTCTTGCAGATGTCCAATAATAACTCGTTGTCTTTGTGTTTCTTTCTTTAAAATTATTGTTGTTGTTGTTGTTGTTGTGTGATGGTGAACATGTGGAGATTGGGATTGGAAAAAAAAACAACAACTATTTGGAGTCAGCTCTGTCCTTCCATAATGGGTTCAGGGACCAAAATCAGTCTCAGGTTTGCCTGGAACATGCATGGAATCATTTTGCCAGGCCTCTGTTTCTCTCTTTTAATGGAAGCTTGTCTCCCAAGCAGGGGCCAAGTCTTAACTGTAAGGCTTTTGTGAATGTTTGCTGAATGAATGGATGAATGAGTGAGTGAACAGAGTTGCTAGCTTCTCTGTGCCTCACAGCCCCCCTATAAGCTGAGGAACACCATTGGAGACTATTTCCGAGTCACTGGAGAGATCCTGTCAGTGTTGGGAGGAGTCTACTTCTTCTTTCGAGGGGTAAGCATTCCTTCACCAATTGTGGGCATCTATTGTCACTGACAAAGGTCAAGAGAACCACTGAGAGATGAGTGAGGGAGGCTGAGAATCCTTCGGGTGTTCAAGACTGGGTTGCAGGGACCATCCAGTGCATCCCTAAGGGCCCATGGCAGCCAAGCAACACAGGCAGATCTCCACCACTGAGTCTTGTGGGAGGGGTCTTCCTTTGACTGCCTGGCCAGCAAGCCCCTGGGTGTCCTTCTGCCTCGCACTCCCTACTCAGCTCCAGTCTCACAGATGTGTAATGCTGCTGCACCTGGCTTTTGTTTTTCATGAGTGCTGGTCTCAGGCTCGCACATCAGGCACCTTCCTGAGGCACCGCCTCAGGCCCCAGGGTCTTTTCTTTGAACTTGGGGGGCTCCTTTTAGAATTTTGAATTTGGGGGCTCTGTACAAACTAGAGCTTAGGGTAATACATGCGACTCATGTTTTTTAGTTTCATTTTCCTTGAGTGAGACTCAAGAGGGGTGAGAACTCAAGTCCATGAAAAGAGATCAGAATGCAAATTATTATTATTATTATTATTATTATTATTATTATTATACTTGAGGTTTCTCTATGTAGTCTGTTCTGTCTTTGAATTCTTGATTGTTTTGCCTTAACTTTTTGAGTGTTGGGATATCAGGTGTGTGTTTGAGGATTGTGATTTTTAACCTCTAAACTTCTTGGTTCAGGTCACATGTATTTTTTTCAGTGACTGACTATCTTGGTGACTTTTCTATTGCTGTGATGAGACACCATGAGCAAAGTGACTTACAGGAGAAAGTTTATCGGACCTTCTGGTTTCGGAGGGAGAGAATTCATGATGGAGGAATGGAGGTGACAGGTGACAGGTGGCTGGAGCAGCAGTTGAGAACTCATGTTTGAACAGCAAACAGGAAGTAGAACAAGAGAGAGCTAGAACGAGAGAGAGATAGAGATAGATAGATAGATAGAAGAGAGAGAGAGAGAAGAGAGAGAGAGAGAGAGAGAGAGAGAGAGAGAACATAATCCTGGGGATAATGGAAGTAGTTTTTGAAACCTCAAAGCCCATCCCCAGCGACACACCTCCTCTAACAGGGCTACACCTGCTAGTCCTTCCCAAACAGGTCCACTGCCTGAGGATGAAGTATTCAAACATATTAGCCTATGGGGGCCATTCTCGTTCAACCACCATACTTACTTTAAGGGAATCTCTCTTTGCCAGTCACTGGACTTTGTCTTCATGGAAACATTGTCTTTTCACACTGGTAATTTATGTTATCTAAGAGTGTACAAAGCCCCAGCAGCAAGTGGGCACCTCTTAGCAGACAAAGGGTTAAACTGGGGGCAGACATGTGTAGGCATTTTGGAGAGGATTTCCAGCCACCAAAGGTTGATCTGGTGAGTTAGTTCAGTTGTGGCTGCGTAAAGGGATTTTTATTTTATTTATTACATTATATATTTATTATTATGCTATGCTCATTTATAGAAAAGGAGGGTGGTCATGGAAGAACAAACTAGAAGAGGCTTCTCAGCCCTACCACGGGATGCAGCAGCTGTAGCGTTTTGGTGATCTTTTCCTTCCCGAATTGCCTTCTAGATACACTTATAATTGTAGTCAGGTAACATCACCCTCCCTGTTGGCTTCACTAGCTGCTCCGTTCTTCACACTCTCTGCTGGAACCCACTCTGGTGGGTTTCCAACATGGTGACACTTGGAAAGCATGCCATTCATCCACATCTAACACCTCCCAGAAACTTATTCTGTCTGTTCACCCGCAGATTCAGTATTTCCTGCAGAGGCGGCCGTCCCTCAAGAGTTTGTTTGTGGACAGCTACAGTGAGATACTTTTGTAAGTGATGCTTCGTGCTTCGTCTAGCCTCCCGAGGTGACAGAAGTTAGTTCCCCCTCACTGTCTCACCTGTGCTTGAACAGGCGCGTAGTAGGGCCTCAGTGAGAACTCAAGCAATAGTCACCAGATGAATGAATAACAACTGTTTGCTCTGCCAGGTAAATGTCAGGTGCTGGGCTCAACGGGCTGTGTCACAGGGCCACGTGACTTACGGCTGGCGTCAGGTGTCCCTTTCCTCACTTTGTTCGGTGTGTGCCTCCCTCTGCCCTCCACTGGGCTGACCCTGGGAGATGGAGGTGGGGCATACCCGGTTCTCACCTTCAAGAGTCTCCAGTCTTTAAGAAAGGGTCGTTTTATTTTCATTCCAGCTTCTAGGACGTTTGGATTGGATAATTCACAGTTGGCAGGAAAGGGAGTGTCCCGGGCACCGAGTGTTGAGCAGCATCCCCGGCCTCTCTCCAGTCACTTTCCCCCATCTTCCAGGCTTGACTATTAAAAACACCTGCAGATAGATGCCACCAAAGGTCCTTTCCCTGGTGTGGGTGTGTGGGGGTGGTGTGTGCTCCTGGCTGAGAGCCATTGCTTTTCGAGGGGACAGGTAAGCGAAGGCACAGGTGTTACAGAGCCTCTGTTCATAACATAAACTAGAACCCGTGAACATCATCCTGCACAGAGGGCTTTCAACTCTGGGTCTCCCAGGATCCTGACTTAAACTCTCTTCTGATGCCCAGGTCTCCCTCAGTCCTGGGGTTCTCTTCTCATTTCTGGTATGATTAACGAGTTGATTTCCGGTGCTATTGTGACTAGTTTGTTCCTAGGATTCATAAACCTCATGTCCCCATTGTAATCTTCAGACACCTTTATTTTAGTCCCAAAGGGCAAGCTCAAATTTTAGGGTCTATAGCAACTGGTTAACACAATATTGATTTGTCTAAAAAAGAAGAATTGTCCCCCGACACAGAATTGTGATGGTAGACTCAAGATTCCATTCCTGGAAGTTACAGGCTCATGGTAGTTATGGTAAACACACACATGCGCGCACACGCGCGCGCACACACACACACACACACACACACACACACACGAACGTACATTCATGCAATTATACTTATTAACATATAGTACTTTTATGTTATCAAAACTACTCAGACTTACTGATATAACTCATAAGAGTGCAAAAATGCTTATACCCAAATCTAGGGTTTCTTGCCCCCAACTTTTACCGTTCTCTGAAACCCTCTTTCCTTGGGCTCTTTCTTCTCACACCTGCTCATGCCGCAGAGAAGGATTTAGCCTCCTCCCCCCATCTGCTTCCCCTCTTTCGTCATTCCAATGTGATTACATACTGTTTTTGTCTTTGTCATAATCACCATTTGCATTCTTATACTTTTGTAAATATTCCTAAACGTTGCACAGCTTTGTAATACTCCTATTACTCTTTTTATTTGTGTCTTCTGGCTGATAGTTCCCTTAATTGTCACTTGTTTAGTTTTCTTTGTACACAATGTTAATTCTTCCCACATACCCTAAAGAAGGTGCAATTTTCCTCAGAGTCAAACTTATAAGTTGTAACGCATGGTCAGATCACCTTTCTTCCTCTTGAGGGATTTCTTTCTAGAGTTTTCTTTTCTTTCTTTTGTTTGAGACAGGGTCCTCTATGTAGCCCAAACTGGCCTCTCTTCTAACTCACTGCAACCCTCCTGCCTTTGCATCTGGAGTGCTGGGGTGACAGATGTGTACCACCGTACCTTGTTTCCTGTTTACTCTTTGTGACTGGGTTGTTTCCCAGCCCGACCCTTTCACCCTGGTGCTTCTCTCTGCTGCTAGCCTTAGGACTCTCATGGCTGCCATCTATCTCTTCCTCACTTCTTCCTCTTTCCTGACCTTTCTTGTTTTCCTGCACACCCTTCCGTGTTTTCAGTGGGGTCGCCCCGAGGGGAAGCAGCGGACCCTGTCGAGTGCATACATGCTCATCATCAGTAGGTTGGAGTATTCAATACATTCCTCACTTACATTTTTAGCCTACAATGGATTGTGCAGGATATAACTATCATGAATCAAGGAGCATCTATACTATATGTACCTTGTGCTTCTAAGAATAAAATTTTGCCTCACAGCCTGCCATACATTTCCCTCCTTGTGCTTGCTGAGACTGTGTGGGCGAAAGGCAGCACAGCCCCAGCCCTGGGTGGATACGTTCTCACTCTTCCGATTCTTGCACTCCCCCTACCCCAGGTCTTGTGTTCTTGGCATCCCCTAAGCTGACCAACTTTGCCTCTGCCCTCAGCTTTGTGCAGTCGCTGTTCATGCTGGTGTCTGTGGTACTGTACTTCAGCCAACGCAAGGAGTACGTGGCTTCCATGGTGTTCTCCCTGGCCCTGGGCTGGACCAACATGCTCTACTATACCCGAGGATTCCAGCAGATGGGCATCTATGCTGTCATGATCGAGAAGGTGGGTCCCCAGGGGTGCTTTCCACAGAGCCCTGTGTGCTCCATGGATGTGAGATACTGTCCTATGCATTCTGTTCAGCCTTTCTGCATCCTCCAGGGAGCCAGCCGTCTGTTTAGCTCTTAGCCTATTTATTCCCCAAGAATCAAGCAACCTGGCATTGACCTTGGCATGGACATTTTCTTCTAACTTGTTGCCTTTGTGTTTCAAACTGCCATCTCCCAACCGGAGCAAAAGCCATGGGAGACGTATGAATCAATTCCTCACGACCTCTGAGCTGAAAACCATAGAACCTGGCCCACTGCGGGTTCCTGTCGCACATTCTCTGGTCACTCCAGGCTGATGCAGCCCCGATCATTCCTGCGTTCCTCCCATGGCTGGACTTGTCTTTTTACCAGGCTGCTCTTTCCTGCAGATGATCCTCAGAGACCTGTGTCGATTTATGTTCGTCTACCTCGTGTTCTTGTTTGGATTCTCCACAGGTAATTCGCTGAGTCAAAGCTGGTGGCAGGCAGGTGTGTTGCTCACCTGACCTCTTCAGGCTCTGCAGGGCCGGGGGAGGAGGAGCCAGGTGCATGCTTGGAGGTGACAGAGGGACAGACAGAACACACATCGGCATGAGCCTGAGAACTTGAAACTCTGATTTATGAAGTGTTCTTAGTTGTTTTAGAGATACTGTGCTACTTGCTTGCCATATAGCTACATCCAATTATTTCAACACTATTTCAGGCCCACAGGAAACTTCCAAGAGTTGTACAAATGACTCCTTTCTTCTTCTTACCCAGATTCCCCAATTTTACCACTCTAAAAATCTGTCTTTTTGTTGCTTTCTCCCTTCTCTCTGTCTCTCTTGTCCTTCCCTCCCCCACTCCTCCCCTCCCTTTCTCATCCCTTCCATTCTTTTTTCCTGGAGATTGAACCCAGGGTCTAATACATGCCAGGCTGGCTCCCACTGAGCTACAGCTGCAGCCTTCAGATTCCTCAACCCCGCCTTTCCTCCCACCTTTAGTCCCTGGCATTTTATCTTAAGGAAGAGCTTTTCTCTCCCTCCTCAATTCAATTCTTTTTAAACACAAGGATGTATGGCCCTGGGGTTCTTTTTACTCCTTGTAGATTCCCACTGTCACAAGAGTCATAATCCTTGCTATCATCAGTTATCTTGAAGCTGAGATCTGGTCCTTGGGAGCTCCTTCAAGTCAGATCCTCAACCCTTCTACCTGATCCACATCCTGTTGTGAGCACATGCCTCTGCCTCAGTTCTCATCTGATTTCTGTGGTTGCATGGTTTCTGAGGGAGGCATGCCCATCTCTGCTCCCACTCTGCAGTTTATTTTAGAACCCCTGTCTAGGAGGGTTGAATGTTGTTGACTAGGAATGCTGATAGGTATGGGCTGCGGCACCTGATCTGAAGTTCTGCATATCAATACAAGAAGGGATTGGGTTTAGGGGGTTCTCAGGGCACTGGTGCATGGTAAGAACGGCACACAGCTGCTTAGCAGCTCTCAGGCTCTTCAGTAAACTTCCGAAGAATGTTAGCAGAGGCTACTCTGCTCTGGGCTGCTTGACATCCATGGTTATAGAGTGAACTCCTAAAAGACATGGTGTGACTTGACATCCACGGTTATAGAGTGGACCCCTAAAAGACATGGTGTGGCTTGACATCCACGGTTGCAGAGTGGACCCCTAAAAGACATGGTGTGGCTTGACATCCACGGTTACAGAGTGGACCTCTAAAAGACATGGTGTGGCTTGACATCCACGGTTACAGAGTGGACCTCTAAAAGACATGGTGTGGTTGGCAAAGGGACCCAGGCCTGTCTTGTTGAACAAGTTGTATGCTATACAAAGGCCTCTATATTTATATGTACATATAGCTTTGCATATTTCTTCAAACACCTTTCCTAGTAGATCAGGATAAAGCTCTTATTATAAAAAAGCAGTGCATTATTACAGTTTTCTGATAGTCTGGGAGTGGGGAGGTGCTACATAACCGAGCAGCCTTCCTGCTGCAGGGTGCTGGGGTAGGAGAGGTATGTATCAGGGTGTCTGGGGTTTTGGTTTCCATCCACCCATACCCCTTTTTCCTGTGACCTGTAGCTGTGGTGACACTGATTGAGGATGGGAAGAATAACTCCGTGCCTGTGGAGTCCACAGCACACAGGTGGCGGGGGCCTTCCTGCAGGCCACCGGACAACTCCTACAACAGCCTGTACTCCACCTGCCTGGAGCTGTTCAAGTTCACCATCGGCATGGGCGACCTGGAGTTCACTGAGAACTATGACTTCAAGGCTGTCTTCATCATCCTGTTGCTGGCCTACGTGATTCTCACCTACATCCTCCTGCTCAACATGCTCATTGCCCTCATGGGTGAGACGGTCAACAAGATCGCCCAAGAGAGCAAGAACATCTGGAAGCTGCAGGTGGGCAGCAGACCGGGGCAGGGAGTGTGGCCTGGAAGGTGCTGACTGGTCCCTGTGCTGTTACATAGTCGGGTACATGAGCCCCTGTGGGATTGAGTAGGGGGCAGGAAGCACTGAGGTCTAGAGATGCCATCTATCCGCGTTTCAAGCCACACAGCTGGCAGGTAGCAGAGCGAGGGGTTAGACTGGTCAGTCCCACTTTTGGGACTCTGATCTCACCCAGCTCCCCAAGTGGTCCCTTTGTGAGCTCTATCAATTCGTAGGGTTGCCTTCCTGGACCCAGCAGGCTGTAGCTAGGCATAGACAGGCTTGGTTGGTCTTCTTCACAGAGCATGTGCCTGCCAGGCTTTGGAAACAGGCCTGTTAGAGGAGGTACTGCAGGGCCAGCTTGAGGCTCCTGGGACTGAGAGAGATTCTGGAGAGGGTAATCCAGACTGGTGGCCTAGTTCCCTTTCCCTTCAGAGAGCCATCACCATCCTGGACACAGAGAAGAGTTTCCTGAAGTGCATGAGGAAAGCCTTCCGCTCTGGCAAGCTGCTGCAGGTGGGGTTCACGCCTGATGGCAAGGATGACTACCGATGGTGTTTCAGGTAAGGCCAAAGCAGGAGTTGAAGCTGAGAACTTCTGCTCTCAGTCCAGGGCATGGGGGACCCATCTGGAGCAGATGAGGGTCTAGATACCGGGCTCAGGACTCCCTGGGACTAATCACAGGAATAGGGGACTCTCAAGACTAGCAGCAGGTACAAGGGCCACCATAGGACACAGCTGTGGGCACAGGACACCCACCTCAGATCTCAGGAGGGAGGACTTCCAACACTAGGCACTGAATAACTTGAGGTGTCCAAAAATGACTGCCCGGTGAGCAGAGCCAAGCCCAGGAATCCAGTGTTTAAAATTCTTGGACCTTGTGGAGTGGTTGGGAAGGATCGGGTATCCATGAAACAAGCCCTGGCTGTCTGTCTGCCTGCCGTGTCTTCATCCTGATATGAAGGCTGCTCAACCTTAGACAGCTGGCCTCCCAGACCCTGTCCCCTCCTCCACAGGGTGGACGAGGTGAACTGGACTACCTGGAACACCAATGTGGGCATCATTAACGAGGACCCGGGCAACTGTGAAGGCGTCAAGCGCACCCTGAGCTTCTCCCTGAGGTCAGGCCGAGGTGAGATGGGATGGGTGGTGCCAGGCAGGGAGGGGCCTGACACTGGGAAGGTGGGTTCCCTACTCCGTGTTGTCTTTCCTCACGTAAGACCTGGGCTGTGCAGCAGCAGCAGATGCCAGCCATCCACATGCTGGTGACTGCTACGCGTCCTCAGACACACCTGTGCAGCACTGCCGGAAGCTTCTTGGATGCACTGATTTCAAATTAACTTTTGGTCATTGCGTGTTCAGAAAACTTTTGATGTAACCAACATTTTCGTGACCCCCATGTTCAGTTATGTGACCCCATATGGAGTCATAGCCCAGGTTTGAGAAGCTGGGTGTTGACCACACAGTACTGTTGCAGAAGTCTCGCAGGGCTCTGTTTATTTTGTCCTTATTATTTTTTCTTTCTGTCAAATTCGATGTTTTTCCATCTGCCTTCATATTCATTGGCTCCCCCTTTTTTAAGCCAGTTCCAAATGGTTCTTAATTCCATATGGAAAATTTCTTACTTCAAATTTTAAGCCTTTTGGTTTTAGAGTTTCTGTTTTTTCTGTGTTGAAGTTTCTATTTCTTTGTTGAGGTCTTCTAGCCATTCCTTCATTAGGAGCACATTTTCCTCTGCTTCTTTGAACATATTAATGAGTTACTTTACACTTTATATCTGCTAAGGGATGGACTGGCTCAGAGGTAGTGGGCCTACCAAGCACAAGACCCTGGGTTCAGTGGTCCCTAGCTAAATCCAACATCTGGGCCATCATGGCACCCATTTCTCTTAACTGCTATTTTTTTCTTTCTTCCTTTCTTTCTTTTTGTGACAGAGGATCACATTTCCTTGGTTTCCCTTTTAGGTCTAGTATTTTCAGATTGTGTGCTGGACATTGTAGATATTGTAGACAAGATACTGTGGAAAGCCTGGATTCAATTACCTTCCCCCTAAAAACATTGACTTTTGATTATTTTATTTATAATTACCTTATGTAGTGGATGGCACTTCAGTTGTTCAGGAATCACCTTGAGCAGGTGTAAGTGAGTGTAAGGATGTTTCCACACATAGGCTAGGTTCCTTCCTTACATTCAAGTTAAAGTGTGTCTGCCCCGCTTCCAACCCCATGGTAACCATTCTCTGTCAAGCATCTTGAAATCTTACCATCATCAAGCAGGCAAGCAGGGTCTAGTTCTCAGCCAAGGACTTGTGGGTAACCACCCTGCCCAAATCCGACCAGACCTCCAACATCACAGTATCTGTTCTCCAATGCTCTGTTTTACTGATTCTAGCTGCCCCGTGACCTGCTTCCTCCTTAGCTCTGCTAGGATGGCTGTTCACTGCACTGTAGCTGGTAAAATTGTTCCTAAGCAGAGAGCCAGGGTGTTGATGGGACCCCCTTTGTGAATGTCACTTCTCTTAGGGTTTGTAGTATCTCACATCTGTCACCTCAAGTCTAAGCACATCTGCTGAACGGCATGTCTCTCAGCTTATAGTCGTCATGAGCAGAACAGTCCCATACAAGATCCTCCATTACAGTTGGATATGGAGATCTACTTCCTCAAAGGCTCACTGAGGCCCTGGTGATATAGCTCAGTGGTCGAGCACTTGGCTAGCACGTGAGGCACCCTGGATTCCATCTCTAGTCCAGAAAGAAGAGGCCCATTTTTGGAAAGCAGTTCCCTGCTCTGAGGCTTCATTATGTTCACACAGGTCCCCAGCAGTTCTGTGATTTCCCTGGGAATGTAATTGGGAAGACTCCACATTGTCACCTTTGCTCATTACCTGTTCTTTCATTTGTTAGACAGGCCAGCATTGTCAGAGAGCTACTCAAAGATGGCTGTGTATGATCTGAGTGCTTGCCATGACCCTCCCACTGACTTAGTTAGCTGCCAGGGCTGGTTCAAACTTCTAGAGTCTGACACTGGGCAGTTTATTTTAGATACATTTAAGTATGGTACTATGTTGGGAAAAAGTTTCCTGGTGACAATTATCACAATAAAGCTTAAGGCATGACTAGGTTGGAACTCTTTTGCAAAGTACATGTGACTTCTATAAGAATGGATTCTATAACTTAAGGGCTTAGAGGAGGATCTAGGTCGTTGTAGAGGTCACCAAGCTACAAAGTACATGTGACATCTCCCCTAAGAATGGGTTCTATTGACTGAGAAAGAATGCTCAAGATAAAGGTCTAGGGAGGAAGAGTCTGGGATAAACGTGATAATCTGGGGGATTCAGGCAAGGCCCAGCTCTACAGACAGCACAGATCACCAGGCTATTAACTACATCCACTCCCAGGAGATATAAAACAGGTGTATATCTCCTCTGCTGAGGAGACAACCCTGAGTGTTTAACATTCCTGGTTTCCCTGGTGCTTATCTCTGAGCACAGGACCTCATGCCCTCTACACTATACATCTCAGTGACCCTTTATCCAGTTAGACCAGTGATTTGGAACAGAAGCTGTGGAGTTTAATATTAGATTTTACACTTTATGCTTATTTCTTAGGGAACATTCCTTTAGGAGTTTGCTTTCTCACTTTTGTGACAGTACACACTCCAGTGGTCCTAGTCAGGTCATTTGGATAACAAGGATCTCTCTCCACCAAGCTGCATGTGGTAAGAAGAGGTGGGAGAAAGCCGGAGAGGGAAGGAAGGTGCTAAGTGGAGGAACTGAGGAGGCCGTGGGAGAGTCTTGGTCTTAGAACATGATGAATGGTACTGGGAACTGTATGTAGATGCCTCTGGAGACCCTGGGACTGGCGAGATCAACAGCTCCCAAGCTGGGTGTTTCCTCTTCCCAGCCAGTTAGTAGTCGGTATCTCAATGACAATGATTCCTTAAGACTCCTCGGGGCTTTCGATCATGCCATGGTTCTTGAAGCCCAGTGTTGCCAAGTCTCCTGGGCGGGATCTTGACTCAGCACCTATGCCCTGGCGGGACCTTGACTCAGCACCTATGCCCTGGCAGCACTTTAGAGCTGCCCACTGTGGAGTTGTATTGCAGAAACCTCTTTACCCTTCCATTTGGGCAGTGAGGCAGTGGAGCCGGAAGCAGGTGTGTGATAGACTCTTGAGGTCACAGGTTTGCCAGGGCCTGGAGGAAGAGCACTTTAAGATGTTACCTGGGTGGATGAGGGAAGAGGAAACTTCATGGATCCAAGAGCTTGAAGATACTTTTTTTTTTTTTTCTCCCAGAGAGTCTTACTATGTAGCCCTGGCTGTCTTGGAACTCACTCTGTAGACCAGGCTGGCCTTGAACACACAGAGATCCACCTGTCTTGGTCTCCTGAGTGTTGGAATTAAAGGTGTGTGCCACAATGCCTGGCTAAATTTTTTTTAAAAAATATATTTTGAAATTAAAATATAATAACATTATTTTCCTCCTTCCATCCCCTCTCAGGTCCTCCCATTACCTCTTTTTCTTTTGTTATTTTATAAATATCACATATATATATATATATAGTATATATACACATACATACATATTATATACATATATACACAAATATATAAATATAACTTGCTGAGTCTGTTTTTTGTTTGTGTGTATATGATTTCAAGGCTAACCACTTTGTATTGGATAACCAGTTAGGGAGCTTGTCCCTGGAGAGGCTAATTCTCCCTCTCTCAGCAGCCATTAGTTGTCTGTAGTTCTTTGTCTAGGGGTGGGACTCTGTGAGAGTTCCTCCTTTTGCATGTTTATTGATACTGTCATTGTTTAGGTCTTATTTAGACAGCCATTTCTAGGAGACAGTCTCACAGCAGACGTCCCGGTCCTCCAGCTCTTACAGTCTTTGTCCCCTCTTCCAAAATGTTCCCTGAGCTTTAGGTGTAGGAGTTGCATTGATGATGTATCCACTGGGGCTGGGTTCCCCACAACCCACTGATCTCTGCGTCTGTCCAGTTGTGGTTGTCTGTCATGGTCTCTGCTGTAAAGAGAAGCTTCTTTGACTGAGGGGTACCCAGGTCTCCTTTCATCTTGAGATGTGAGGCCTACCAGTAAACTCCTGTTTCTTTTCTTGTATCCAACGTGGTAATGATGTGTTGCCTTTCAGTTTCAGGGAGAAATTGGAAGAACTTTGCCCTGGTTCCTCTTCTGAGGGATGCAAGCACTCGAGATAGGCATACTGCCCAGCCTGAGGAAGTTCATCTGAAGCATTTTGCAGGATCCCTTAAGCCAGAGGATGCTGAGGTCTTCAAGGATTCCATGGGCCCAGTGGAGAAGTGAAGGACATTATGTAGGGGTCAATGCTGGGTCTTTGGATGGCAGTTCTCAGGGAACTGCAAAGCCCTGTCGTTGCCTGGGTCCATTCTGTGCTGCTGCCTAGGCACGTTCCCAGGACTTCACTGGGCATGCTGTGGGAAAGTCGGAGGGTGTGTGGGAAGAGATCTGCATCCAGACGTCACTGTCTTCAGGCCAATCTTCAAACACTTGGCTTTCAGCTCTTTACAGACCTTGTTAAACAGAGTGGATGACAAATCTCTACTTGGACACATGTTAGGCCCTGATTTTTGGATTGCTGGGACTATGAGCAAATGGAGTCCAGGGAAACAACCTTTAAATACTTGCTTTGATATAAAATGCTGAAACCTTTCTTCTCTATACTGTGTTAACATCTTACCTACCCTGAGAGGTTTTGGAGGAGTCTGTCATTTGACAAACCCAGAGAAGGTGGGGGATGCCAGTCTCATTCCCAATTCCAGCAGAACCAAGTTACTCCAAAGTGATTGTTTCCCCTTTGATGTAAAATGTCAGTCTTCACAAAATACTAGCTTCATTGCTGTTAAAAAAAAAAAAAAAAAAATACAGAACCATATCCAAAGGACACAGCAGGGAGTTTTCAATGATCTCTCATTTGTTGTAATCACAATCCTGCCTCTCTTCCTGCAGTGCTCAGTGTGCCTACCACTGTGTGTCTTGTAATTCATAAAATAAACTATGTATGGCTGCAAATATGCTTGCTTTTTAATAAGTATGAATTTGGTGATAATAATTGGGTTGGCATTGCTAGGTGGTTTTCTGTTTAGTCTGTGCTTCTCTCTGTCTCTGTCTGTCTGTCTGTCTGTCTGTCTGTCTCTCTCTCTGTGTGTGTGTGTGAGAAAACACTCTGATCAAAAGCCACTTGGGGAGGAGAGGGTTTATTTAATCTTGCAGGTTACAGCCCATCATCAAGAGAAGCCAAGCCAGAGAGCTTGCAGCAGAAACCCCAGAGGAACGCTGCTGAGTGGTGTAGGGAACAGCAGTGACAAGTCAGGTGGGAAGGAGTAAAAGTATTTATCAGACCAGAGCAGACACAAAGGTGTACTAAAGACAGTACAGTGTGAGGAGAGGGAAAGAGACAGGCAGAAAATGGGAGTTTTTCTTCTTTCTTTTTTCCAGTTAGAAGGAAACTACACGGTCTTATCTTGTGTGTTGTTTGTGTAAGGCCCATATCGGGAAAGGTTAAGTAGGCTTCTCATTATCTTGTTAAATAGTAAGTTTTATAGCATTAGATGTCTCTCTTTCTTTCTTTCTTTTCTATTCTAAATTATTTATTTGCCACAGCATATGTATGGAGGTCAGAGGACAACTTGTGGGAGTCAGTTCTTTCCTTCCTACTTTGTGGGTCCTGGGGATCGAACTCAGGTCTTCAGGCTTGGAGGCAAGAGACTTTACCTGGTGAGCCATCTTGAAGGCTCAGTGGTCTTTCTTGAGACTGTTCAGTCACTTAACCTGTGGGTGGTGACCCCTTTGGGGGTCAAATGACCCTTTCACAGGGGTCACCTAAGACCATCGGAATACACAGATATTTACATTATGATTCACAACAGTGGCAAAGTCACAGTTAGGAAGTAGCAATAAAATACTCTTATGGCTGGGGAGGAACTGCATTAAAGGGTCGCAGCATCAGGAAGGTTGAGGACCACTGGTGTAGTGTAAGGGCTCATGCCGCACCAGGAGTCAGGTTCTCAATGTTTGTGTAAGGCACGAGGACTTGCTAGGGCCAGGCTCCAAGCAGGCAGTGTCTGATAGTTAAAGTGTGGGAGTGTCTGCCTCCATAAGCTGGGATCCACGTCCAGAGGGACCTTCAACCTCCTAACACAACGCCACTAGATGGGGACCAAGCGTTTAAATATGCAAGCCTCCAAACCGGACAGAGTAACATGACCCCTTTCTATGTTCTTTGGCTTATGCCCATCTCACATGTAAGATGGGGGAGCTCAGGGCTGGTCCCTGAGGTGCTCATGGGTAAAGTGAGGTGTGCACAGCCCACAGGGCAGGTGAGTGAGGAGGAAGAATACAGACCGCCAGGATGGTTGGAGTGTTTATGAAAGGGCTTGATGTGCATTAGCCTTTAAGCTTCCTAACAGCTCACGAGGAAGCTGTTATTAGCTCTACTTTATAAATGAGAAAATCAAGGCTCCATCAGTAAGTTACACAGCCAGCAAAGTGTATGACCTGGGTTTGACCCCAGGCAGCCTGACTTCAAACCCATCTTTACTGCTGAGTCAGGCCTAGGGCATGCAGGCCGTTCCTGTTCAAAGGGAGCTGGGCGGGCTTGGTACTACCAACTGTGGGTCCTGGGCTTCTTGTTTTTCTTGTAGTCTCAGAAAACATTGATTGTTTGATAGCTATAGATTTTGTTTTCGTTTGTTTACATGTGTTGTGTGCATGTATGTATTCTGGCGTGTGTGCGTGCGTGTCTGTCTGTCTCTCTCTCTCTCTGTGTAGATCTGAGGTTGATACTGGTCATCTTCCTCGATTGCTCTCTACCTTATTCATTGAGGCAAGGCCTCAGAATAGAACCTAGAACTAGCCAATACAGTTTGTCATGTTGCCGACTTGCTCAGGGGATGCTGTGTCTTTGCCGTCTGAGCACTGGGATTACAGGTGAGCTGCCACAGAAGCTCCGTATTTCCATGGGTTCTGAGGATCCGAACTCGGGTCCTCACACCTGTGTGGCAAGTGTTTTAACTTCTCAGTCATCTCCCCAGCCTCAGATTTTCATTTTCATTTTTATTTATATTTATCCATCCATCTATCCATCCATCCATCCATCCATCCACCCACCCACCCATTTATTATTTATTTATTTATTTATTTATTTATTTATTTATTTATTTATTTATTTATTTTCAGAGCTGAGGACCAAACCTAGGGCCTATGCGCTTGCTAGGCAAGCGCTCTACCACTGAGCTAAATCCCCAGCCCTCAGATTTTTATAAATTGGACCAGCTTTTGGATTTAGTCAGAGCTGGGGTAGATTTGGTGGGTGTTCCTTTGCAAATTATTAAAGGGACAGGATCAGATGTATAAACTTTTGGTTCATCCTTGACGCAGTTAGGGTCGTTTTCAGGTGCGCCTCCTCTGTATGATGATGCTGTGTGGTTGCTACCCTAACTGCTTGATCAGTTCTATAAGCTTCAAGAACTTCTGTTTTTCATCTCAGCTACGATTTGCATCTCGGACATTTTCAATTTTCCGAATCATTTCTTCAGCATTAGAATTTCCCTTTTCCTTCCTTTAGTGCTTTCTAAAACTGAGCTCGCCAACTTTAGCAATTTTACCACGAATTAAGTGGACCTTCATAGGGACAGAGAAGAGAGTACTCAGCAATTCCTACAGACCCACCTGAGGAACAAGTATCTGTCTGCTGGTTCCTTTGATATGGAGGTTAAGATGATGTTCTCCCAGAAACAGCACAGATGCGCGGGATCAGCCTGATCCATCTCCTTTGCAGCTTGAGCCTTAAGTTCATATTCATCTCCACGTCTTTGAGGCAGCACTTAGTGGAAGGAAGTGGCCAGTCTGATACACAGACAGGCTCCCATAGGAGAGAGAACAGGGATAAACTCGGCCTGTTGGTGGAGGAGTCGTGCAGTTCTTTCTTTTGTTTTCAAGACAGGGTTTTTCCGTGTAGTTTTGGTGCCTGTCTTGGATCTCGCTCTGTAGACCAGGCTGGCCTGGAACTCACAGAGATCCACCTGGCTCTGACTCCCGAGTGCTGGGATTAAAGGCGTGCGCCACCACCGCCCGGCTGAGTTGTACAGTTCTTGCCAAGCATCTCCTGTTGTAACCTATACAGTCAGGGTTTCTGCAAGCTGTTCAGACTCTACCTCAAATCTCCCAGGCTGCTCTATGAGACAATTCAGAAAATCCTGAACATGTTCTGGTATGTGAGATACGACTCACAACCATCCCCATGGGATTCTGTTTATTCAGAAGAGGGACTTAATGGATAAAGTTCAGAGCCGTCTGTAGACAGCTTAGACATTAGGCACAGGAGCCACAGTCATTTGAGGCTTAGCCAATGCTGGCTCTGAGTTCTGCTGTGGGATTTTTATCCTGAGAACTAGGTGGAACTCTTTGGGGCTTTGTTTGTTCTAGGAGTGGATCCCACTTGCCCTGGAGTCAGAGGAGTCTAGCTCTGGGCCCTTAGAAATGGGATAGTCTGGGGCTGGAACAGTGGCTGCAGATCACCAAGATATATATGAAGAGTTAATTGAAAGAGAAGGCTTTTATCTATCTATCTATCTATCTATCTATCTATCTTCTTCATCATCATCACCAATTATCACCTATCTATTTTCAGATTATGAAGAAAATGGATCAGATTTATCAGGGGCTGGTCATACATATTTGGATGACATTGATAATGAAATAGACCAGATATTAGAGAAGCTTATGCAAAATTTTGCTTGGAATCAGAGCATAGGCAAAGACAGTAAAATTAAATAAGTATTTAAAAACAGTTTAGGTGAGGCAATTTGGCAGAACCCAAGAAAGCAAGAAAATGTGTCAGACTTGTACTAAATTAAGGACGTTGAGTTTTGTTATAATGTATGCAATTTTAATTTTCATTAATACTACCTACCAAAATAAACTTTATTCCCCATAACTTAACATGTGGATGTGTGTATATAGTTCATTATATGCGGTGAGTTCCACTGTTTTGGCTGTGATAAGATTTTGAAATAAATGAAAATTTGAAAGTAAAAACAAAACTCTCGTGTGAACCTTTTTTGTTTTTAAAGGTCGTGTCTGACTCTTCCTTCTCTCTTCAAATTAAAATACTGTTTGTTAATGCAACTTCATTTTTTCCAGTTTTCTCTTTCTTCCTTCTCCTCATCCCTCCCTTCTTCCACCCTTCTTCCCTCCCCCCACCCCCACCTTGCTGGTCATGAGGACTGAACTTAGGGCCACATACAGTCAAGTCAAGTACTCTACCATTGAGCTATATAGCCCAGGCCTAAATTAATAAACTACTCTTGGAGCAGTTTTAAGTTCACAGCAAAACTGAACAGAATTTTTTCCCATGTAGACTTCCCATGAATTGAATTCTCTAACCCCTCCCTCAACAGCCTCCCCTGCCACTGACACCCCATGCCAGCACACCCAGCATCCCTGCTGAGGCAGCCTCTCAGCTCTTAGTCCTGAAATGGCTATAAATGTAACCTAGCCTGACTTCTGTTTAGGCCTGAAGTGGGAGACAGAGCTCTGCTCACCACACTAAATAGGGCATTTTCTGGAACATGTGAAGGAATCTGCTCCTCTTCACTGGCCCCCACCCCACAGAGACTCCTGCTCAGCCTCCCTGGAGAGCTGGAATCTGTGGATTGGTTATCTGGCCTCTGTGGGTCTTAGAAGGAGCACAGAGCAGGGTGGGTTTGCTGAGAGCCTCCTGTGAGCCCTCTGTGGGTGTAGGCCATCAGGCAGAGGATGGCTTTTGCAGACAGACTTCTGACTAGGGCTTCTGCTCTGACCTCAGCTAGCAGGATGAGGTATCTTGGGTATCTTGGCAGGTATGTGGAGGTTGGATACATCTTGGGTATGCATGTGTATCTTGGGGCAGAGATCTAGAGATTGCCTGAAGTTCAGGCTTCTGGAAGGCAGGCTGGGGCAGGGATAACCAGAATCTTCCTTTTCTTTCTCCCTATCTACATCCTACCCCAGGCTCTGGCCCTGTCTCCTCCTCTGCACATACATACCCAAACTGAAAGGCCTTTTTCTGGGATTACTGTATGTTCTTTCCACCATGGAAGGAGAGTTCAAATTGCTGAAGAGAAGTGAGCATGACGTGCCTCAACTGAATCTACCAGGCTGAGCTGAATCCCCAGGGGAGTCCTTGTCCTGGAGGAGATGGGAATGGGGGGTGGATTGGGGGGAGGGCAGGGGTGGGGGTGGGAGGAAGGAGGACAGGGGAATCCGTGGCTGATATGTAAATTAAATTAAATTATAAAATTAAAAAAAGAAAAAATTAAAGATAAAAAAGAAAAGTGAGCATGGTGTAGCTCATGGCTGTTGTGGGAACTGGGAACCTGGTAGTGGAGGACAGTTGCTAAGAGCTGGGACTTTGTGAATGAGCCCTACAGGTCATCCACATGGCAGACAGGACCAGGCAAGCAATGCTGGGTTTGCAAGGGTTGGAGAAGAATATAGAAAGAGGTGGGGCTTCCAGCTGCCCCACAGATCTGCGATTGTGCTGTGTGGACCCCAGAGCGAAGGTAGAAACCTCACAAAGGTAAACTTGATGCCATGTTAATGTAAGCAGAAGCAATTGCCTTTAGCATGTGCTTCTGGTTCAGTCCTCCTGGGTCAGTCCCCTGTTAGATTACAGCGGTGACAGTGTCCATGATTGGCCAGGGGCCAACCTAGCTCTGGGTGACTAAGGGGTCAGGATTGACCTAGAAGCCTGGGGTCACTCAGTGCATCTCAGCCCCATGTCTGATCACTTTGCTGAGTCCACACATTGCCATAGGCATGTCACCACCCCTTGAAACAGGTCATAGTCTCAGGAATCTGATGCTCTGCTGATGAAGCTTCTTTTCTTCCATTTCCAGCCGAAATGCTCCCTCTGATTTGAGCCCATCCCATTTCCCCATTAGATGATTTCCTCCCACCTTAGTTGGTCCTTGTCATCTGTGGTGGAATTATCCCAGTTGGAGCTGGTCTTCTGTGTGGTCCATAATTTTCTTGAGGGTAGGGATAACACTCTCAGGTTCTGAATCCTTCACTGGTATCTTGCTGGGGCCTCCTACGTAAGGGGCCTTACGATGGCCGGATTCAATGACACTGAATGTGGACCAGCCCTTGGAGTTTCTGTGAGGTCATATTCTTACAGCAGAGGGGGCTTCCCCTAATCACTGTTGCTACAGAGCATGCCTTAGGGTGAGCGATAAAGGACTTTTTAAGCTAGTCTCCAGCTGGTTGCTGGAGGAAAGTGTGAAATCAAGGGAGGTTTCAACACAGAGCCCGGAATGGCCTCATGCCCAGGATCCTGAGACATCAGAAGCAAAGACAAGCCAAGGCTGAGTCAGGCCTGGGCAAGTGAGGACGAAAGAGCCTGCATTTCATCGAAGGTAGGGCTTTGATGGTGGCGTTTCTGGTACAGTGGTGAGAAATCATGAGTACTAACTGTAGGTTTCCATGGATTAAGCTGCAGGAGCAGCGCCCTATGGAAGCCACACCTGAAGCCCACTCTGCCCTGTTCTGGCCACAGGTCTTTCTCTCTCAGGGCCTCGGAGGTGACCCTGCCTCATTCCACCTCCCCAGGCAAGACAGGGGAGTTCTAGTTATCAGAGATCCAGGATCTCGCTCTTGGGAACAATCGGGAAAGTCCCTGCTGCGTCAGCCAATAGCACTGTCGCAGAGGAGGGACTTCCATCTAACGCTGTCATGCCTTGCCTAACCATCTTCCCTGCGGAAGGACGGAAGGACATGTGTGCGGCTCCTGAGTCAGGCTCTGCTCCACCCCTTCCCCAGAAGCAAGCCATCTGGATGAGCAGGGAGGGCACAGAGTCTTCCTGTAGCGCCCTGGCCCTGGAGAGCAGTGACACGGACAGTTGCTGGGAGAACAGATCGGTGTGACAACAGCACTCCCAGTTGTCACAGGTCATGCCTTCCGTCTGCACTCTAGGTCCTTCTTCTAGTCCTTTCCATTTGCTCCCTCGTTTATTCTTTACCTTCCAAGCTGGGTTATGTATGTTTGACAGGCAAGGAAACCCAGGCTTGGGAGAAATGACTCGCCCAAGATCACAGAGGCAGGACGTGGTGAGGTTGTCACACATGAAGGTCCATGATGCATAATATGCAGCTATTGGGAAACATTGGACTTCCTCTGTCTCTGAGGGACTTGATCCCAGGAACTATTTTTGAAAGATGGATATCGAGTCTTACAGCTGGTCTGGGTACCCCAGGATAGCCTTTGATTGCAACCTTCCTTCCCAGGGATCAAAGCAGAGCACCTATGAAACTTCTTTCCCTCCGTCATCTTTGCCTGTGCATGACATCCTTGACCTGTAAGTTCTCTGCAATGGGTCCCATTTCCCAAGTGGGGAAACAGAGGCTATTGGTGCCTGATGAGCATCAAACGTAAGAGAGGGGAGGGTTGGGACCAGACCTTCAGCTTTGTGCCCTAGCAAGTGCCTTCCTGCCTTTTCTCCTGTGGGGTGAGGCTGCTTTGTGGGTGTGGGGGTGACTCAGGTAGGGCACGTGGGTGGTGGGTGTGGCCTGCCTGGCGCCGAGGGCAGGTGGCCCAGCCAGTTCTGCCTCTGATGCTTCATTCCAGCTGTCAGCTATCTCTGCGCCTATGATGAGAGCCTCTCACCTCCTCAGCCACCTTCCTGACGGTGGGTTTTTGGCCCCAGACATGCGGTGATCTCAAAGCAAGGGCTGCCACCACCACCTGGAACCTTCCAAGTAAGTCCTTGTCATCTAGGGAAGCTAGTATTCCCCAGAAAGACTAGAGCATTGGCATAGGATCCTCTGGGCTGTCTGCCCTTGGCCCATGGGCCTCAGGAAGATGGGCGGGAGAGCTGGGTTCTAGCAGAGGTAAAAAGCCACGCCAGCTTTTGACAACAGGCAGGGGAGAGAATGTAGGCTCTGAGAGGCTCAGGAATTTCCCCCTGATGTTAGGGAATCCCAAGGAAAGAGAAACTCTAGAGCTTGTCTCCCTCAGCTAGCTTAGGGTCGCGAATCTCCATAGCAGGAATGTGATGGGCGTTCAAGATGGGATGAGCTATCTCAGCACTGAAGAGGGACAGGGCCCAGGCACTCACAGGCATTGACGTAGCAGCTATGGAGGTCTCCCTGTGGCCTCTGCCTGGTCTCTGTTTCTAGGACAGGCCGTTTCAATCAGTGTCAAGGCCTTGGCAGGTGTGACATGATACTTCCCGGGTGAGGGATCTGGATCCCAGGGCAGGGAGAGAGTCCAGCAGGTGAGGATACAAGGCATACAGGATGACTCAGGAGCTAATTATAGTTGCTGGATCCCGAGTCCAGATTGTCCTGACCCCCACTTGCCCCAGCTGTTCAGAATAGCCCACGCTCATGGGACTAGCACAAGAAGAATGGAGCAATTGGTGTCAGGGGCACAGGCTTATTGGGGACCATTCAGCTATTTCTCGGGAGGGAAACCAGGGGATGAGGGAGGGTGAGACACACCTCTGTCCACTTTTGCTCTTGGCCCAGCAAAGCCTTTCCAGCCCCATATGTCCACTGATTGCTTTGGGTAGAGACACACTTATAGGGCACCCATCTGGTTCTGGCTGTGATGGATGTAGGCAGGGGCTGGGGGTTACTTCTGTATCTAAGTAAGTTATCTAAAGTGACTTCAATTGCAGTTGGTCCCCTGACTGCCGAGTTACCTCTTGTCCACACTACCTTTCCATATCTATCCTATTCTGCATGGCTAGCAGCCTCTTCCCCCTCCTCATGATCTCCATGACAACTTCTTCCTGGTCCCAGGACACTGGTCTTTCCCACATCCATGGCCTGTTCTCCTTCAGGCTATGTTGTCTACGTAACCTGGAGTCTTCCCTAGCTCCCTGCTTCCCTGACATCAGTCTCTGCTTTCAAGTTGTCTGAGGGCTTCACAATGTGGCTCAACTTGTTGCCAAGCCCTTCCCTGCCGGCGATCCCCATGAACTCATCCAGGGTCTCCAGCTCCACCGGCTCCTTGCCTCTCACTGAGCTGTCTTGAGCCCTGGTGATTGTTCAGGCTGTGCCCCCAGCCCAGATGGCATTAGTGCAAATCCCAGTCTGTAAACTCCCTCTGAGATACATTCCCCAGTCTCCTTGGAGGGTCTGAGCAGCACCTTGTTCTAACTCAGCCCACACTGACCATTAGTAAAGCATGTTTGAGGACTGAAGGGTTGACCTCCTGTATCCCAGGGTAAGGGACTCTGCTTCTTCTAAGCAAGAGGGAGTCTGACAGGGTGCCAGTCATGGTCTGGCTGTGCTTAGCTTGTGGGGATGGGCAAGAGATGTAGCAGTGGGTGAGCTGCTGCAGAGATTACCTGCCGGTGCCGAGAAATCCGAACTCCGCCAGCTGCGTTATTTAGAGCAGTGGCTGGAGAAAAGGAGGTGACATTGGTGTTCTGTCAAGGTCAAAGAAGTGTGACCTTGACACAGATATCTGGATACAAAGTCTTGAGGGGAGGCATTGAGAAGGCAAGTTAAGTCTCAGAGGTCTATCAGAGAGTGATAGGGCTAGAGACGGTGATGGGAGGCCGGAGGCTGGGTGCTTCCTCCCTGGGTGCTATGCTGGGCTCTCCTCGGGCTTCGGAAGCAGGGGTGTATGGAAACTACAGGAACAGTTTGCCTGTGACCAAGAAAGGCTGACGGTTTGGAAAGGTAGGGAATGAGTTTCTTGTTGGAGAGGTATGGGCAGGAGGTAGATGGTACCCCATGGGAGTCTGAAGCCCCCAGAAGTTACCTCCTGCCTCCTCAACCTCAGCGTGTGTCTTGTGCTACAGCAATGAATGCCCACTCCAAGGAGATGGTGCCCCTCATGGGCAGAAGAACCACCGCGCCCAGTGGGAACTCCGTTGTGCTGACTGAGAAGAGGCCGGCAGATCTCACCCCCACCAAGAAGAAGTAAGACTGAAGGCTTAGGCCTGAGCTTTGTACGGTGTGGGGCACTGGAGGTACCCACTCCAGCGATCCCTTGTTTCCCATAGACTCAAGACTCTGTCATCTGGGGTGGCCTGATGACAGATTGGGTATAACTTGGGGGTGGGGCAACATTGCATATTCAGGTGCCTTTGCTGAGGTCTTCATGACTGGCACAGGGATGGCGTCTCCTTGGAGGGGATGGAGGAACTGAAGTAAGAACATTCAGGAAGGTTCTTGGGAGGGGGGTAAGGGTTGCCCAAGCAGTTCTTGGGAACAGGAGTAAAAGGTGGGTGGCATTCTAGGTAGTCTGGATCCTCAGCTGGGCATGTTTTTCTCACCTATACAAGTAGCTTTCAATCTACTGTGAAATCAAGCCTGTATAATGGATTGTATTGGGAAAACCTGGGGAGGAAGAAGGTGCTATGAGATGGATTCAGTATTGTGCAAAGTAAAATTACTGGGAACTCACAGAAAAAAATGTACTTTGGGGGACAGCAAAACAGGTGACTTGTGGCATGCAAGGAAGGAGGTAGATGTTTCGAGCTAAGCTGGAGAAAGGTGGCTGTAGCTAACCAGAGTATACCCAGCTTTTCTCATGGCCATTCTCAGTTAATAAGCTGAGCACATAATACCCTTGGCTGACTATTTTCACTTGAGAGAGGATCTTGCTATGTTTCTCAGGCTTGTCTGGTACTTGATACATAGCTAAGGAGAGTCTTGAACTTAGGATCCCCTGCCTTCGGAGTGCTGGGGTTACAGATGTGTAGCCCCACATTCAGCTTCGGTTATTGTAATGATGATGTTTCTCATAGGGCTTCCAATGCATGGCATGGTCATCTGGTGGGAAAAATGGAGATTGTGGTCGAGATGGCTAGAGTTGTGTCAAGCTGGATCTCTATATGAAGACACTACTAAGGACACCAACTTATAAGACACAGTTAATTGCCATTATGTTGATAAAGTGGTTAGCACAGTCAGGGGGATCAGTGCACAGTGTGTGTTGACTTTGATGATAGTATGGGGCTCCTGGGAGCTGGGCAGGCTGGAGTGGTTCTGTCTCACTTCTAAGTTGAGGATGCTGGGACAGAGAACAGAAGTCTAGATCTCCATGGCTGATCTTTTCGGTTGATTGGATACTTCTCAGTTGGGCAAACTACACATAGTTCAGCTATGCTTTGCCTGGACCCAGGGTGGTCCACAGTCTAGGATGGCTCATTTGCCCTGCCTCCTCTGCCCCAACTCCAGCCTTCCTCTTGGGCCACTGGAGAACGTGTTTTCTTCTGCTGGTCTGTTGGTTAAAGTCAGAGTCATTGAGGTTCCCTGTCTACCAGGAGACAGACAACTTAACACTGAGATAAAGAACACCCCCTCTTGCTCATAGCCTGGAGTGGGGGGCACAAAGGAGAATGTGAGAAGTGTGTGAAGTAAGTAAAATAAGTCACGACAGAGGTGGACTGAGGAGGGACAGGTCATTCTGAGCCTGTGGACAGTCTGGAGCACTTCATAGGGGAGGTGATATAAGAGTGGGCTTTGGTAGGTGGAGTTGACAGGAAGGGTATGCTGGGTAGTAGGACAGGAGAGTGAAGGCTGAGAGCAGGGTCGGAGGAGTTTTAGTAGCTGAAGTGCTATGAGGGTGGAAGAGCCATAGAGAAACAAATCCTATTAGGGCCAGGTGTTGGAGGATCTGTTAAAGTATACAGATGATCTTGGGAGGAGTGGGGGAGTCTCAGGGTGATTTCCTGAAGGAGGTATAGGGAGATAGGAAGTTTGGAAATGTGGCTTTGGATGACCCATGTGGACAATGTGGAAGAAGGGAGACTGGGGACAAAGAGACCTTGAGGAAGCTGTCAGGAAGCAGGTGATAGGTGGTAAGGTCTGAGCCTGGGAGTCAGGGATGGAGGAAGAGATGGATGAGAGTGGAGTTAGTCATGGGATCTTCCAGGGGCAGGAAGGGAGAAGGAAGAGCCGTAAGACAGATCCTTCCTCTGGGGTAAGTCAGAAGGATGGCGGGTTACCTTGATCAAGAGCCCACCAAAGGAGCAAGGGCAGGAGTGGTAGCCAAGGTCATGTGCGAAGTACCAAGTAAGAGGTGCCTAGAGGACTAGGCAGAGCTTCTACCCTGGAGTCCAAGAGAGAAAGCTACGAGGAAGTAGGGGTGAGGCAGGTGGCATGTGAATGGGGGCAGCCTGATCTTTATGGACCAATCCAGGAAGTAACAGAAACACAACTGACCTAAGCCAATATGACCCATCTTTCTGGTTCCCTTCCTTCTTACTCCCAGGGGAGGTTTGGGAATAGGAATAGGGTTGTGGACAGGCTCTCAAGAAAACCCCGGGTTCTTCCACATCAGGCCCAGCTGAACTGCTCTTTTTGAAGCCCATGTCTGTTCATGAAATTAGTTACAGGCTCAGAGTTAGTGGCCAAAGACTGCCTGGCCCAGTCAAGGGTATGAGGTATGATTTTTGTCTCTTGAAGTGGTGGTCCCACAGACTCTCTGAGGATTCTCATGTGAAGGTTTGAGCTTTCCCTCAGAAATGAGTATAAGACTGGGCCTAAAGAGAAAAAAGAAAGAGAATAAATTATATGTGAAGACAGAGTACAATGCCAGTCATTACGAACTATTAGGCTATGAACTAATGGGAGAATTCAAGGTAGAAGGTCTACAGGTCTACAGAGGGGAGAGAGCTTTCCTGAGCCACCATGCCATTCCTTGAATAGTTGCCACATTGGCCTCCTTATTGGGTCCTAGGCAAGGGGACATACAGGGTCAGTGAGTTGGCCTTGGGGAGTTTAGACGCTTGGACATTTCTTGGGCAAAGTCAATGGGTAGGCAAGCTCCTCTCTAGCCCTAGGTTGCTTCCTGGTCTTGGAGTTGTCTCTCAAAAGTGACAGAAATGGTGGAGAAATGATGTACAGCTGCCTGTGCACCTGTGTCAACCACACCTAGGTTGCACCCTTTGGCCTGGACCAAAGGAATAAACAAGAGCATCTGCAGCAGGCAGGAGCCAGGATGTCACGTGGTCTAGACCTTACCATGTGCTTATGATAGTGGGTGGGACGAGGTTGTGTAGTGTCAAGTAGGGCAGGGATAGGTCAGGCCCTGCCTCGTGAGTTAGGCTCTTGCCTAATGGCCTGGTCTTCCCCAGCCTAGCTGTCATCACTCCTCTCTCCACATCTTGTTCTCTGGGCTCCAAAGCTTTCCTTTTCCAAGACAGACTTCCTTTCCAGCCCAGGAGGTATTTCTCATTCTTCTCTCTGCTTCAAGGCTTTTCTAGAACCAGAGGCATATTTCAATATCCAACTGTACTCCAGTTAGCACAGCACAGAGCTTCTAATTCCTGTCCTCGATTATAAGGGCCTTCATTGTTCTCGTGCTCTTTATAACCCCTGGAGAGACTGTTGTGGTCACTGGGACACATGTGTTAGCCCTGGTTGACATTTCTGAGGATGGGATCTCTGGAAGGGGCCATTATCCCTGTCCTATCCCCTCAGTTCCATACACTAGACAACTGATTAGTCTCGAGTAAGTGGAGGAGACGAAGGATCAGGAAGACAATGAAGAGAATGTGTGAGCCAATGAGGAAGCTGTCCAGAGGCTCAGCACCAGTGACATCATTGCATCGGTGAGATGATGCTTTCCCTCTTCTGTGTGGCCCTCAGCTTTAGGCTTGGGTGCTGAACACTTAACATGATATGGCTTTCTGTGTCATTCTTGATCTTGAGGAACCTTTGAGAAGAGGGGACTCTGTGGAGGAGTGACAAAAGACCCCACTTCAGCTTTGTGTATGAGACTGAGGAGGGGCAAGAAAGGGTGAGAGCTCTCAGCAACTGGGAGCACAGCCAGGAAGGATTTAGCCTCCACCATTGACAGTTTAAGATTATGTTGAATGTCTGAGCATTGATCATATCCACATACCTCTCCACCTTATCTACCTATTTGATTACTTATTATCCATCCATTCATCCATCCATCCACCCATTCTTCCATTATTCTGTTGTCTACCCACTATTCACCTATTAACTCATCTGTTCTTTGTCTGACCAGCCATTTTTCCTTCCACTTGAATATATCTCACTCCTCACCTATCCTTTCATACATCTATTCAGTGGGGCCTTCTGAGTACCAGGACCTCTGTTAGGAAATCAAAGTTGATTCTGGAAAATCAAAAATGTCATTATAGTCCTTGCTGTTGGGAAACTTACAGCTGAATGATCATATTGTCCAGAGCAAAGGACCAAATGACCCATCTGTGCTGTGCATCGGTCTTACCTTGGAGCCAATTTTGATCAACCCATTGGAGTTGCAGATCTGGAAAAGAAGGGATTCTCCCTGCATCATAGCCACAGGACCAATGCCTGGCACATTGTAGGAACTTGATATGTATTTGTTGAAGCAGCCTCAGGGGCAGGGTAGGCTCAATGGAGGACCAGACCAAACTTTCTTGGAGAAAATCCACATGTGTGGGTTTGGGGCTCTGTATGGAGAAAATCTGGCAATTCTCAACCAGGATGTCTTGAGGCCGAACCTCCAGTAGATGTACTTGGAACTTCTGAGTCAGGCTGCCATCGTGGAGTGGGGGCAGCTTTGGAGTGATGGTTCAGGGTATGGTAACCTAACTGGCTAACCTCTAAGGTCTACTTCAGCTGGACAGTCCACAAATGGATGGTCTTAGGGTTGCCTTGTCTGGGAATTATCTCACCCAGTATCCCATCAGCTGAGGATTCCTGGTCCAAAGATGGAAAGTACCCACCTGGAGGCAGATGCTGAGCTTGACCAGAACCCAAGCTTTGGGTCCCAGTCAAAGGTTTTCTCTCCCCTTTGCCTTCTCTCTTTCGATATTTTTTTTTTTTTGGTTGTTGTTAGAAGCATTTGCTTTTAGATAAGGCTAGCCTCCCTTCCTTTTCCTTTTTCTCTCTCTCCCCTGTTCCTCTTAACAGGTATCCCCTGTATCCCAGACTGACCTTGAACAATCTTTCTGCCTCAGCCTCCTGAGTGCTCCATAGTGTGAGCCACCATGCCTGGCAGAAGGCTCCTCTTTGATGGTCAGAAGTCAGGAGGGGGAAGGCCAATGTGTCCTCTGCCGCTTTTATGGATTTATTATGAGCTTTAGGCTTGTCTGTGTCTAAAGTGAGGAGGGGTACTTCCCAGGTCAGTCAGGATTCTCCTGCCTGCCCTGATTGGGTAGCCCCCTTTTAGGTAACCCCCTTGCAGTGGATTCAGCTGGAAGCAGGCTGGGAAGACCGAGCTGAGAGCAGAGCAATGAGCATTATTACTGTGTCAGTCATTAGCTTGGACTGCAGGAAGCAGGTCCTATGGCCAACTCGAGTCTACCCTGGGGGGAGGTGCTTACTCATCCTTAGCCTTAGACGCCTTGCCTGTAGACTAGAGCTCTCTCTGATCACACCCTGCCACTCTTCCTTCTAAACTTGAGATGGGAGGAAGTGCACTTTGGAACATCCTCCATTCTGGGCCTTGGAAAGACTCAGACAGCAAAGGTGTTTAGGAATGCTGTGTGCCTGCTGTCAGGAGGGTCGTTCTGGATGGCCTGTGCTGCAGCAGCTGCAGGGTTGGATGTACTGCAACTGAGCTCACCCTCAGCTGATCCTCACCTTAATGTTACCAGAAGACTCATCTCCCAGTGTGTGACTGTGGTGTCCAAGGTCACGTGTATCTGCATTTGTGGGTGTGGCTGACTGTGCTGGTGTGTCTTGGGTAGAGTGTCTGGTAATGTGTGTCTTCCATTCCCTTGAAGCCTGAGGAGAAAGCTGGCCGTGACTTCGTCTTTCTCCTTTACTGCCTGGTAGTGTTTTCTGGGCTTCCCCTCCTTTCTTTTTCCTTTTTAAAATTCACTTTTTTTTTGCTAGTATATATCAATTGCACAAAGTTAGGGCTTCATTATGACATTCATTTGCTGTGGGATGGTCTGTATGTCAAATTGCTCTGATGTCAATAATAAACACTGATTGGCCAGTGCCAGGCAGGAAGTAGGTGGACAAGGAGAGAGGAGAATTCTGGGAAGTGGAAGGCTGAGGGAGAGACACTGCAGCACGCATGACAGCAGCATGTGAAGACATGGTAAGCACAGCACGTGCAGGTATAGATTATGAAATGATTAATTAAGCTATAAGAAATTAGCAAAAGCTGCACGCATACAGTTGTAAGCATATAAGTCTCTGTGTTACTTTGTCTGAGCGCTGTGGGACTGGCGGTGACAAAGATTGTCCTGACTGTGGCAAGCAAAAACTCTACTACATTCATTCAATGCACACAATGTGCTTTGACCATATTCTCCTCTCTTGTTACCTTTTCTTTTTCTAAAAAATAGTTTTGAGCATCCATTTATTTGTATGTGAATATATATTATTATGTGTATGGGTGTTTTGCCTACATGTATGTCTGTACGCTATGTGTGTGAAATGCCCACAGAAGCCAGAAGAAGGAAGGTACGAGATCTCATAGGCCTGGAGTTACAGATGGTTGTGAGCTGCCGTGTGCATGCTGGGAATTGAACCTGGGCCTTCTGGAAGAGCAGCCGGTGCTCTTAACCACTGAGCCACCCTTCTTATTCTTTCTTATCCTTCTCCTTTTATCATTATCCTTCTCGGCCCCAGCGTTTTCACCTGTAGTTTTGGGTCCCTTTCTATCTTCCACCTAGGAAAGAAAAGATGGTATTTTGTGTTCCTAAGTCTGGCTTATTTCACTTAGCAGGCTGACCTCCAGTTCCATACATTTTCCTGAAAATGGTACAGAATCTCATTCTTCGTGGCTGAATAGAATACCATCTTATAAAATACCATAGTTCATTTGTTCATCTGTGGGTGGGCAGCTTGGCTGATGCTGTGACTTGACTGTTGTGAATAGTGATGCCTTAAACAGGAACATGCAGGTGTCCTTGTAGGGTTCTTTTTGCTGTAGGCCTATATAGATCGTATAGCTGGGTCACATGAAGTTCTGTTTTTGAGGTGTCGCCATACTGATTCTCAGAGTGGCTTCACTATTTTACATTCCTTACAGCAGCGTGGAAGGGCTCTTTTCTCACCCACCCCCATTCCTGCCACCCTTTGGTGTTGCCTGCCATCTTGATGATAGCCATTCTCACATGATATATTTTATTTTATTTAGAGATAGTCCTGCTATGTAGCACAGGCTAGCCTTGAACCTATGATCTTCTTGACTCAGCATCCTGAGTGATGAGATTAAGGGCATATATGACCTTGTCCGGTCTGGGGTTTTCTTCTTGGTGGGGGATACCTAGGCTGCCGGCCCCTTGAGTTCTCCCTGCCCTAGACTGGCTTTCTCAGCCCATTTTCTGTTCTGGCAAAGGGACTAATGGGTAACGAGAGCAGCCAGGGTGACTCTGGCCCTCCCCCTTAAGTTGCTGCAAGGTCTGCCTGGATTTGAGTCTAGGACCCCTTCTAAAAGGCTTTGCCTTCGGGCCTAGGTTTTAGGAGAAACTGGATGGCAATGGGAAACCCAGCTCCTGCCATGTTCCCATATTTGAAAGACCTTATACCTGGGTACAGCTGCAGATCCTCAGGTGCTGTGCCATCCTCAGTGAGCCTCTTGGGTTCATCCATATGGTACTTCTAGAGACAAGAGTTGTTCAGACTCAGCTTAGAACCCAGAGTCTACTCCATCCCTGAGGGCTAGGCTAGAACACACAGCACACAGGCTGAGGCCTTAGTATGGGTGGGTCATCTGTGGCAAGGCTGCAGGACACATAGGCCCTGCCCTAGCTCTAATGGTCTTGACTGGATGTCCCCTCAGTGCACACTTCTTCCTGGAGATAGAAGGGTTTGACCCCAACCCCACAGTCACCAAGACCTCTCCTCCCATCTTCTCCAAGCCAATGGACTCCAACATCCGGCAGTGGTGAGTACTGGCTGCTGGCCTGGACACGTGGCTGGGCCTGGCTATGGCATGGTAGCATTGCACATTTCTAAATTTGTCCTGCTCTCCTCCCTCCCTCTCCAGCCACTCAGGCAATTGTGATGACATGGACTCCCCTCAGTCTCCTCAGGATGATGTGACAGAGACCCCATCCAATCCAACAGCCCAAGGTCTGTGTGGCCCTCCCCCTTATCTCCCTGTTCTCAGCAAGGGGAGGTGTCACAGGGAGGGGCTGCACAGGAAAGAGACAGAAACCATCATCCCTGGGGAGTTGGGACAAACAGCTGGAAGTCTGGACCGTGGTTGCAGCATGTGACATTCTGTGGAGAAGGGTGAAATATCAGTAAATATAAAATGCTATTTGTTCATCATAAACATCCAAACAATGCACAGGAGAATAAGGGCTTTAGCACAAGTTTTACAATTATATAAACTTAGAATCCATTCACACAGAATGCATTTTTGCAAGGACACATACAAACTGAAGGAAGTACATCTACATTCCAGCGATGGTCTATGCCAACGGACTGTGGAGGCAGAGAGGGATAGACGGAAATGTTCAGATAGGGAGATGAACCGGAGTATTCCCTTCCCTTAGTTTCGTATTCCAAAGTAATGGCTCCGATAGGCATACGTCCTTCTTGATCATCCCCGTGCGCATGCAGGCGTATTTTGATCAATGTGATTGCATAGAGATTGGAATGGGAACCTGATCAGGCGACGCGGAGCACAAACATGGGCATCCCCCAAGACGCGAAAGGCACAGGAGTTGGAGCGGTGGCCCGGAGGCCAGCAGCTCTGGTGGTGGAGGAGAAGAGGGTAGGAGTCAAAGTTATCTCATGTGGGGTGAATTCACCAGTGCCTTCTGGTCTTAGCGCAAACCTGGCCAAAGAAGAACAGAGGCAGAAGAAGAAGCGGCTGAAGAAGCGCATCTTCGCGGCCGTGTCTGAGGGCTGCGTGGAGGAGCTGTGCGGACTGCTGCAGGAGCTGCAAGAGCTCTGCAAGCGGCGCCGCGGCCTGGACGTGTCTGGTCAGTGCCCAGCCCCGGTACAGGGTGGTGCAGGTCCCGGGCACCCTGGTTGGTTTGGCTTGGCCCCTGCTCCATCTCTTGTGGGGCTGGAGGGTGAGGCATCTTGGATATTGGCATAGCAGCCTTGAGCTTGACTGAGAGAGCCGTGGGGAGTATGGATGGGTTTAGGCAGGCAGAGGGCATGGTCTGGTTGTAGGGTGGAGTAAATCTGCAGAGAGTTGCTATTCAAACATTGTCAGGACCCTGAAGCAGGCCTGGGAGAGGGGGGAAGAGTTCTGGAGAGTTCCTCAGGCATTGGCAGGAATTGAAGGATTTGGAGGAGGTTCATAGCTGTGTGGGGATCAAGGTGAGGAGCAGGTTGATGGGGAGGTGATGAGATAACTTTTAGGCTATGAGGAGGGGTAGGATGGAGATTTCAGCACAAACATGGGCTGTGGGAAGTCAGGCAGCAGGTGACATTGTCTCCCCTCCAGAGAGAAGGTGGAAAGGTCAAAGCGCAGCGGGTGCTGGATGAGGCTTTCATAGGTGGTAGAGAGCTGTGAACAACTAACCCGGAAGGGAGCTGGAGGAGGGGCTGGGGAGAGGAAGGAGAGTGCCAGGTAGTCCAGGGGCTCCCCAGTGCAGGGTAGAGGGCATGCTTTCGAGGTGTGAGGTTGCAGCTCTCACACCTTGTTCTGTCTGGGAGGCCCAGGGCAGCCAGTCCTTCCTGCTCCTGCCTTTATCCTTGACTCCGTCTGCAGACTTCCTCATGCACAAGCTGACAGCCTCAGACACCGGGAAGACCTGCCTGATGAAAGCTTTGCTCAACATCAACCCCAACACCAAAGAGATCGTGCGGATCCTGCTTGCCTTCGCTGAGGAGAACGGCATCCTGGACAGGTTCATCAACGCCGAGTACACGG
This sequence comes from Peromyscus leucopus, assembly GCF_004664715.2. Classification (NCBI taxonomy): domain Eukaryota; kingdom Metazoa; phylum Chordata; class Mammalia; order Rodentia; family Cricetidae; genus Peromyscus; species Peromyscus leucopus. Next base: position 56,906,157 of record NC_051086.1, read on the forward strand.
AAGAGGCCTATGAAGGTACCTGTAGGCAGAGGCAAACTAAGGGCAAGAGACAGAGGTTGGGATTTCCCGAGGTGAGTGTGGCTACAGAGCCATGCCAGTCTTGCTACACCGAGGCACTTTGGCCATGAAGCCAGATAGGCAGAATAATGCTGAGCAGGGGTGGACAAGTCAGGAAACGGCAATACTCTAAAAAGGAAACTTTAGACAGACTCTACTAGGAATGGGAATAATGGCAACAGGGAGTGACTAAGGTGAGCAATTGTGTTTTGACCCAGAGTCTACCTGATGGGAAGAATCCAGAGCAAGCTCAGAGGAAGAGCCCCAAGATGGGCTTGGGTTTGACTGATTTGGCCACAAATCCTCTTCCTTCTCAGCCTCTCCTAGTCTTTTGATTTCTCCGCCAACCCCTTGCTGTTAGACTTGCAGGAGGTCGTGGGCATCTTTGCCCTCCCTGGTTTTCTCCCACCTCCTGGTTTTCTCCACGGTGGGGTGCCGCTCGTCCTTGCTCTCCCAGACCCCAACTGGCTACCAACATGGTGTCCCCCACACAGTATCTGCACCCTTAGTGTTTTCAGTCAGCTACTGCTACCTGGGGAGAGGGGCTCCAGGATCAGCTTAGGTTGCTCCAGGCCTTTGAGTGCACGTGCCCTTTCTGTTCTCAGGGCAGACGGCGCTGAACATCGCCATCGAGCGGCGCCAAGGAGACATCACAGCGGTGCTCATAGCAGCGGGTGCTGACGTCAACGCGCATGCCAAGGGTGTCTTCTTCAACCCCAAATACCAGCACGAAGGCTTCTATTTCGGTAGGTGACACCGCCAGGGTTGGGAGAGAGGAGAAGGGGCTTCCTCTCCTGAGCTCCGCTGCAACCGGCCCTGCACTGAAAGACGGGCGGGGTGGGTGGTGGTGGTGGAGGTGGGCATTGAAAGATGGAGTCCTCTTCTGCGGATCAGAGACCGGACTGGTGTTGACCCATCCCAGAGGGATCACCGGTGACACCTCCAGAGAGGCCCACTAGGGTGGAAGAGCCTGCTTGACAGTGAGATCCTGTAGCGGAAGGGGTCACATCTGCAGGGAACAAATACTTGGTGTGTGTGTGTGTGTGTGTGTGTGTGTGTGTGTGTGTGTGTAAAAGGGTGTGAAGGACATAGTCGTTATACAGGTGAGGACATTGGGCTGAGGAGTAAAGTGACCTGCCCTAGAGCAGAAAGGAAGAGATGGGTGACATCTGTCCAGACTGGCAGCGTGAGTGGGGAGAACCCCTGACCCGTCAGAAACCCCAAAGCAGTTGCAGTTGTGTTGTGTGTGCCCGAGAGATGTCCTTAGAGAGGTGCCACTTGGGTGAGGTTGTGACCTCTGCAAACTTGAGGTTCTGGAACTTTCTGGTAGATACTCTCGGCTGTAATGCCTATAATGTCCTTCCTTCACAACCTCCTGGCTTAATTTAGTGTTTTGTTTTTCTTGGTGTTTGTGTGTGTGTTTGTATGTGTATGCCTCTCTGTGTGTGAGACTGTGCATGTGTGTGTATGTATGGTGTGTGTGCATGTGTGTGTCTGTGTGTGTGTGTGTGCATGTGTGTGCTGGTGTTAGTGGGAGGAAAGACACAAATTCCCCCCTCTTCTGACAATGTTCGCATTGCCTTTACAGATTCTCTGGCTTTAGAAAAAAAGAGACACGTAACTTAGGTATAGTGGAACCCACCCATTTTAGTGTACAATTCTGTTATTTTTATAAACATATTTATTACCACCATCACAGTAAGGAGAGGCAATAGGGAGCTCCGCTGGGCCTGACTGTCTCTGCTCTGGTTTGTTTTTTAACTCACTTTGTAGACCAGACTGGCCTTGAACTCACAGAGATCCTCCTGCCTCTGCCTCCCCTGTGCTGGGATTAAAGGCGTGTGTCACTACTGCCTGCCTTTCTTTTTTCCCTCTCTTTTTTTTTGGAGTGTGTATGTGTGGTTTACATGCCAGGTGTATGCGTGTGGTGTAAGTGCATGTGTGTGCAGAGGTCAGAGGCCATCTGGTATCCTCCTGTATTACTTTTCATCTTTTCCCCTTGAGACACCAGCTAGGCTGGTGGCCAGTGAGCCCCTGCAAACTGCTGGTCTCTGCCCTCCTAGCAACCATGCCCAGCTTTCTGTGTGTGTTGAGGATTTGAACTGAGTTCTTCATGCTTATACAGCAAACACTCTTATCCACTGGGCTATCTCCTCAACATCCCCCCCCCCCGGCTTTTTAATCAGCAGATCAGCAGGACTAGATGAGCCTGGGCATCTTTGAGGTCAACTTCTTACTCAGTCATTCTTGTGTCCTCATTGCCCAGCACAGGACCTAATTACAGCCAGGGTTGAGAAACATTTGTTGGGTGGAATAAGAGAGGGCAGAGGCGGGAGTAAGGCAGAGGAAGAGGAAGCAGGAGTTTTGTCTCGGTGGGTGGGGGGGGGAGGGGGTGTGTGTTTCTAAATTGTAAACGGGGTGGTTAAAGTGAGTCAGTGAAAAGGTGGGATCTGAACAAAGGTGGGATAAGCCATGCAGAGTATCCACAGGACGCAAGAACAGCTTATGCAAAGGCCCTGAGGTTAGAGAATGCCCCATGTTGGAAGAAAGGAGGCTGTTGTGCCTGGAGAAGTGTGGGTGTGGCTGAGAGGATGAGAGGACACAAACATGTAAGGCTTTCCAGGTTGTACCTGAATTAGCGTCTTCATCCTGGGTAAGCGGGGACCTAACTGGATTGTTCTGCTCCTCCGCTGAGCAGAGTGTTGGAAAGTTAGTGGGGAGCCGGGAGAGCACGTGGCTACCGGTGTGATCTTGCTTCAGTCTTTACCGAGCAAAGGGAGGTGGGAGGTGGTCAGGGAACCTTGGGGATCAGTGCTGCTGTGAAGGTCAGCATCCGGGACTCTGGGCCTGGGGCCTGGAGGGTATTGCTTTGGGCCTGTGAAAGGACTGAACTCTGAGCCTCCTTTCCCCAGGTGAGACACCCCTGGCCTTGGCAGCGTGTACCAACCAGCCCGAGATTGTGCAGCTGCTGATGGAGAATGAGCAGACGGACATCACCTCCCAGGACTCTCGGGGAAACAACATCCTGCACGCGCTGGTGACAGTGGCTGAGGACTTCAAGACCCAGAATGACTTTGTTAAGCGCATGTATGATATGATCCTGCTGAGGAGCGGCAATTGGGAGCTGGAGACCATGCGCAACAATGACGGACTCACGCCACTGCAGCTGGCTGCCAAGATGGGCAAGGCCGAGGTGGGGCCCTGCAGCAGGGGTGGGGACTGGGGAGGCACAGCTGCCACTCTGTCAGCCTGGGGCCCGTCTGAGGATCCCACAGGTTCCAGCTTCAAGCCCGGAAAGGCTCCAGCTTTGGTCTGGAAATTCAGTGATGGCTCAGGGAAATCCAGCATGTGCTCCATGCTTAGGACATCAGTCCTGTACTCTGGAGCAGCTCAGTCTCTCTTCCTGGGACTTCCTCGGTGGGGCCAGATGGGGGAATCCCTAAGGCCGAGGTGATGCAATATCTCAGGTGCTTTGTGGTTGAGCATTCCTGAGTGGTGATGCTCAACCACAGGCTGTGTGTCTGACCTTCAGGCTTGCCTCTTCTGTGGTTCCAAAATGACTGCTCTGGGTCCACAGCCAAGGGGTTTCTGCTCCCTGACAACAGAAGGACCTTAGTCTGTTGGTCAGGCCTCTTCTCCAGTAGAGCCCTTTGCCTGTGTGATGTGGTCAAAGAACTCTAGGCTCATCTGTGCATCTTGGGAAGACCTAGGCTGGGCCAGGCTGATACGTTTTGTTTATCTGTGGCTGGAGCTGTGGCTTGGCTGAGATCAAGTTTCTTCTGAGGGGACGGATCTTGGGAGGGGACTGTGGTTCCTGGGAGGCTGTGGGAGGACACTGGATGGTTGGCACTTATTGAACAATTCCAGCTGTGTACCCTCTACCTCTCCTAGTCAGCTGCCCTGAGGTCAGGCCAGGGCTGGAGCTCACAAGGGACCTTTTTATTTGCTTGTGGGGGAGGAGATGGAAACTGCTTTAACAAAGGGAGAATTGTATGTCTGACGCCCCTGTCCTGCTACCCAGGGTCATAGCTTGTAGGGGCTCTAAGGAGAGCCAGAGGGTATTTGTGTAGTCTAGTTTCTTCCATGAGCTTTTCCTTGCACGCCACTGTCTCATTTGTGCTCCCTGCTACCCAGCCCAGGGAAGAGACATCTTTTGTTTTTGTTTTTTTGTTTTGTTTTTCAAGACAGGGCTTCTCTGCCTTAGTTCTGGTGCCTGTCCTGGATCTTGCTCTGTAGACCAGGCTGGCCTCAAACTCACAGAGATCTGCACGGCTCTGCCTCTCAAGGGCTGGGATTAAAGGTTTGTGCCATCACTACCTGGGTGGGAAGATACATCTTGAAGAGAGAGATGCTCTAAGGCTGTGGTTCTCAACCTTCCTAATGCTGCAGCCTTTTAATATAGTTCCTCATGTTTTGATGACCCTCAATCATAAAATTATTTCGTTGCTATTTCATAACTGTAATTTTGCTACTGTTATGAATCGCAAGGTATCTATCTGATATGCAACTCCAAAGGGGCCTTGACCCACAGGTTGAGAACTGCTGCTCTAGGGGATCGTGCTCTCATCCAGGCCAGTCTCAGGGAGGTACCCACCAGGGAGGTTCCTGAGTCCTCTCCTTTATTCAGTGCTTGTGGAAAACTTTCCTGGATGTCACCCAAGGTGGCTGCCAGACTGGGAGTAGAGGACACAGCAATGCTGAAGCCACAGAACTGCCCTTGGGGCTTTTACCCATGGGGTCTAGGAGCTGTCTGCCTGGCTGTGACGGGAGATGCAGTGGGAATGTGCGGAGCCGAGTGAGATTCACACACTGATGCTGTCCTCCTAACAGGTCCCTCTTGTTGGGCTGTGGGTTCATACCCCTTTGGTGCTTTATCCCCAATTTAGGGTGATCAATGGCTTAGCTTTCAGAAAGTGGTACCATGGAGAGCAGTGGCCCTCCTGCACAGGGGACCTACCCAGAGAGCTTCACAAAATGGTCTCCAGGTTTCTTCCTGCATCCGGAGTGTTAACAATTGGCTTTGTGTTTTAAAAACTCCCCTGAGACCCTAACATACAGTCGAGTTTGAGGACCACTGACCTACAGAGTGGGTTCCATGGGCCTCTCTGTGAAGGCTGGTGCCTGATGTCATAGCTTGTTCAGCCAGAGTGGTGAGCCTGGCTGTAGAGTCTAGACTGAGGGTGGACTGGAGAGCAGAGAAACCGAGAGCTTCAAGTTCAGGAGATTACTTCTAAAAATGGTCAGTTCTTGGATTATTTCCTGAACTGGAGCCCGGCTGGTTTGGGGACCTATTAGCCGATGGTTTGGCTCTCTGCAGTGTGCAAAGGGCTCTCGTACTCTGGTTCCCCATGAGAAGGCAAGAACTGTGAACTTCACTCCCATGTCGCAGACACAGCTGGAACCCAGAGCCATGGCTCCAGGCAGAGGTGGCACTCATACTATTTATGGTAGGAACATTTTCGGGGTTGACCTGCCTCTGGCTGGTCCAGCCCTGTTGTCCCAAGCCCCATTGTCCTTCTTTCCATTCCAGATCCTGAAGTACATCCTCAGTCGTGAGATCAAGGAGAAGCCTCTCCGGAGCCTGTCCAGGAAGTTCACGGACTGGGCATATGGACCTGTGTCATCCTCGCTCTATGACCTCACCAACGTAGACACCACGACAGATAACTCGGTGCTGGAGATCATTGTCTACAACACCAACATTGACGTGGGTCTCCCAAGCAGATTGGCAGGGATAAGGAGTGAGGGGTGGACCCCAGGTCAGGGCTTAGGGACCCTGGGAGGAGTTGTGCCAGGGTCCCCTAAGCCCCATATTGGTGATTTGTCTTGGTGGAGTCTGGCATTGAGGGCATGGTCCAAGCAGAAGCTAGCTCTTTTGTTTCTGGCCCACAATGAATAATAGAGCCAAGGGTGAGGGGCTGGCTTCAGAATCCTGGGCAGTTTGGAGGCAATGAAGAGGTGTGTAGTATTGATCTTGTACACCCTAACTCATCTATATGGTCTGGCTTAGAATTCTTTATTCCTCTAAACTTGAATACACATGAAGCCAGAGAGTGCTCACTAGCTGGAGCAATCTGGACCCTTTGAGGAGGAGGTGGGAGAGGAAAGGCTAAGTGAAGCTGGAGCCGAAGACAGAGGATCAGCTCAGACAGTTTTCAGTCCTTGGGGTGAGTGAGGCAGCGGACCAGGCTCCATCCTTTGTATTTTTATCAACAACCCTACTCCCCAGACGCTCCCTGGACCTTCACAGCAGCCCGTTTGGCAGGGTGGGTAAGGGTTATGGTATAGATGAAGACATGAAGAGGTGAAGCCTAGAAAGGCTCAGGAGACGTCCTAAGGTCACAGGGATGGATACTGGAACCCTTTCTAGTCTTCAGTCCAGTGTGCAGCAGCTCTTCCTGCCAGAAGCCTCAGTGCCCCCCTCCCCCGCCCCTGAGCATTGACTGCCCCAAAAAGAGCCATGGGAGCTGGAAGTTACCTTTCCAACATTTCCATCAAGTCAGTCCATTGCTCCCGATGACCGGAGCATTCTGCCACTGGCCCTGCTGACTCTGGGCTCCTGATGGGCCCTTTGAAAATGGTCCTTCTCTGCCTGCCTCATCTCCACGGGGTGTTCTATCCCCAGAACCGGCATGAGATGCTGACCCTGGAGCCCCTGCACACGCTGCTGCATATGAAGTGGAAGAAATTTGCCAAGTACATGTTCTTCTTGTCCTTCTGCTTCTATTGCTTCTACAACATCACCTTGACCCTCGTCTCTTACTACCGTCCCCGGGATGATGAGGTACGGGAGTCCTAGGGATGGGGTGGTGGGTGGAAAGGTCTGAGGTGGAGGATCTTGGAACTGTCTCATGTGGGGATGGAGAAACTGAGGCCCAGAGAGGCTAAGGGATTTTCATGGGGTCGTTCAATTATTCTCCAAAGTTCTCAGTGAACAGAACAGTTAGCCAAGCTGCAGGTGAACAGATCTAGGGTGATGCATACTGGGAGACAGTATGGGGAATAAGGAGCTCCAGGCCCTTTCAGGCTTTCTGTGTGGGTCTAGAATACACTGTATCTGCCATGAGGCCCACAGGAAGTGGGTGGAGGAGAAGTTACTTTGCCAAACTTCCCTGCAACTCTGGGCCTCGGTTTCCCATCTGTTAGTGGAGTGCAGAGTCTCAGCTTCACTGAACTGTGGAAGGAGGTCACATTGAGTGTCTGGTAGTGGATATGGTTAGAAAGAACCATGCACTGGGTTGTTAGCAAATAGAGCATTGTCCCTCTCACTGCAAGTTCTGGGTTCTCACTGAGGGTGGGGCCAGGAGAGGGGCCTCTGGTCCATCTTGAAGGCCCAGCATGCATATACAGCCTGGTTCCTCCAGAGCTGGCATTGCCCTTCCCTTCCCATTCCTCATCTTTACCATTCTCTTCCTTTCTTCCCCAGGACCTCCCACACCCCTTGGCCCTGGCACACAAGATGAGTTGGCTGCAACTGCTAGGGAGGATGTTTGTTCTTATCTGGGCCACGTGCATCTCCGTGAAAGAGGTGAGTGCATTTCTATATACCCTTCTAGACTGTCCTTGACGCCAGTAGGGTGGGAGCAGGGCTGGCTTCTGCTGCAGCCTGTATTGCTACTACTGTAGGGGTTTCAGGAAGGTATTTCCTTTCTAGGCCTTAGATTCCTAGGTTATAGTACAGAGAATAATGAATAAAACAGGCTTATTCTATCTGCTCCATCCCCTCCTCCGTTCATCTGTGGAGTTGTTCACCATGTATATATCCTTCATGCCACTCTGTGTCTATCATTCTTCCTTTTTCTTCTTCTTCTTCTTCTTTTTTTTTTTTTTAAATTTTTCGAGACAGGATTTCTCTGTGCAGTTTTGGTGCCTGTCCTGGATCTCACTCTATAGGCCAGGCTGGCCTCGAACTCACAGAGAGCCACCTGGCTCTGCCTCCGAGTGCTGGGATTAAAGGGTGTGCCACCACCACCCAGCTCTCATTCTTCCTTCTTGATTCTACCATCTTGTCACCTGCCTTTTATCATCTACCCAGTCACCCATTCATCCATTCCAAATCAGACACAACCCCAGCATCATACTTCTGGTCTTTAGCCAATCATTTTCACATCTGTTGGTCCATCCATCCATCCCACTTGCTCACTCGTGTACCTTCCTGATTACCCTTTCAACCAGCTGATGAATCAACCTGTAGACTTTGAGCACTTTGTACCTGGGGTCCTGGAAAGTGTGTGTGACAGGATGGAGGGAGTTGGCCTTTCTTTAGCTCAGCTCGCTAATGGGCACAAGCATTTAGACTGTAAGGTGGCTCAGAACAGTGTTTAGAAGGAGGGAGACGACTTGTCTGGGAGTGGGAGCAGGGATGGAACCTTTGTCAGTACAGTAGGACAGGGCAGGGAGGCCAGGAGAAGCAGCAGGCACAAAGGCTCAGAGGCTGGAAAATTAGGCCACATTTGGTGGGTAGCTATAGATAGTAACTGTGTGGCTTTGTGGTTTGTGGGCTGAGGATAGGATAAGAGTGAGAAGCCTGTGGGAGGGGTCACCCTCATGGAGGGGTCAGTGATGTCCTCCAGGCACAGGCCAGCTTCCATATCCCACCCCTGAACTCTGGCTGAGTTGTCAGATACAGAGTCCTCCCAGAATCCCCACTGGGGCAGTACTTCCTAGAGCCAGAGTGAGGGCAGGAAGGGGTTAAGCTTGTCTTTTCTGTTGACTCCAGGGCATTGCCATTTTCCTGCTGAGACCCTCCGATCTGCAGTCTATCCTGTCAGATGCCTGGTTTCATTTTGTCTTGTAAGTAGGTCCCTTTGGTCACAACTCATAGGAAGGGCTGAAGACTCTGGAATAGGCCTCCAGCTGTGCCACCATGTCTAAGCATCCTGCTATCATTATAGTCCAGAGACCCTCTCTGCCTCTTCTAGATAGAGATGCATGGAGATGCCTGTGAAGAGGATCAGGAACCCTTAGGACAGAGCCTGTTCTAATGGTGGGGGAAGGCTAACTCCATCTCTCAGAGTCCCAAATGGCAGCACCCCAGAGAAGTAGAAGCTTGGGCCGTCCTATTGGTGTTCGCACACAGCAGTGTGTCAGGGCGATCCCTTCCAGCCTCAATGACACCTCAAAGTTGCCACCTGAGACCGAGGTTGGTCCTAGAAGGCTCCTGAGAAATCAGGCTCATCTAGAACCACCCCTGGAGTTCTTGGAGCAGGGTAGTAATTCACACACCATGATGCAGTGCCCCAGCAGTGTGAGAACCCCAGCTGTTGCTGTGTTGATGGCCCTGGGCCCCAGCGAGAAAGCCCAGCTTAGCAGCCTCTCTGCATGAAGTCATATGCAGCTGACACTAAAGAATCCTCTGACACCCCACCCCCACCCCGCCCGCCCCACCGCCGCCACCCTTAATGAGCACAGGCAGCCCCAGCCTGGCTCTGTGGAATGTCATGGAGGCCACAGCTGAGGATGGAGAATGCTGGTTCTACAGCCGTGACACACTATTGATGTTTCTCTTTTGAATATGAAGGAGGTGGATGTTTCTAATTGTGTGCGTGCGTGCGTGCGTGCGTGCGTGTGCGTGTGCGTGTGCGTGTGCGTGTGTGTGTGTGTGTGTGTGTGTGTGTGTATGTCCGTCCCCGCACGTGTACAGGAGTGCATGTGTTTGTATGTAGGTCAGAGTTTGATGTTAGGTATCTTCCTCATTCTCTGCCTTGTTTTTTAAGACCCTTTACTTTTTGAGACATGGTCTTTCACTGAATCTGGAAGTTCCCTGATTGTCTAGACTGGCTAGTCAACAAGCCCCAGGGATCCGAGCCTCCTATTTCTGCCTCCCCCTGGGCTGGGATGGTGAGCACTCACTGCCACACCTGGCTTTTTCACATGGGTGCTGGGGATCTGAACTCAGGTCCTCATTCTCATGCAGGAAGGTTTATGCCAGCCAAGCCATCTCCAGCACCCACCTAGGAGTTTTATGAAGTGCGTACTGGCTCTAGAGCAGTGGTTCTCAACCTGAGAGTCACGACCCCTTTGGGGAGTCAAACGACCCTTTCACAGGGTTTACCTAAGACCATCCTGAATATCAGATATTTACATTACAATTCATTACAGTAGCAAAATTACAGTTATGAAATAACAGTGAAAATAATTTTGTGGTTGGGGTCACCACAAGATGAGGAATTGTATTAAGGGCTGCAATATTAGGGAGGTTGAGAACCACTGATCTAGAGGTATGAACTGAGTTCTTCATCCACCAAGGACAGGTTCAGTAAGTGCACAGGCCAGATAGACACTACCCCAGGATGCAGGGCACACGTGTGCCTGCCACTGTTGAGAAAGTTTGATAGCTCCAGAGAAGACATGTTTACACAGCCTCAGGTCCTAGCGCATTACGTCCTGCTCTTCTACTTCTCCTTTGTTTCCTTATGGTGGAGGAAGGTAGGGCCAGCCTTCCTCACCGCAGTCCTTAGTGCGGTTCATCAGGCCTTTGTGCCTCACTTGCGGGAAAAGCAAGCTTGCTGCCGCCCAAACTTGGTTAGATACTTTGTAACTGTGCAAACACTAGAAGCACAAGAGTATTTTCAACTAGGTGTCTGCAAAACTGCAAGGGTGGGCAGTATTTAGGAGGATGTTTCCATCATGTATGTTTGTTGTATGCTCTATTTATTGTTTGGAAAAGTCTCATATATAATACATTTTCACCAAATCCAACTTTTACCCTCACCCCTCCACCACCTCTCATATTCCTCTACCACTTCTCCCTCCCGATTCCATGTGCTCCTATGTAGTTGGCTCAGAACTCACTATATAGACAAAGCTGGCACCCCCCCCCCAGGGGGTTGGTAAACCACCAAAGAAAATACTCTCCCTCCCCCAGCAGCCATCAACTGCCAGTATCTCCTCAGCTGTGGGTGGGGCTTCGTGGGCCCCTCCCCTACTCATGCTGGGAATTTTGGTTGGCTTGATCTTGTGCAGCTCTTGTACACGCTGCCAGAGCTGCTGTGATTCTGATATATACCAGCCCCGTCATACTCAGAAAACACTGCTTTGCAGTGGGGCCTCCCCAACCTCTGGCTCTTGTAATCATTCCGCAACCTCTTCCTTCCACAATGATGTATCACATAAAACTAACATCTTTAAAATACTTTAAAAATATTTATTTAATTACATGTGTGTGCACACGCACGCACGCGTGCGTGCGTGCGTGCGTGCGTGCATGCGTGTGTGTGTGTGTGTGTGTGTGTGTGTGTGTGTAGGCAGGGTGGAGGGCACATGCCATCATTGAAGTCATGCCATATATGGAAGCCAGAGGACATCTTCTGTTCTGTGAGTTCCAGGAATCAGACTCAGGTCATCAGGCTTGGCAGAAAACATCTTTACCGCTTCAGCCATCTCACTACCCCCGAAGCCTCCATCTTAACCATTTTCAAGCACAGCTCAAAGCTGTGGTTGCTTTTCTTCTTATAAAACTGAAACCCTGTGCCAAGTGAATCACAACCCCCATCCGTCTTCCTCTCTGGCAACCACCCTTCTATTTTTGGTCTCTGATTTTGACCACTCTGGGTACTTTTCACATAAGTAGAAAGATGGCAACTGTCATTTTATAACTGTGTTGCTTCATTGAGCATACATCATACCTTAACATGGTAAAGGAGTAGTAGGCTTTGGGAGACTTGAAAATTATAACTAATTTCTGAGTATGAATGTTGGAAGATTTGTAATTTTTATTAAAAATACACTTTTTTTTTTTTACTAAATCATTACTCTACCCTAGTGTTTCTCACATCTATGTGGGAATCATAACCATGTAGGTGATTTCCAAGCCATCCGGCCTGTGGGCTGTATGCCAGAGTCTGTTGGCATCCTGGGTTTGTATATATCTGTTTTAAGTCCCTGTCAGGTTCAACCAGCCCACACTGGCCCTGCCTTGCAGCTAGTGATGCGGTTTACACTGCATTCAGACCGAGCTGAATGGATGTCAGGCAGCCTTATTTGTCTCATCAGCACCAACCTCCAGGGTGACCCCCTTGAGAGGTTAAGGTTTGGGGGTTGAATGTTTCTGCCTGCTGCTGAGAAGTAAGGCCCTTGTCTCCTGTGTCTCCTGAACAGTTTTGTCCAAGCTGTGCTTGTGATACTGTCTGTCTTCTTGTACTTGTTTGCCTACAAAGTATACCTCGCCTGCCTTGTGCTGGCCATGGCCCTGGGCTGGGCGAACATGCTGTACTACACGAGAGGCTTCCAGTCCATGGGCATGTACAGCGTCATGATCCAGAAGGTATGCTGGGAACTGTGCAGAGAGCCCTTTGAGAGCAGAGCATCCCCTTTTCAGATGCAGAAACTAAGATCTGGAGTGATAATCAGTAATCCAGCACTTTCTCCAAAACGCTACAATCTTCATTTGGTTTTGGTCAGATATTAAATGTCCAGCCCTTAACTGGGCTTGTTGGGCATTGGATAGGAGCATACTTTATGAAGGAAATGTTCTGACCCTAGAGCATCTGGGAAAATATCTAACAATTGCCCTTTGCGATATATGTGCATGTGTATGCCCACATGAATACATAGACAAGTGTATATACATTGCATAGGTACATACATACAATAGTCATACATTTTTACTCTCTGAAGGATGTCACCAGCCTGTGGTTGCAGCTGACAAGTGAGCGCTGCTCCTGTCTGACCTGAAGGCTGGTTGGTGTTTTACTTTGTAGGCAGTGATGTGAGATGAAGCACTGGAGACTTGGCCTCGAGCTTGTTAGTCAAGCTGAGAGCAACTGCTTTGTGGAACTGGGTAACTGTCAGCAGGCACCGGAAGGTTGATAACATTCCTGTGCTAGTCATGATGCAACAGCGAGAGACAGCCTATTCTTAAAAGTATCCTATTTTAACTAATGTTTTGAAAATTTCATATATGCATACAATGTATTTTGATCATATTTACCTGACTCCTCTGCCTAACTTCTCCTTCCCTCACCCACCCCTCTTAACTTCAAGTTCTCTTTTCTTTAAAAAACCCACTATATATATATCCACATATGTATATAATATATAATATATATGATATATATATAAAACCACACACACACACACACACACACACACACACACACACACACACACACCCCTAATGATTCCAATTTGTGCTGCGCATATACTCTTGGGTGTGGAGTCATCCACTGCAATGTGGTCAACTTAACAAGGCCCCACTCTTAAAGAAAAACTGACCCTTTCTCTCCCAGAAGCCATCAACTGTCCATAGCTCCTCAACTGGGGTGGGGGCTGGTGAGCCCCACCCCACTCCATGCTGGAATGTTGATTGGCTTTTGTTCTACAGGCAACAGTCGCAGTTCATTGGCACAGTGGTCCTGGCATGTCCAGAAGACACTGTTTCCATCTGCTCTTCCCTGACCTTTGCTCTTACAGTCTTTTTGCCCGTTATCCCACAGTGGTCCCTGAGTCTTGAGGGGAGGGATATGATATAGATGTCCCACTTGTGGCTGAGCTTCCACAGATACTCATTCCCTGCACTTTGTCCAGTTGTGAGTTTCCGACAGCCCACGTTTTAAAGTTTAATCTGCCTTGACATTTTCTGGGTTACTGTCTTGAATCTAGATGTAGACATCCAGAAAACAAAGAACATTTTGTTGGTAGGATTTAAATATTTGTAGCACTGCCAGTTTTCATGGCATAAATAGTCCTACCGTGGCGGACTTGCAGTTGCTGACATGATGTCAGTTAACACAGTTGGGAAGAGATGCGCAGTTGCACATTATTACATAGTATTTCCGCTATCTGGTTACAATAGCTATAAATAATCCTCCAGACCATAGATAATTGCATAGTGTAGCAAAATAACCAGATAATTCTCAATTTGAATATTTATGATCTTATAATGTAGCTTAATTATAAATTTATGTGACTAAAATTTTACTTTGAGACAGGTTCTTAATATAGCACTCAGGTTGGTTAGACGTTCATGGGCTTCATGCTTCAACCTTTAGCATGCTTGGGTTGTAGGCATGTCCATTATGTTGGATTTACATGATCGAATATTTTTGCAATACATTTTTCTTATTTTTTATTGAGCTGCAATTGAAAATGTGTGTTCACTTAAAGTGTAGAACTAGGTATAGCTATATACTGTGAAATGATAATCAATTTCAACTTAGTTAACACAGCCATCAGGTCCCATAGCTACCATTTATATGTGTTAGAATATTGTAGATCTCTGCTTTGGGCAAATTCAACCACACAATCTGGTATTTTTTATGACAGTCCCAGAACTTATTTATCTTACAACTGAATGTTTGGTTCACTTTGTCCTAATGGCCGTGGTCACAACACTCGTGCAAATCAACCATCAGCTTTTAGAAGTTGGTATGGGATGGCTCTGACATGCCACTGCCCCTGGGGAGGCCCAGATGTGAGACTCCCTAGAGAAAGGCACAGGGTGACTCAGACCCTGTCCTGGGAGGTGAGGTTGAGCAAAGAGAGGCCTTGGGAACAAAACAGGAAAGAGGGCTTCCTGGTAGAGGTGGGGCCTCAGCGGAGCCTGGGAGCCTCAAGGGATGAGGAGGGGATGGAGGAGGGCCAGAGTGAAGGCAGGTTAGAGCGGGTGGCAGGGAGCTGGTGCACAGAGACTGTGTGCTCACATTGGAATCATGTCCGTTTCTTTGCAGGTCATTTTGCACGATGTTCTGAAGTTCTTGTTTGTTTACATCCTGTTCTTACTTGGATTTGGAGTAGGTAATTGCTTCACATCCAACAGTCACTCCCGTGCTCGTACAGCACTTCACCAGGAGGGCAGAATGACAGAACACACAGCAGCCTCAGCAGCGGCCATTACTGTACTTGCCACATTGGTGTTTGCCAAGCAGAATCTTTTCTCCCCCTTCTCTCAGCAATTTGACCAAGTTAGTGTCATCACCCTTGACTCCCTGGATTAATTCATGGCTGTCACTCTTACCCATCCAGCCTGTGGTTTCCCCAGACTTTCACATCTGACACCGTTTGAAACAGGCTCAGTAGATGTTCCCACCCATTCTACAGATGGGGAAACGAGAGCTCACAGAAACTTGATGGCTCGTCCTCAACATCTAGGAGCAACCTAGTGCACTGCGGTAGCTTCCTCTGGGCCTCCACAGCTTGTGACTCTCACAGTTTGCTTCAGATATATCTCTGTGAGAGCTTACAGTTTGTGAGGGATCAGAGATATGGAGGCGCTTTTTAAAAATCCAGTGGGAGCAGCATAACCCAATTTTATTTCTAACCGCTGCACAGACAGATGGCATGTTTTTCTCTATATCAATTTTGTGAGTTTTTTTTTTCTTCATTCAGTGACTGTTGACTCAAATTAGGCAGCTGCTCTCATCTGTCTGATGCCTTTTCTGGGACAGATGTTGCTTATTTGACCCTTCACCTGTTTGCTTTTCCCTCCATACATTTACACACACACACACACACACACACACACACACACACACACACACACATGAGGCCGCCCATTCACTCACACATAAGCCCACCCATTCATTCACACATAAGCCCACCCATGCACTCATATCTGAGTCCACCCATTCACTCACCCAGCAACAAAAAACTGCTGTGGCGTGTTGGAGAGAAGAGAAAAGCAAGCCCAGATCTTGTTCACAGGGAACTCACAATACAGCATTAAGAGGGGGTGCAGGTCTTGGGAGAGACCGCTCAGGCTACATACAGCCAGAACCTTTGTCTATAGGGAGCCAGGGTCACACACAGGGTAAGTGGTAACCCTGATAGACTGTGGATGAGTGAGGGCCAAGCTGGGGGTACAGGAGGGGAGAAGAGGGTGGGCTTTCGTGGACAGGAAGGGCTTTCTGCAGGCTAGGTGGGAAAACCAGCCTCATCAGGCTTCTGGGAAACCTGAGATGGGATGGCGAGGAGGAGAGAAGGGTGTTGAGAGGTCAGAAGGAGGAGGCAGCAGTGCACACATGTGAACACAAGAGCTCTCTGAGTAGCCAGCCAACAGAGAGCCCAAGACCACCTGTTTTGTGCCCCCAGCGCTGGCCTCGCTGATTGAGAAGTGCGCCAAAGACAAAAAGGACTGCAGCTCTTATGGCAGCTTCAGCGACGCCGTGCTGGAGCTCTTCAAGCTCACAATAGGCCTGGGCGACCTGAACATCCAGCAGAACTCCACCTACCCCATCCTCTTCCTCTTCCTACTCATCACCTACGTCATCCTCACCTTCGTCCTCCTCCTCAACATGCTCATCGCCCTGATGGGGGAGACGGTGGAGAACGTCTCCAAAGAGAGTGAGCGGATCTGGCGCTTGCAGGTGAGCTGAGCAGAGGCCTCTATAGGGACTTGGCTCAGCACTTCATCTTGAGGTCTTGCACGGCCATCAGCACCAGTGGATCTGGGGTGCATCCTGAGAATCTTCTTAAGCCTTACTGTAGGTTCTTCGAGAACAAGGTTTTGAACAACAGCACACACAGGGAAATGCAGACTTTGGGGATGCTTTATTCACTGTTACCCGTGACAGGTGGACATTGAAAGGTGGCCTCAGAGCTTAGTCCGACCTCAACTTGATGTGCCATGCTTTGTTGACACCTATGGGAGGCCTGCCCCTTTCTGAACAGAAATAGAGGAGGAGTGGATGGGGAGGGAGAGGAGAGGTGGTGGGAGGGAACAGGAGAGTAGGGAGGGGAGACTGCAGTCGGATTGTAAAATAAATGAGTTAATTAAATTAATAATAGTAAAAAAAGAAAGGTGACCTCAGGTTGAAGTAGGGGAAGTAAGAGTCTGGAACATGAAAGTGACATTTCTGCTCTGTTCTATCCTGGACTTCTCATTTCTCATTCCTGAGAACAGCTCACAGTGTGGGTCCTGTGGTGATGACCAGATTTGTGAGCTGACTAGAAATGATTCTGCTTAGGAAGTGGTTGTTGGAAGTAGGTGTGTAGGAGGGGAGCATCCCTTCAGATACCTGCAGAGCTGCCTGTAAGGGAGGGGCACACAGGGAGAGAAGCTTCTGTTTAGCACAGAGGGTTCCAGTTACCAGAACCTTTTTAACTGGATTGTTAAAACTGTGGGAGACTGGACACATAAACGGGAAAACTTCCATGGAGCCCAAGCCTGGGGGAGAGTGTGGGAATGTTTGACTTCTGAACACTTGCAGTTCCAGGACCTCAACATTTCAGTTAGGAGGCTCCTGATGTCTAGATATACTCTTTGTGTCAAGCTTAAAGCAATTTAGCCATCTGTCCCTAAGTTTCTCCTTTCTCATGTTTGAATTCTGTAGACTACCTCAACCATCAAGACCTATGCATTAAGCACCAGAGAGGCTGGAGTGAGCTGTTAGATGGGGTACCTGTGGGCATACCCTCCTCTGGAGCAGGGCTCTTGGAGCAGGCTTGGAGAAACCAGTTTAGGTTTCTTTATCTCCCCAGAGAGCCAGGACCATCTTGGAGTTTGAGAAAATGTTACCAGAATGGCTGAGAAGCAGATTCCGCATGGGAGAGCTGTGCAAAGTAGCAGATGAGGACTTCCGGCTGTGTCTGAGGTAACCACGAGGGAAGGGCTGTGGGGCAGTAGTCTTTGAGGTAGGTAGGGTCAGCAAATGAGAGGTTGGAGCATCCGCATATCTGTGACAGTCAGAAGAGGAGCTATGTAGAAACTGGGACACCCCAAATGTGCTTGTTTACTGAGATGCGATCGTGAAGTAGTGATTACCATGGCCACACATGCAGGATCAACGAGGTGAAGTGGACGGAATGGAAAACACACGTATCCTTCCTTAATGAAGACCCAGGGCCCATAAGACGGACAGGTACTATTGCTGGGAGGTGGTGTGAGATCCTCTATGTAGACCATGTGACTTTATGTGAATCAAGACCAAGAGCCCTGGTTTTCCTACCTGTGAAGCTGGAGGTCCTCCTCAGCTCTGACTCTCTGTAGCACTATTCAGAACAGCTTTTGAAAATTGAGTGGTTGGGGGCTGGGGTGTAGCTCAGGCCTTGGGGTCAATCCTCAGCACCACCAGGAAAAAGGACTGTACTAACACATAGGAACAGGGCAGAGTGATGTACTTCTAACTGTCCTCTGTCTCTGTCTCTCTCTCTGCCCCTTTCCCACAGCAGATTTGAACAAAATTCAAGATTCTTCCAGGTGCAATAGTAAAACCACCCTCTATGCATTTGATGAACTAGATGAATTTCCAGAAACATCGGTGTAGAAGCCTGGCTTAGAGCTGGTATGAACACCATGGTCTGATGCTGAGGTACTGTGCAGAGTGCTGAATTAGAAGCAAAATGCTCCTCACACACCAGATTGGTGGCTGCTGAGGGGCAGCTGTCAGGATCTGAAAGGAAAGCACCTTGGGTTTTGTGACTTGAGGGAGGTGAGTACAACCTTGTGACCAGCGGCCCTGAGTCTGGAAGCCTCCTGAAGTCCAGGGTGAGGAGGCACCTGCAGTTTGGCTCTGCTCCAAGACACATGTGCTGGGGAAGGAAGGAAGGAAGGAGATGGGGTCTGAGGAGTGGGGAGCAGTCTTCCCTCCTGCTCTGGCCCTATTGTTGGGGCCAGCTGCAGCTCACAGGTTCCTCCTCTACCTCCCCAGCTATGACTACATCTCCTGAATTTGTGGGAGACTTTTGATCCTGTCCCAGAATGTGCAGAGGGCCTGAGATAAGCCAGATCTTCTGGGGAAGGAGGGGAGTGAGCTATGGAAATGCCCTTCCAGAGCCTCCAGCAAACAGGAAACTGGACTCCATCCTTGGGATGAAATCCAAGGCTAAAACTGTCTCCAACCGAGAGACGTTTTTAATAGTGAATTGGCACAAGGTTTTTATTTTTAGTTCAGAAAAGCCATTTCAGTTTTGAATGAAAATTACTTCAGATGAAGTAAGCAACTTTAAAAGCTGAGAACTAGATTTTAGGCTTTTGGACTAGATGTAAGTATTATATACTAGGTCTCAGGGTAGCCAGAGTCAGGACAATAAGCTTTTCTTCACATACACGAAGCCTGAGGGAGACAGGCTGTGATCTGGGGGAAGGGTTTGGGGCCTGTCCTCTTCCAGTCTCACCCAGTGCTGGCCTCACTTTGTCTGAGACAGTGATCTGTTCACAGGGTCTTAAAACTCGGAGGTGACGACCACACAAACTGTTTCACATTGGGGGAATTCAGCAGGATACCTGAAACGCACTGCTAGCATACATTTTTGTTAACTGTGAATTTTGAATCTGTATCAGAAGCCTTCTGAAGAAAGAAGGTCTGCCAGACTTGGGGCTTATTTTCATATCCTCAGCCTCAGATTTTTCTTCTCCTTGAAATTTCAGAGTCAGTTTGGGGATAGAAGAATTTTTCCAGTGACTAGAAATGCAATAATGTCCCTCCCTACTCTTCTGTTATTTACTAAAAGGATTCACATGGAAAGGTGTGAGATGAAATTATAGATGTTTACAATTTTTTTTTTAAAAAATGTTAAATGGATCAGAAATAAGTTGGGTCTTTAGAAAACTTGGCATTTGGTGAGCTAATCTGACTGGAGACCAGGTAATGCAGTCCATTCTGGCATTCTTCTCCATTCTGCAATGTTCTGTGTGCCAGCTTAACTGGGCAGGTGAAAAGTTGGCCATTCCGTCCTGCAAGGCCAGGTGGAACACTGGAGACTGCCCAGACTGCCCAGATATGCTCCCAACGGGCAGAAATGGGGACAGAAATAGATTAAGATTGTGGTTCCATTCAGGAAACAGCTGCCTCAGCTTTTGGAGGTGTTTAAGAAATGAGCACTTATGGGGGAAGATGTTGACGAAAGCAATCAGGTGAATTTAAGGTTCCTAGACATTCTACAAACCAGTATTATACAACTGGAGTCCCTCTGAGTTATCTTGAACAGATGTCCTTGTTTGAAGTGTAACCATTGGCTCTAGGGAGCTAGGACTCTAGCTTTGCTTTGACTTGAAGTTGGTAGATAAAACCACTTAGCTTTGCATTTCCCACTGGGATGGAAGGTGGGGAAATTGGGAAGATAGAAACAACGAGCTGGACCTTCGTCTTCTTATGTGTTGTAGAGATCTGCTTTCTGTGGATCCAGATGGAATTTGTTGACAAAACCATTTCTGAACTGGAGATTCATCTAAATGTGAGATTCCCCAAAGGCTTTCAGCCCGGAGGGTCAAGCAAAGAGGGTTCATCAAACCAAGGAAGGGAAGCTTGACAAAAACTGTCTTGCTCAAAAGGACCAAATTCCTCACCATATGCCTGGACACTCAGGCTCTGGAATGAACATAGACTTGTTCAAAGTCATGTCAGAGCAGGTGAGGCTAGGATGTCCTCATATCTGGGCCACAGGTATCCTTCTGCACAGCTTTTATCATTGGGTCTTTTTGTAGTTGGCACATTCAGGGGCTAGTTTTTTTTCCCCTCACATTACTTGGAAGTTAGCATTGTCCTTACAACCCCAATGACAAGTCTACACGTCAAATGTGCCTAAAGTCACACAATAACAACATAATAACAACAAAACAATACACACCACTGACTCAATGGGCCTATCAGGACATCTTAAAACTCCATGATTTACATTTCAGTAATGTAGGGGGAAGAGGTTTTCCAGTGATAGGATCGAGCATACTCAGACAGTAGTGGCAAACCCTGTTTTGGCTGAACATTTCCCCAGGAAGAGATCTGTATTCTAGACATTAGGTCGTGTGTCTGGAATAACGCAGGTGCTTACCTTCCTTCCCGGTGTCGGGGGAAGGAATAATAAGTTGTACTGTGAAGTCATTGAGCTCTTAGGCACCTGCCCAAGAGAGTACAGTATTATTGAGGTTCCTTTCCTTTCCCAGGGCCTGGTGACTGTCTCCTTTGGCTCTGGGTGAGGCTCAGGGAGACAGGCCCTCACCAGAGTCTGTAAGCCATACTTGACTTCTGCATTGACTTAGATGTTTTTAATCTTATTTTATAGTTACTGTGACCTTAGTTCCAGATACAGAATTATCATCTTGTTCTCACTGGATGTGCCTGATTCTTGTAAAAATTAATTTATAGACTGTTCTTAGGGTTGTGTGTGTGAAACTACATGTTCAAGAAATCATAAAAAGGAAGACTGCTTTGGTCTCATTGAGGAAATAGTTTTGATTTCTAATAAATATTTATTTTGTCATGCCATGGCCATGATTTTGTCTTTGCCTTGTATGTGTAAATATGAAGACCAGCTAGAAATCCTAGAGTGTTTCTTAACAGGAATGGGTAAAAGTAAGATTGGTGTTTGGATCTAAAGCATTGCTGCTGGATCCCATTCAGCAGCAGAGCCAGCATGCTGTGTTACATGTCACCTTCGTGCAGTGTCTACATCTCAAAGTGCACACACAACTGGCATCCTATTTGAGGTATTTGTCAACTTTATTTTAATTTTAAAGAAGATTTACCTTGGGGCTGGAGAGATGGCTCAGTGGTTAAGAGCACTGTCTGCTTTTCCAGAGGACCCAAGTTCAATTCCCAGCACCCACATGGCAGCTCACAACTGTCTGCAATTCCAATTGCAAGGGATCTGACACCATCACACAGCCATACAGGCAGACAAAACACCAATGCACATAAAACAACAAAATAAATCATTAAAAATTAAAAAAAGATTTATCTTAATTTATGTGTCTGTGTGTGTCTGTGTATACACATGCATATGCATGTGCTCATGGAGGCCAGAAGAGGGCACCAGTTCTGGAGCTGGAGTTACAGGTGGTTGTGAGCTGTGTTGGGAATCCATTTCTGGTTATCTGCAAGATCAGCATGTTCCTTTACCAAGTCAACTCTCCAGCCTGATTCAGTAAATTTTGAAGTTATAGGAAACCACAGCCAGATGGTGTTAGCAGTTCAGGCCTTCCGACTCCCCAACTCTATCCATGTTTTGCTGGTTCTCCACCTGTCTTGCATGCATGTAAACCGGTGGCTTCTCCTGGAGACAAGAAGGCATTACCCCCTGCTCTCTCACATCCAGGATTTCCACGATGAGGCAATGAGAGTTGCCATCAGACTAACTCTTACATTTGGGCATTTCCCATTCTTTTGGGTTACCTCATAGGATGGGAATTTCTGATTTGAATCCCAAAACATCGCTTTTGTGGTAATGGATTACAGAAATTGCAACTGATTTATTATCAGGTGGAATACTACCTTTGATGATTTATTTACTTACTTTACTGAATAACTTAATTCAGAATAATTTCTTTCCTTCTATCTCTGGTTGAAAGGCAAAGAAGTGGGAATTGCACACAGTCATATCCCAGGTTAAACAGATTTTGTCCATAATCTAGGAATGATCTGTGAATGATGATATTCTGGGTGGGCTGATAGAAAAAGGGTGAAATACCTGTTGTAGGACATACTTCTATGGGTTGTAGTATTAAGGCCACTCCACGTAGTTAAAAGGAGGTTTATTTTGTGGGGTAACTTACAAGTAAAGGGATAGGTTACAGGGTCTGGAAAAGGTATAGTGCAGTCCAGCAGTGTTCTCTGGAAAACTGCTCAATCTACCTCCAGCATTCAGGATCTAGGAACCAAGAGAGCCGTCATGTCTGGATCTCGGGTCTTAAGGCCCCTCTCTCGGCCCTGCCTTGTAGCCATGACAGTTACCAAAGCCTCAATGGGGGTAGTACTTCCAGGTCAAAGCTGGAATAGCTACCTACTACATACTTCTGTGACTGGAATGCCTAGGTCATTAGGCATGACCATTTTTATGGTTGCCGATACTGTGAAAAATTACCTGCTTAAAGGATCACTGTCTTTTTGGTCAGCTACATTCCAAAGCACTTAATAAGGTTGATTACCTTAACAACGTAGTTTTCTGAGTTGCTGGATATAGGTCACAGTTTAGTGGGTGGGGAAATCAAGAACTGGAGGCAGGTGGAACAGTGTGGAAAAGTTGTAATGCTTTTTTTCTGGCCCAAAGATGCAGGTTCTCTGAAGTTTAGTCAGACCAGTATCAAGAGATGCTGCCTTCATCACCTCTCCAACCAGGATCGCAAAGTTCTGCAGAAAGGAAGGGATCCAGCCAGTTCTCTAGACATGTGCCTCACCTACTGAGTGTGCGGACTTGGTCCCAACTCTACTAAAATTGGACACTCATGATGTGCATTAACAGAGAATACAAGTGTGAATAATCAGAAGGTGCTAGAAAAGGGGGAGAATGAGTATTTATTATATATCACGTGCCATACATTTTTGCATCCCTTGTCTTCAGTAACCTTTGCCACACTCCCGGTGGCTTCTCCATTTCCTCCATCAGTTGTCTGGTTCTGTTTTCTAGTAGCTACCTCAAAACTGTCACTGACTCTGTCACTTCCCTTTCCATGCCTGTAGTTGGTTTAGTCTCCTAGCTGGCAGTGGAAATGGAGACCGTCGGATGGGGACACCTTCAGCTTTTGACCATCAAACCTATGATCTCACTTGTATCCACATCTAAGCAGCACCACTTTCTGGTGAGTTCTTAGGTCATTTCATGTGGCAAAAGTTAATTTTTCCACTTGATAGATTTATTACTAAAATAGGATACTTGCATTGAACTAAATTAGCCTATCAATAGTTACCATGGTTCTAGTAACCCCCCTCCCCAATTTGTAATATAACAACCTCCTATAGACTCCAGTTTGTTTTTTTGTTTTTTTGTTTTTTTTTTTTTTTTGGTTTTTCGAATCAGGGTTTCTCTGTGTAGCTTTGCGCCTTTCCTGGGACTCACTCCGTAGTCCAGGCTGGCCTCGAACTCACAGAGATCTGCCTGCCTCTGCCTTCCGAGTGCTGGGATTAAAGGTGTGTGCCACCACTGCCCGGCTAGACTCCAGGTTTTGATTGACTTGGTTTTTGAATCAAACTCTAGTTTTTTTGCAGGGGAGGGCACAAATTCAGGAAATGTCAATCTTCTTTTTCTGGCTTGATAAGATGTAACATTTTGGTCAGTGCCCTTTACTTTGTGAATATCTGAATGGAGCGTGTGCATAACTGTGAAACCCAGTAAGCTTGCGTGGCAGCCATGGTTGAAATCTTCTACAGGTGTTCCTTTTAGTGCCGAGCACTGTAAAATCCCTCACAGGAGTGCTGAGAACTGTGAAACCACAAGGGGGGAGTGCTGAGCATCCTGGGCCATCCTGGACAGGAGTTCACTTATCACGGACTGGATACCTGCTGAGGAACCACCACCTGCCAAAAACTCTACCAGCTTCATGCAGTTGTGTTGGGGTGGAAGGTATTAGAGGCATCTATCTCTGCAGGTTAAGTAACAAGCCTCCTGAAGACAGTGTAGGAGGGAATGTAGATACCAAAAAGCTTTGGGAGTCCCCTAAGAAGCCATTCTCCTTCAGGCTTCTTGTGGGGGATGTGCACAAGGCTTTCAGACATGCTTTGGTCCAGTGGTCCTGGTATGTTTCTGACTTGCACCTCCCAGCACCAAGGCTTTGATCACAGCAGTTTCTAGAGTTCCTCTCACTGCCTCTGCTCATTGGCTCCTCCTCCTGACTTGGTGACTATCTGCGGCTCCCCATGACTCCCTATTCCTGTCCCAGTGGTCCCCTGTGGTCTCAGCATCACCCAGGAGACTCAACAACCCATATCTTCCAGAGAAGGCCTTCCAGATGGTATCACACTTGCAGGATTAGTTCTCACTTGTCTGACGAAACCAGGCTCCTGCTCTCTGTTAGGTGCTATGGATACTGCAAGGAACAAGATGAGCTATCCCAGCTCTCCATGCTCCAGTTTAATCAAAGGCAGAGACACTGTCTCCTGCTTAATTTTATTAACTATTGTTCTGGAGTTTTGTGAACTGATAGGCTGGTAATAATGACTTAGACACAGTGGTCTTACCTAAACCAAGTCACATTAAGAACAAGCATCACCAGATCCAGGAAGAGTTGACATGTATGCTGGCTAGTTTTTAATGTCAACTTGACACAGGCTAGAGTCATCGGGTAGAGAGAACCTCGATCGAGAAAATGCCTGCATAATATTGGCCGCTAGGCAAACCTGAGGGAGAGTTTTTTGATTCATGATTGGTGTTGGAGTCCCAGTTCACTGTGGGCAGTGCCATGTGTCTTGGATGATGTTAGAAAGCAGCTGAGCAAGCCACGAGCAAGCCAGTAAGCAGGGTTTCTCGTTGGCAGTTGTTTCAGTTCCTGCCTTCAGTTTCTGCCCTGACGTTCTTTGATGATGGACTGTAATATGGAACTATAAGGTGAAATAAACTATTTTTTCCTCAAGTTGCTTTAGACATAGTGTTCTACCACAGTAACAGAAAACCTACCTCAGATAGGGGGATGGGCTTCTAAAGGGAGGAACAACATGGGAAAGCCCAGGGCAGCAGGAACCTTGTATCTGAGAACCGAAGAACCCAACCTGGGCCCCAATGCTTGGAGCAAGGGGCCAAGTGACACAGAGCTGGAAGGGTGGCAGAAGCCAGAGCATGCAGGACTGGTCCGGCTACCATGAGGCTTTGAGGTTTTGCACTCAGGCTAAGGAAAAGCCATGGCGAGGTTATATAGGGGAATTATTGAGTGTGAATTTTTCTGGGGCAGCATTCTTAGAAGGAAGGGGCTTTTCCACCTTCCTGCCATCCTTAGTGAGCCTGAAGTGCGGAAGAGAATGAGCTTCACCTGGGAGTAATGGACGTAGCATAAGAAGTGACTGGGAAAGAACATGCAAATGTGTCTGGGTAGAGAAACATGTGTTTGACGCACACATTTATTCTACCAGCCTTTCTTGGCACATTCTGGGTTTTCGATACTGATGAAGACAGTGTTGATGTCGTCAACGTGGGATGAAAGCGGGGGAGGGCAGACGTGTAACTGAGTGAGATAAAGGGAGTTTCAGAAGGTTCTGCACACACAATGAGAGCTGAGTTGTGTTCTGAACCATAGGCTAGGGCAAGGCTAGGGGAGGGGGGAAGTGCTGGAAGGTGAGAAAATTCTAGAGGAAGAACTAGCTTGGGTGAGGGCTCTTCTTGCCTCAGAGGGCATCAGAAACACAGTGTGGTGCACAGGCATACATTCAGGCAAAACACCCATACACACAAAAAATGTACAGACCTTTATGAAGGTAAAGGTGCTTATAGCCATGACTGACAACCTGAGTTTGATTCCTGGGATCCACATAGTGGAAGGAGAGAATCCACTTCTGACCATTGTTCTCTGACCTTCACATGTATTTTGTAGCTTGCATGTACATGAACACACACACACACTAAATAAATGCATACATGTAAAATAAAAAATCACATTTAATTAGATAGCACCCATTCAGGATATCATGTGCATAGACATAATCACATATAATTAGAAATTCTGAAGACTATAAAAATTGAGTCAAGAAAAAACAGACTTGATAGAAACAGCCAATCTGGAAACTGAACCCATGGCACTCTAAACTGTGCATTTTAACTTTTGTAATTAAATTATGGTGGAAGAATATAGTCTGCTTGCTGTAGCTTACAGCTGTAAAAAAAACTGGCTCAGAGAAAGTGGAAAATAAAAAAAATAGATCAGTGAGACAAGGAGCTTGGCAACACTTGCATGTAGAAGCTGATTGACATGTTATATTTTAACTATGACATTCAGCAGGAAGAATAGATTTCAAGGACTAATTTTAGCAAGGTACAAAAGAGATGTTGCATAAATTGAATATGGGGTGAAATTGGCTTACTGGGACTTTCTCTGGACGAAGTGTGTGTGTGTGTGTGTGTGTGTGTGTGTGTGTGTGTGTATACTGGACACTCATTGAATTATTGACAGTGGCTGGTATATCAATCTATAGTTGTATCTATTATCTATGTATCTATTCCAGATAATGTATTATTTTGTGTGTATGTGTGTATTCATTCATTTGTGTGTGTACATTTGTGGAGGCCAGAGGTCCATGTTAAGTACCTTCCCCAGTTACTCCCCACTTTATTTTTTGAGACTTTTGAGCTCATTGATTTGACTAGACTGGCTGGCTGTCCAGCCCCAGGGACCTTCTTGTCTTCACCTCCCCCTGAACTGGGATTTCAGCTGCACTGCACTGTATCAGGCTTATCTGGGTGCTAGGAATTGAACTCAGGTCCTCATACTTGCATGCTGAGCACTTTACCAACCAAGCCATCTCTCCAGCATCAGTGTTAGTATTGTTGATAAGTATATTGCATCCATAAATGTGGGTTCCAAATCATGGGATAAATATGCTTCTTACATGATTGCTTTGGCTCCAGAGAGGAATGAAGGGAGGTGAGGGTCATGTAGGGAGCAACAGGAGGAAGGCAGCTCAGCAGGGATCTTTTAAAGAGGCTTGGGGTTGGGGATTTAGCTCAGTGGTAGAGTGCTTGCCTAGTTAGCACAAGGCCCTGGGTTTGGTCCTTAGCTCCGGAAAAAAAGATAAAGAGGCTCATGAGAGGGAAGGGATTTTTGTCACTTGAGACATGGAGGAACTTCTTGAAAACATGTATTGGTGATGCAGAGTCACAAGATTGGGCCACATTTCCATGAGTGCCCACTGCCTTCTGTCACCCATCTTCACCATCTCTGGTGGTGGCTTCTGGAGACCAAAGACCAGACATGTATACCTTGCTGATTGTGAATCTGGGTGACTGTGTTCTTTCAGAATGACAGCTGCAAACATGTATCTTTTTCAAACTTTTCACATCGAAGACAAGGATTAGGTCCTTGAGGGGAGTGCTTCTGGATGCATTCACGCATCACCTTTACATCCAGCTTTCACTTCCTTTCACATCTCATCTGAAGAAAGATGTGAAGTTGCCTACAGACATCAGTTATTGCTAGAGTTTACAGAATGGACATTTAATACACTGTCATTAATTCAGATGTCAAAACTTAAAAATACCAAGTTTGTACTATTAGTTTTTAGTAGTGCTTATGCATTACTTAAAAGCATACATTCAGTCTATCTTACTGTCTTGCTACATGCTAAGTTGCATGTAGCACTGATTTCAATGTTATGTTTTGAATGTAAAGGTTGTTAACTATGTTGTTACTAACACAGAAACACACTTGCCAGAATGAGCTATAAGTAACTCATTCAAAATATATTTGAAAGGCCTTTATTAATTTATTCTTTCCTTTCAGAAACTGGCCTGGATGCTTACTGCGTGAGGCATAGGGGCCAAGTGCTGAGGAAAAGAATGAGAATAAGGCACAGCCCTGCTCTTGGAGCGCTCACAGAGTCCTCGAGGTTTGCAAGACTCCCTAGAACTGTTAGCTTGCGGTGACTTAGTGCAAAGTGGAGCGGATGCTTTTTGCGCTGAGTGTTAGTTTAGTTGTCTTTGCGAATGCTTCTTTTTTTTCATAATACGCAGCTTCATTCACAAACACCGGGTACACGGTACAGTCGCCACCCAGCGTAATAATCTTGCCATCAAGAGACACAAACACGGGATCTCCAGGGTGTAACGGTTTCCAGTCTTGATCCTCTCAGGAGACATCAAAATACATAAGTTACATTTAGCTTTTTCTCCTGTTTTTAATAGACTAACACTGTCTATTAAAAAAGACACTCTACTAAAAAGAGATACAAGAGGGATGCCCTGAGACGTAAGTGAGCCTTCTAACACTAATGCTTCAGACCACAGGAGCCCTAGGACATCTCCGGCTTTGCTGTGCTTGCCAAGCGCCTGGAGGGGTGGCTGATTCCCTAGGCCAGGGCAGGGCCTGGGTCTCTGCATTCTTAACCTTTCCTAGCATCATCGGCATCTGGGAGACTGTTAGAAAAGTAGAATCCCCCCCCCCCCCCGCGCTGAGACACACTGAATAACAATCTTCATGTGAGTAAATTGACTGAAATTGGGAAGAGCTGCCCACAGTACGTTTTCTCAGCTCTAGTTGCACTTCAGAATCACTTGAGAGGCTAACATACTCTTGGACCAGTGAGAGGAGCTGGCCTCATCTCAGAAACACAAAACTAGAATCTCCCATCTCAGGGAGAAGAGGATTAGTAGACATTCAAATGTATTTACTGAGATAACAACCTACCAATCTCTCTTATAGAAAACTGAGCGTGTGTGTGTGTGTGTGTGTGTGTGTGTGTGTGTGTGTGTGTGTGTGTGTGTGTGTAGGATTGAGAACTGACTTAAGAGTACCTCGCATGCTAGCTCTACCACTGGGCTATACTCCAAGCCTTTCTATCTTTTATTTTGAGACAGGGTCTCCTTAGTTTGCTCAGGCTGGCCTTGAACTCACTCTGTGGCCAAGGAAGGCCTTTAACTTGTCCTCCTCTTGCCTTAGCCTCCCCAAGTGGCTGGGATTACAGGCTTGTGCTGCTACAGCCATTCTTTGTGGTCTAGCATTTCCATTTTGGGACCCAGCACTAATCCCATTGGTTACTGTCCTCATCCTGCCTTCTCGGCCTCCCCAGGACGGCTTCTGTATCTTTGAAGGACGTCACTGAGGAGAACACACTTGAACAGGCCTGTGTTAGAGGCCGCTGAGGCACTGTCAGCCATCTTTCCTGAGCTTGTTTTCTCCCTCTCTACCACACGCACACACGGTCTTTTAAAACCATTGCTCATGGCTCCTTCTGGTTTCCACTCAGCTTCCTCAAAACTACAGGCAGGATGTGCTCTACTGGTCTGGATTTGTGGGCAGGATGCTTTATGAGGTTGCCTGATGGCTATTAGAATCATTAAGTAGGGATCTGAATTGGATCAGTGGTTTTCAACCACAGATACTCAAGCCAATAATGTCAGATTAGCTGAGATTCTTGGCACTGTTAGTTTTTAGAAAGCTCTCTTTTCTGAAGGGAAACTTCTGGGGGAGAGGGGTGATGGTGGTGGTTTTGGGAGAAATGAACAGAGGGGAAATTGTGGTCGGGATGTATTATATGATAAAAGAATCTTTTTTTATTTAAAAAAAGAGAGAGCTATTTAGGTAATGTGTCTTCATGGTTGAAAAGCCTTCCTGGTCTCTTTCACCTCTGGGCTCTGAGGTCTTCCCCGAGTGGGTTTTGTAGCTGTTTGGGATCTTTCCTTTTCCTTTGGCCTCTCCAGACTTCAGCATCCTAACCGCCCTGGGAGCTCCTTCACTCTGTCATTATTGATTAAACCAGGCAAGGTGTGATACCGGGATTCTGAGGAGTGTTATGGGACCATGTCAGGAATGTCCCCAGAAAGAACGAGTTCAGGGAGGTGTCAACTGTGTGGCCAGCTACAGAGAACACTGGCTGGAGATCTGTCACTCCTAGCTGTGTCTCCACAGGACAGTTCTGATGTTTCCTTTCCTTTTATGGCACCCCTTCACCCTACCCTCCCATCTCCTCTCTTTTGGAGACAAGGTTTCCCACTGTAGCCAGGGTGGCCTTAAAGCTGTAATCTTGCTGCCTCGGCTTCCCAAGTGTTGGAAGCATTGGAATTATCAGCATGTACCACAATGCCATGCTCAATGTCTATTCTAATGTAAGAATATAAGGGCTCAGAAATTAAAAGCTAGATTGAGGTGTGGTGGCACACTATTATAATCTAAACTTTGGGAGGCCGAGATAGAATCACAACTTTGAGCCAGCCTGGGCAACAATGGGAAACTTTGTCTCAAAAAATAACAAAACAAGCAGGGCGGTGGTGGCACACGCCTTTAATCCCAGCACTTAGGAGGCAGAGGCAGGCGGATCTCTGTGAGTTCGAGCCCAGCCTGGGCTACAGAGTGAGTTCCAGGACAGGCTCCAAAGCTGTTCCTACCTCTGTTTCGAGGTAGGAACCTTGAAACCCTGTCTTGAAAAACCAAAACCAAAACCAAAAAAACAAGCAAACAAAAAACAACCCCCCAAAACAACACAAAATTAAAACCTAAATAAAATGTATATAATTTTCCTCCCCATTTTCACATGGATAGACATTTTCTATTCTAGAAGTCTTGTTTGCATACCTCTCCCTCCTTAGTATGAGGTTATAGTATCTGGTTGTCATCATTTCTAGTGTTTCCAGACTATCAATCACATGTGACTATAGGCCACACTCGCGGATGTACCCCTAGAGCCAGCACACATACATGGCAAATACCCAGAGAAGGTCTGGGTCCCTCCCTGCTATAGTTTGGGATGGGTAGCGTCTCCCAGTGGTCCAGCCATTAAAGGCTTGGTCCCTAGAGTAGTCCTACCAGGAAGAGATGTGGATCTTTAGGAAGCGGTTCCTTGAGAGAAGCCCTTAGGTCACTGAGGATTCTGGAGGGGGCTGTGGTCCTGTCCTGCAAACACTTCACATCCCTGCCTGCCCAGTTTGCTTTGCCATGTGCTCCTGTCGTAGCCCCAGTGTACTGCAGCCACTCTGGAGCCTCCAGAATGGTGAGCAGAATAACACTGTGTGTGTGTGTGTGTGTGTGTGTGTGAGTTATTTCATTATAATGATGGAAAACCGACTGAAGCAATACTTTAAATACTAATAAATTAGCTAATGTGCACAAAATGCTGTATGAATGGTAAAATTACATCCCAAAATAGAACACTATAATTTTCAGTATTTCCAAGAAAGAAATGTCACCTGCAGATTGGGATGGATGACGGCGGCCACTTCCCCGCTGTCATTCCTTGGGTAATCAACTTTCTCCATTATTTTATAGACTTCAATAGCACAGGGAGGAAATTCTTTTCCTATGGTAAGAAATGGGGTGTGTTAATCACAGCCAGAAAGCAATGTCCTAGAAAAAGGGAAGCTGACACTTTAGAGAAGGAAGAAGAGCAACAGGAAGTCAAGAGTGCTGCCAGGCGAACCTTTATGGAGGCTCGTAGATGCCAAGAAGCCAAACACGTTCTGGAGTTATTCATGTCAGTACACTCCCCACAAATGCGTGAGACAGAGGTAGGAAGAGGTAGACCTGTCCTCGGACAAGGGTGGTAAGAACTGATTTTCAGTCCTATGACCTTCTGGAGATCAAAGGACTCCCAAGTACAGAAGGAGATGCTCCTCTGAGGCTAAGGGACAATATCTACCACAGGCCCTGGGCTGCACATTAGTTACATCACCAGAACTACAAATTCCTCCATGCAGCCTAGTGGAATTATTATTTACATAGGATGTCTCTGGTACTTTTAAAATTTTCTTAAATTTTAAAGTAAACTGTCATATAGTTGTACTTCTTAGAATATTTTTAGATTTATTGAATAAGTGAGCAGATGTATAGAAGATCTGCTCACTCACCTTTCTACCATTCACCATCCAGTTGTTAATTATAGACATAATACATAAACACATCATTCTTGCTGACTATAACTAAATGTTAGCCTTGCTTAGCCCTCTTCTCAGTAGTCACTGTTACAGCTTAGTATGTCTTTTTCTAGAAGTTTTCCTATGTAATCACACACACACACACACACACACACACACACACACACACACACACACGCACGCGCACACACACACCCCTCTCTGGCAAGTGATAATAAATTAATTATTGTAAAGACAGGGTTTCATTGTGTAGCCTAGGCTGGTCTTGAACCTTAGACTCATTTATCTCCTACTTCAGCCTCCCCAGAACTTAGATTACAGACACGCACCATCACACTTAGCTTACTATTATTATCTCAAAGTCAATTTGTTTATTGTATGCTTTGGTTTGCAGTGTGTGTGTGTGTGTGTGTGTGTGTGTGTGTGTGTGTGTGTGTTGCATGTGAGTGTGTGGTTGTGTGCACCCATGTGCATGCATGTGTAAGTCATAGCAGGGTGTTGAGTGCTGTCCTTTGTCATGTTCCACCTTATTGCTTTGACTTTGAGACAGGTTTTCTCACAGAACTGGAGCTTGGTATCTGGGCTAGGCTGGCTGGTCAATGAGAATTCAGGATTCACTGGTCTTTGCCCCACAGTGCTGGGGTTACAGGAATGGTCAGCTGCATCTGGCTTTTTATGTGGGTGTTAAATATTCAAGCTCAGGTGCTCTGCTTGCAGATCAAGTGATGGAACTCACTGAGCTATCTTGTTTTTTTAAAAAATTTCACAGACATTGAACATTTGGGTCATTTCCAATTATTTTTTGTTGGAGACAAAGCTTCGGTAGCCAACCCTTGTGTAACACACTGGATGTGCATGCAGTTGTGCTCTTTGAGACACAGAGTTGCTGGGTCATGTGGTTTGTGCATTTTAAGAAGGATCTACTGAGGATGCAGAGATGGCTCAGTAAGATGCTTGCTGGGCAAGCATGAGGACCTGAGCGTGGACACTAGCACCCAGGTAAAAAGCCAGGTGTGACCATGTGTGCCTGTAACCCAAAACACTGAAAGGAAGGAATCAGAAAGATTGCCCAGTTTGTGAATGCCAGTCTAGCTTCAGGGTCAGGGAGATATCCTGTCCTAGAGAGTGAGGCAAAGAGTAGAACAGGACACTCAAAGTCCTCACATGGCCTAGCACACACACTCACACACATGTGCTCATATACCATATACATAGGCCACACTCTCTTTCCCATGCAAACAATAGATAAGTAAAATTAAAAAAGAAGCAAATAGTATAAAATTATACCCTAAAGTCTCTTTACCAATTTACATATTCACCAGAAAGTAATGAGAATATTTTCTTTTCCTATGCCTTGCCAAAACTTAATAACAGAAATATCATCAGATTTGAATATATTCTTAATCTAAGGAGTAAAAACATTTTGTCACTTGAACTTGTACTTCTTTGATTACTCATGATCCTGAACATCTTATGTTTACTGGACTTGTGAACTTTCTAGTCTTTTCTATGTTCTTAGCCATACACAATGATTGATTTTATTTTCAAATGTGTATGTGATATATTTTGATTGTATTGACCCTCCGTTACTCTCTCTTACCCCTGAGCCCTTAACCAGTCCTTTTTACTTTTGTGTCTTTCTTCTAACCCAGTGAGTTTCCTTAGGGTTGCTTACAGGAGCATGGTGAGGGATAATTTACTAGTGGCTACCCCACTGAAGAAAACGTCTCTCCCTCCCCGGTATCCATTAGTCTTCTAGATCCTCGCAGTAGGGTGGGCCTCATCTGTCTTTGCTGTTTAAAATGGAAATTGATGTGAAAAGGAAAATGACTTGATTTGGGAGCTTTATTTTGACAGCTGCTTTTCTTGAGTGTTTCTATTGGTCATCCCCTGAGGAATTGTTAAATTGAAAAGACAGTCTTCACAAATCATCTAGGAACTGACTACGGCACACATCTGTAATGTCAACCCTTGGAAGACTGAGAGTTCAAGGCCAGTTTATATAGTGAGACATTGGGTGGGGGGAGGCAAAATACACACAGAGACAGAGACAGAGATAGACAGACAGACACACATGAGAGAGTGAGAGAGCTAAGATTATAAATGTGACAAATATGACCTAGATTCTCTTCACATTTCACTGTTTAGTGGTTAAGTTTTACACAGAGACACCCCCTCAAGGTTAAGCCATATACATAAACATAAGGAAATAGCTACCACCCACCACTCACCTTTATTGAAATGGTGTATAAAATCAAGAGCATGTTTAACCATTCTTCTCATTTGGTCCAAAATATCAGCTCTCAGAACACCTTGAGGCTGAGGACCAACTTCTATACCTACGTACAGATGGAGACACAATCACTTTTACGTCAGTAGTAGAATACACTGAAAGATCAAACATTTAAAAAAAAGATCTAGAATCCCAGTGTTATGACTGTTTAATATCATGGAAAATACTAGAGATAAAGCCAGAGTAAATATAGAACATGGAAACCCACAGAGCTGGGCTGAAGTAGGAACTCAGGGTTACTTTTTCTTTTATGTGTCCTTCAGTACTGCCAAAACATTAAAAACTTACTACTCAGTCAAAGATGTAGACCAAGTGAGGCTGACAAGTAATAGGTGACCACAAAGAGAAACTGTCATAGACTTCATAGTCACCTTAGCAGGAAGAAATACATCTGTGTAGTCAGAAATCTATCTAACTAAGCTTTGGGTTCAGTTCATGTGGTTTTGGAGAAACATTCTTGCCTTTATTATAACAACATCTAACTGTATCATACTGATTAGACGGTGTGATTTTTTAATTTTCTATAAAATTATATTCATTTCTTCTATCCCATTAAAACTGTGCCCATCTCATCTTATTTTCACCCATTTGTACTATTTCCTAGTCTATTAAAACTTACCATATTTTATAATTTTCATTGTGTTTAATTTTCTTATATGTACAAATAGACCTTTCTTTACATGTGATGTATCATAGGTCTTGGTAAGGTATTTGTCTATGCATAAATAATTTATACAACTCTGCAAAAATATGCTTCTGGATATGTCTGTGTATTGTAGGAGAGGCTATTTGTCCTCCTCAAAGTTATCTTTCTTCATTCTAGCAGAATCAGAATTTTGGTTGAGAATCCATAGTTCAAGGTAAAAGTACTTTGTTTTCAGCTCAAGAGTAAGTGTTGAGTAACTTAAGTCACTTATAGCAGTCCCAAACTCTAGTGACTGAAGGCCCAAAGTAAAGGATGTGTAGGGGATACCTGAGAGCCTCTTTATTTAGTGAACTGTTGTTGTATGATATTTAGAACTACAGTGGATATCTTGTGACTATAATAAAGACACATTCAAGATTGTGGTCCCTCATGATGTTGTCAGGGAGACAGAAGATGTGGCATAGTAGATCTACGTGGACAGCGAGGGCTATAGAGTGGTAGGGGTGGACACCATGCAGAAGAATCAATTTTTTTCTTTTTCAGTTTGTTTTCCCAAGTTGAGAATATTTTTCAAACCAAAAATTAACTTTGACACAAGATCTCCTATCAGTGCAGAATAGTCAAATCCATAGGATATGACCATGACACATGGGGATGGAAAGGAAGAAACGATGGTCATAAAGAGTGCTGAGTTTGAAATGAGATTATGCCTAGGATCTAAGAAGATTATGTCTAGTTACTCACCCATGTTGAGGGTGAGGAGTGTGAATGCAAGCTTGGGTTTGATCATGAGGCTGGCTGTAGCAAACTACAACCCACCTTTTGGGATTCAGTTTTCCTGGAATGAAATCCTTTTAGGCTTGAGGTACCTTGGCCCTGGAATGGTCCTGTTAGTGGCAACTAAAGTAAGTTTGCATGGACAGCCTCTGTGACTATAAAATGTTGAACCAAAAGGGTTTTCCCTCTTGATCTTCAGTGTTCTTATTCATTATTTAATAAATAAACTCCACAGAAAGTTTCAAAATCAGAAAGAGAACACACTAGCATTTATAATTTATAATGTACTTATATTTCCTCAGGTTAAAATGTTTTAAAATTTAGCTCTATTTGCAAGGGACCAACATATCAGTAGACATTTGTTCTAATTAGGAAAAAAGTACCAACCATAAATACCACAGACCAAGACTGATCTGTCAGCCTGCAGAAGTCTCATCCTTTCATTCAGTGTCAGATAGAACCATGCTATCAATCCTGTGTTATTATTATTATTATTATTATTATTATTATTATTATTATTGAGGGCTGGAGGTTGAAGAAAGCCCTCATGCATGCTATACACGCACTTTTCTACTAGCTACACTCAAGCCTTATCCTGTATCATTTAGGCTCTGATTTGCTTTTATTTTTGGTCTTTCTGCCTGTCTGTCTGTCACTCTATTTTGAAGTATTAGAATACTAGTCAAGGACTTTATCACTGAGCTATAACCTCTGGCCAAAGCTTTGGTTTATT
Source organism: Peromyscus leucopus (assembly GCF_004664715.2). NCBI lineage: Eukaryota > Metazoa > Chordata > Mammalia > Rodentia > Cricetidae > Peromyscus > Peromyscus leucopus. The sequence goes on from NC_051086.1 coordinate 56,942,814, forward strand.
TCAACTGTGTAATGATATTGGATATTTAGCCTATATTATGTTCATATATATATATGAATACAGTTCTATAATATAATAATAATAATAATGATAATAAATTACTTTAACCATGCAACACCCCCCAACTATTTGAATAATCAGAGCTATTTTTTAAAAAATTATTTGCTTCTATAATTTGTCAAGTCTCTCTCAAATTACTCTTGTTTAAAACATCTGAGATCTAACAAAATAGATTTAAGTTGTAGTAATAGTTTTATCTACAGTGTAGTTTGTAGATAATTAATTATACTAACAGGTTTCCCAGGAAACAGAATGGAGTTACCCCTACCCCAGCAGTTTACTACTATGGAGTAATTATCTGATTATGGTCCCATCTTCTCATTAGACCTGAGCTCCTTGAGGTAAGACTGTGTCTTGTTTACTGCTGCATCCTCAGGACCTAGCACAGTACTGATCTCCAAAAGACACACAAATACCTATGGAATATACACATTCTTGCAATACAATTTGGTGGAGCCAGAGAAGGTTCTATTCCACTTGAGTTTTGGGAATGTGGAGAATGTCAGACCAATTTGAAAGGTTGAATGTTACAGCAAATAAAATAATATGAATAAATCCAGAGATATGCTCTGAGAAACTCAGGAAATTAGGTATGATGTCACCTATAGTTAATCAGCTCACCTGATCATTATAAGATTAGTGATATGTGAGGATTATGTTCTTTATGTTTCAGTTGGCCATATTTTCTTTACCTGTGCCAGTAGGAAGTCTGACTTACCAACAGGGTACTTGGCAATGGACCGAGTGGTTGCATATTTGAGGGAAGGATGCTCAATAAGATAAACATAGCAGGGTACTGGAGCCAAGGAAGTCTGAGCAGAATTGAAAACATCTGTCTTAGTACGCAAAGGATCTTTGGTTCTCTTGACTGTTACAGTCAATAGTCCCTTCAATATGCCTTACATAATAATTAAAATTAGCCAGGCAGCCTTATGAAACATTCTTTAAAACCCAATGTTTTAGCTTTGAAAACATACAAATGAATTACACATAAAATCAAACTATATTAGCTTTCTGGACAAAATGTACATAAAGCAATACTCCAGGATGCAAACCAAAAATAGGTAATAAATATTCCTTCTGAACACATTTTGCTTATAGTTTTGTTTACACTTACTGTTTAGCAGACTATTGACCTTAAATTGCATAACTTCCTATGGTCCAGATCTCTACAGATATTGGGTGACTGCCCCCACAACTTCTGCTTATTTTGATGAGAATTTGAGCCAGATCTCAATTTGAGACAGAGTTTCCCTATGTAAGGAACTTACTATGTGGACTGAGCTTATCTCATACGCACAGAGATTCTCCTGCCTCTGCCTCTTGAATTCTGGGATTAAAAGTTTGTGCCACCACACCTGGACTAGCCTCTAGGTTTTCATACCTAATTATAAGCCATCTGGTTCCACATATGGTAACTAAAGCATTAACTTTCTCTTTAATGAGCAAAAAAGATGGCTACATTATGGTCTCTCTCACCCCACCCCCATCCTGACCCAGAAGCACTAGGTAGATACTGTTAAAACCGAAGAGAAAAGAAAGAAATAGCTAACCTTGACTGTAGGGTATAAAATGAATGAGGCAGTTTATTAACCCAGAATTCTTTCTTCTAATGCTTCTTGCTGGCAGCTGTCACCTGTCCAGCGATCCTCTCCAGATCTCCATGTCCCTGAGATCTGGGCCCCCATCTTGGTCCCTTTCCGCCATTTCCGACCCCTTTAGTGTTTGGGCCACACTTTTGGAGCCTCTGCTGAATTGTCTGGGCCTGACACCATTTCTCTGCTGTCCTTCATAGATCTTGGCCATGGAGCCAACCCCATCCCACTGTGGAGGTACAGGTGCCATGCTGTGGAAGCAGCTCATGTGTAGAACCAGTTCTCCTCACAGGGGGCAAATGTTTTCTTTTTGGCAAGTTTGACTGTGTTCCTCCTTCTAGGGACTCTCAGCTTCCCAGACTTCTTGAGGAAGGCTGCCAGAGCTCTGACGAATTCCTGTGGTTATTACCTTTTACAGTAACTCCAGTCATGTTGTGGCCCCCATGCTGCCAGCCATGGGAAGGGGCTATAAGCTACATCTTAAGCTAAGTGCTTTAACTATTCTATCTCATTGAAGACTTTTAGCATTTACATGGGGTTAAGTGTTACTATGCTCATTTTAGAAAATAAGGGAAGCAAGGTTTTGGGAGATGAGGGTCTTATCCAAGGTTAATGAATAAGAAAGTCAGGATTTGAACTCAGGTTCTCCTGGATACCCATGTCAAAGTCTATTAAGTCACCTCAGCTCTCAGGAAGAAAGAATATTTATTACATAGAAATAAACACAGAATTCATTATTTGTGATATTGCTGTTATTCTAGCAAATTTTTCTCTGGTTGTAGACATTGGATGGTGGGATTTTTTCATTCTGCAGATTTCTGAGCCTCATTTCGTAGCTGAGTATAAGTCATTACGCTCAGCATTCATCTGCATCTCCAGTGAGTGCAAGGCTGCACCAGCTGCCTGGGTTGAAGTCTTGATGGACTCATGAAACACACCCTGAAGAGCAGAAGTGTTTCAGTGCATAGATACCAGATAGGGCCAAGGGCAAGATGCTAGGAACCCAAGTCTCTTTATCCTTAGACTTCAGTCAACATTGATTTCTTGAGTTTCCTAAAGCTGTGTAATTGAGATGCTTCATTTAAACTTCATTAAACTACACTGTTTAAAATTTTGGTGCTAATTTTATTTGGTTTTACCAAATATGACGTTTGGTGGCCATCTGGATAAAATTGATAACTGTAAATTTTAAGTATTCACAGATGTTTTATTTTGCTCATTGTGTTTATTGTTTTACTTCACTTTCTCTTCTCTGTCACCACTGCCCCTGTACCTTTGTACAGCACTTCACCAAGCCTTCTGTTTGACTGTGGAATACAATCCATGTCTCTTTGCCCCGGCTTCCTGACATCTCTCAGGAACTTCAAAAGAAAGAATCCCAAGCTAATGCCCATTAATAACACCGAGATTACCTTAATATAGTGAAACATCTGGATTAAAAAGTCACTCCTGGAATCTTCAAGAATAAGAGTACAACCCATGTTAGAAGTGGTGTTGTGAAGGTCAAAAACAACATCATAGGAATTGTCACTATTTTTTGGACCAAATAGGTGATATATTTCTTGAGCCCTTCTCACTTCATATGGCAAATCCTCAGACGTCTCCTTGCTGTTTTAGCAGAAAGAAAAAGATTAATGTCATCACTACGATACAATAACATAAATATACAACAGGAACAGCACACAAAGAACCAGCTGTAAACCTTACATATTAAAAATCCACGCAGGACATGAAAGCATATCTGAAACCTCTGCAAATGAAAAAGTGCTCCTTTCCCCCAGCTGATCCCACATATCCAGTGCTGCGTTGGTGTGCTTATAAAAATGTTAGGTTTCCTTCTGTGGCTGGTCTTAGGTAGGGCTTCGCAAATAGAATTTACCATGTGACTTCAACCTTGAAAAAATATATCATTTAATTTGATAAGCACTTCCTTGGAGTTAAAGTGCACTGCTTATTTATTACAGGGCAAGACCATTACGCCCACCACTGTGGTTCTAGTGCAAAGAAGTAGTGGAACTCAGGTGCTTATGTCTTTATTGGGTATTTTAAATTGAAGACTGGGAATGATTCAGGGGCACGGTTTACAGACGACAATCCACAAACCCTCTCAAAGTACAAAACTTACACAGACATACTTACATGTATTTTTCTGGAACAAAAGTGGATATGCGATCACTCTATTCTCAGATGGGTCTCTCTCCACCCTCTCCTTACCACTTGCAATTGTCACACCTTTTTTTTTTTTTTTTTTTTTACAGTGCTGAAGATTGAATTTTAGACCTCATCTAGCTAGGCAAGAGCTCTGTCACTGAACTCCAGCTCCAGAACCCCCTCCTTGTTCTTTTTAATTTTGAGACAGTCTTGCTCATTTTCTCAGGCTAGCTTTGAATTTATTCTGTAGCCAAGGCTGGGGGTTGCCTCCTGCCTCAGCCTCCCAAGTAGCTAGAATTACAGGCCTGCAGCTGTCTGAACAAAATTTACAATTTTATAGATGCAAGAATTCACAAAGGTTTTTATTACTTAATTTATTGCTTTTTTTATTTAACTTGTTTCTTCTCCTCCTCTCCAGCCTGTGTCGGTGTACTTCATCCAGTCTCTCAGTTTGGCCATGGAGGGTGTTCTATACGTGATAATGGGTTAAACTTTTACTTCTCTATGAAGCTTCTCAAGCATATATTCCTTACATAATTCCATATATTTATATTACCTGGCTATTTTTAACTTTTTTTTTTTTTTTGAGACAGGGTTTCTTGTGTAGCTTTGCGCCTTTCCTAGAACTCACTTGGTAGCTCAGGCTGGCCTTGAACTCACAGAGATCCACCTGGCTCTGCCTCCCGAGTGCTGGGATTAAAGGCGTGTGCCACCACCGCCCGACCTGGCTATTTTTAAATAATTTGTATCAGAGTCTTTCCTGCTTGGAAATCACATCTGCAACTAGGAAGGTATATCAGCTCTTTTGTGATGATGGAGCAAAAACCATAAGGAAGAAAAAAGTGCATGTGAGGAACAGTACAGCGGGAAGATAGACAAGCCAAAGGCATTTGACATTAGGGAGCTGCTGCACCTGGGCCACCCACATTTGGACATAATGTTTATGAACAAGAAACTCTTAAGTTTAGATTACTATTCTTGAGTTTCTATTTGCAATCAAATACAGTCCGTAATGTGATATCACACACGCACGCACGCACGTGCACATCCCACAGGCATTTACAAAGTTAACTTGTGATTAATTCATATTCTCTCAGAAGGTCATTCTAGAACCTATTTATTTCCATTTGTGTAAATGGCACCATTACCCACTCCGATGCTCAGAGTCAAGGCTTTAAGTTTTGAAAGACAGTGGACACTCTGAATTCTCATGCCTGGAGTTCAGTTACCATTAGAAGAGTCCCATGGGACCAGTCTGCAACAATAGACAGGGGCAGGCCTTGGGTGGCACTAGCAGCCACACTGGTATAATGACTGTGTTATCATAGCAGGTTGCTTAGATCTATTCTAGACAGGAGATTTAAAGAGAACTTCCAGCAGGAGAAAGGCAGAAGATTTCTACACTAGGGCCAGGCTTGCGGACCTCACATGGCGAACGCATGGGAACAAGCCTAGGTTAATCTGGATGCATGCAGATCCTGTGAGAGGCTATACTATCTGTCCACAGAGGAAGGCTGGCTTTGTGGAGTGTCTTTATATTTTTTATTTTTACAGCATTAGGGAGAACCCAGGGCCTTATCCAAGCTAGGCAAGTATTCTCCCATCTGAGATGCAACCTCAGTCCACTTTTTGAATAATCTATTTTAAGGCAGGATCTTGATAAGTTAGTGTCCAGGCTTCCCCTGGTAGCAGAGATTACAGACCTGTGAATGCAAGGCCTGGCTGCTCTGTGAAGTTCTTGTAAAGAGTATGTGGGTGGACTTACCACACCAGACAAGGGGGCTGGAGAGCAGAGATGGCTTTAATGTTGCCTCTGGAAGGGACGTGTGGGTAATGGTGCCATCATTGAAATGAGGAATGTGGAAAAGACAGCAACTTAGAAGACAGCACATAGGAGAGGTTCATTGGTTCATTTATCTCATGATTTTCATAACCCTAGAGCTGTCTAGCCTCTGAAGACTGTTAAGAATAAGAAACAGAATGTGCACCCAATTTAAAGTGCCATAGTCACTGAGAGGTTAATATTGGCTATTCCTAGTAAGAAAACTTGCCCCAGTTCACTTCAGAGCTACCTGGAAAGTTAATACACAGATTAAAAGATTCATTCTTTAACAAATCTTACTTATAATATATGAGATAGTTAATAGCTATTTTAGGTGAATAAACACTAATTGTCCTGATATACCTCAATTGTGAATATAAAAGTGTTTCTGAAATTTAAAGTATGCTAATAAAATTACTTGACGCACAAAGTATTACTGCTATGTAATTTCCTTGGAAAACAAATATTTTGTAAAGGCAAATTTTGTTTTATTTACATTTCTTCTGTTTTATGGTAAGACTGGACCCAGGAATTCAACCTAGCATTTATCAGCAAACAAGTACATGGCCAGTCCTGCTGGTACAGGCCTGTAATCCCAACTACTTGGCAGTGTGAGGAAGGAGGATCAAAAGTTCAGGCCTGCCTAGGCTACGGAGTAAGCTCAGGGCCAACCTGGTTTGTTTAGTAAGACCCTTTCTCAAAATAAAAAAATAAAAGTTCAGATACTTGCATGAACATAGCCTCATATAACCAAGCACATTAAAACAAGAGAGCAAGCACATACATCTGTTAGGTGCTCCTCTGGGTGCCTTACACCTTAGCGAACAGTCTACCAACCACCTGAAGGCAAAAACCATTGTATACACAGCTTTGTACATCCACAACACCTGGCAGATGCTTAACAATATTTTTAGGTTAAATTAAAAAAATGATGCTAAGAAAAACACGTAGAGGCATATACAATCACAAACATTATGATATGACAAGGGCAAAAACAACTGGTAATTGCCAACCTTGAGTATGGTGACCACACACACTACATGGAGCTATCTAAATCAGCTGAAACCCAAATTCAGATAGGTCGAAGGAAGTGATTCAGCCCTCATTTACCTCAAGGATGATAACCCACCACTAGAGAGGCACACATCTGTCCCTCGGGCCACAGACTGCCCCGATGCTCTCAGGCAGTGGTTACTTACTCACTCTTTCACTCAACAAACATCAATCAAAATGTCATAATTTTCTCAGCTAGAACTTTATCATAAACACATCCTACAAGAAAGCACAGTGGTGAATTTCCCACAAAACAGTATACATTGCAAGTATAATGACCAAGCATTAATTTATTTTTATTTTTTTGAGAATAATTTAGATATTTATTTTTATTTTCACACATTATCCAAGCTTACCCAAATACATATTTAATGCAGAGGGTTATTATATTTGTGTCTTTCAAATACAAAGATCTTCCCTACTTGTTATATACTGTATGACGTACAGCAAATAAAAGAATAATCAGCTAAGCCTGGAGCTGTAAAAAGTTTACAGCAGAGCACATGAATGCCCAGTTTGGGCAGTTGCATAATTCACAATGCAGCATGATGAAAAGTGAAAGTGATCTCACCCGGTAAGGACACTCTACGTATGGATCTGACCACTGACTAGAAGTATTCACATGTTCTCTCTCCCAGTAACCACCGCTTTTCACACATACATGCTCTCACAGAGTACAGAACACAGTCTTACCTAAGGTTTTCAAGGTTAAAAACCCGATTCAGGTCACAGTCAATGTATCTGGTGCACTTCTCCACTGCTCTTGGGTTGGTAATGAATGGTTTCACTTCCAGCCCTTCTCTCTGAATTTCAGCACCATTCTTTAGCCAGTGAGTAACTAGAAACACTCCTGTCAGCTCATTTCCGTGAGTCCCTCCAAAGATAGCAATCTTTTTAATAGGTTCTTCAGCAACACAAGAGGTCATTTTACCAAGTAGTCTGGTCTGATTTCTGCAATTCACAAGAGAGGAGGTCAAAGGACGCTTAACTCCTCAGAAAAGTTTCCAAGTGTAGATCTAAGTGAGAGGTGCAAAGTACAGAGTTCTCTCGAGTATTTAACAATTGTTTCTGTGACAACTTCTGAGTCTGTTTATTCTATGGACACTCCCTTCTGTAGCCCCTCCCTTTACCATGTTTGGATTAAAATATGCAAAGATCAACTAGAGATGCAGCTGTTAACTTCCAACTCCCTCAGATGGTCAGCAGATCTAAGCACAACTGTTTAGCATCTCCTGCTACAAAAATTTTGTTTTCTGTTCAGGATGATTATTTATAATAATAATAATAATACCACATAAATCCCAATCCTCCCAAACATGATAATGTAGCTTATTCAGCGTTTGTGTTTCCACTGACATTTAAAAAAATTTCTGGAGTGAGTAAGGAACTTTTCCTGATCTGAAAACACTTGAGTCTCTCTTTATCAACAGTCAAGGACAGGTGCTCAGACCGCCTCTCGAACAGCATGCTTTCTCCCAGCATGCCTTTCTGCAATCAGAGACACAAAAATCCAGTTAGTGATAGGGTTGGTGACACAGCACACTGGGCAGAAGAGTGGAGCAGGCGAAACCTCGAGGAGTTCTGTCTTAGGAAGGGAACTAGCTCCTAAGAGCTGTCCTCTGACCACACTTGTGTGTCTCCCTTCTCTCTCTCTGTCATACACACACAAATAATGAATAAAATAAAAATTATTTTTGAAAAGTGATTTTGAAACATCTTTAACTTCTTTCTCAAGAGCTTTTTGCTAATTCTGTTTTTTTTTAATTTTGTCTAAATACCAAACAAAAAGCAACTGTAATTCTCAAGTCCTTTTAATGCCTGAAAATAACTTGCAACATAATATATACAAAAACAACATATATGCATATATCACACATATATTTTATCTACATCATTTGAGTTATACAGATGCAGATCATTTACTAGCATCAAAGACTCTTCTAGAATGCATTGTTCTATAGGAGGTCTTATTAGGGGAACTTATCCAGATGATTATAAGATGATTATATAGCTTTGGAGAAATGACTCTGAGTGCTCAATTACTCAGAAAGCCAAGAATGTTAAATAAAGTACAGGAAATATTATATATTAGCAACACTAGGTTGTTTGGACACAATAAAGTAATCATCACCACACAGGGTAGATATGTTAATCTATAATGTTTCCCCACAGACATTTGCTTAAACTATTCAGAAATCCACTTTATAAAATGTAACGGGTTGGGCTGACATCCTCATTGCAAGGATAAGGAAAAAAACACTAAGCACTCGATTAAGTTTCCACACTTCCATAAAAGAAAGCCAGGCCTGGGGAGCCATGTTTCTCATTAAGGCCAGTCAGTGTTTGCCACAGACAACAGGGTGCCTCTGTTATTTGTGGACTCCTCTGAACTTCTAATTTTGCTCTTTCAGAGTTCACATAGACAGTCAACACAGTGTAGAATCTCAAAACCCACAAACAAAACACACGATGGAAATACAAAATACTCCAAAGTATTTAATAAGCCAATGCCTCAGTTCTTTTAAGAGATGATAATGCTGTTATAAAGCCAAGTCAATCTGCTTACACATCAAAACGACTGCTGTAATCTAAGGCAAAGCCCCTGTAGCCACTGGTTTTCTCTCTGCCTCAGCATACACTAAACACTTGATGATGAAAACTGGCCAGTGTAAAGAGAGGACATTCTCTTGCCCCTGTGGCTTTTATGAACTTCGGGGAATCGGTCCCACTCTGCAGGGCTGTTTCTTTCCTGCTGACCCGTGGTTTGTTCTGCCCTTTGCCCTAGTCTCTCTGGAAATGCCGCTTCAGTAGCTTACTCATGGCAGGCACCAGTGACTCGAACTTTGAGGCTTGTTTTATGGCATTTTAACAGGTCAGCGTTTTGGAGTACTTTCACATTCCTAAAGTTTCTGTTGTGTCCAAACGAGTAACTTCCTGGGCAATTAATGAACGGCAGCAATTCTTATACTTACCTTGTTTATTGAGTACCGTTTGTCTCCTGCAGAAAGCCTTATTAGAAAACGAAAGCATTTGCTTAGAACTGGAGCAACCCAGGCTTCCACTCTCTTACACCAAGTTAACTTCCAAGAGGGTTTTAACTCCCGGTTTCCCAAAGCACTAACTCTGCTTCCCACAGCACCTGGCAAAAAACTTACTCTTTTTATTAGTTATTTTTTGAGAGCTCAGAGAACTGATAGTATATTGAGTGAAATCATTACTAGTTGTCATCATCTATTGATTAAAAAAATGTTACTTGCAGCACTATGATTTTTTATTTTTTGGACAAGTTTTGCCACATAGTCTAGCCTGGCTTCAAACTCCTCGTGTAGCTCACACTGGCCTTGAATTTGTGAGTCTCCAGCCTCAGCCTCCTGGATGATGAGATTATTAATTTCTTTTTCTTGTTTTGGTTTTTGGAGACAGGGTTTCTCTGTGTAGTTTTGGTGCCTGTTCTGGATCTCACTCTGTAGACCAGGTTGGCCTTGAACTCACAGAGATCCACCTGGCTCTGCCTCCCGAGTGCTGGGATTAAAGGCACCAGTGCCACCTGGCAAGATTACTAATTTCTTAATGAAATTATGTAGTTTAAATAAGTCAAAGGGACAACAAAGTTTGAATTCATAGCATGGCTAGCCAATTAGAGTAATGCCAGAAATTTCGTAGGAAGGAAATTTTAGCTGAGACTGCTCTGAAACCGTGTCAGAAGATGCTCTGGCTTGCTTTCTGTTGCTGTGATGGAATACTCACTCTGGCCAAAATTAGGGGAAGAAAGTGACTTCCGGGTCACAATCTATCCTTTTGGGAAGTCAGGACAGGAACTTAAGCAGGAACTTGAAGCAGAACCCCTGGAAGAAGGCGTGCTGACTCACTCTCTGCCTCTGCTCAGCTTTCTTTTTCTTTCTCTCTCTCTCCCCCCTGCCCCAAGACAGAGTTTCTCTATGTAACAGTCCTCGATGTCCTGGAACTCACTGTGTAGAGCAGGCTGGCCTCGAACTCAAGAGATCTGCCTGCCTCTGCCTTACCACCTCCTGGCTTCAACTAGCTTTCTTATGTCACCCAGATCCAATCACTGGTACCAAGAGCTGGTACCACTCACAGTGGGTGGGACCTCCCACATCAAGTATCAATCAATGTCACCTTTTGAAGACATAGACACAGGCCAAACTGATCTGAGCAATCCCCCAAATGAGACTCCCTTAGATGATTTAGCTCTCACTAGAGTTAAAGTTGTGATTTTTTTTTTCCGGTGCTGAGGATCCAATCCAGGGTTTCATACATTCTAGGCAACCACTCTACCACTGAGCCATACCTGATCTCTTGTCCCTTTAAGAATGAGAAATCTATTATTTTGAATACGTATTGTACTTGTGTTTATGTATGCATATATCAAGTCAAAATCCATTTCCTTGAAGCTTATGATACTCAAGTTTTTAAGTCTTTTATCTGGAATCACGATGGATACTTTTCTTTTTTCTTTTTGAGGCAGGGTTTCTCTGTGTATCCCTGGCTGTCCTGGAATTCACTATATAGACCAGACTGGCCTCAAACTCACAAAGATCTGCCTGTCTCTGCCTTCCAAGTGCTGGGATTAAAGGCCTATGCCAGCACCACTGGACTTTTCCAGACATTTTATTGAAATCTTTTCCCAAATTAAAAATGCTCAAAGTTTATTCCTTACCCTGCCATCCAAGGTCTGCTATAATTCAGCAATCTCCTATCTACTACCATTCTTATTTACTGACTTTCAAATATGTTTTTATTATCTTGTAGTTGTAGACCTTTACTAATAACCATCCCTCCATAGGTGCCCTTCCCACTTCTTTCCTTCACCTGTTTCAAGGCCAGAAGACAGGGCAGTAAGAGGACATGGTCTTTGAGCTCAGACATCTATGCTAAATTCCTGAGCTATATTACGATAAGTACCCAAAAAATGGCAGCTACTGTTTGAAACAAAACTTAACCTTTATTGAGCACTTACTATGTCCCAGGACAGATTAATATCTTTTAATATTTTAAGGCAACTAAGTAAATATTGTTATTGCTATTTTATTGAGGAAGGCAATGTAGACATAGAAAGGTTAAGTTTGCCAAAGTCACAGCCAAGAACTCCCAGTTTTTCCAGGCAGGAGGCTCGGAGCTCGGAGCTTGGAGCTCGGAGCTCAGGTTGTCATACCACTGGCTTCCTTTGGAGAGTCCCTCTGTGGTCCACGTGCTCTTTTGCTCTCCTCAAACTGCAGCACTGGTTCTGCCTTACTGTTCTTTGCTTTGGAGGGGCTCAGTTCAAATCCGGTCTCAGCTTCCCACCGGCCTCCTGGAGGCTAAATTCCTTGCCTGATCCATGGCATCAGATGAGGCAAGACACACCTTGTTTTGACGCCTTGAGAGTCATTCTCTTCTAGGCACGGTCCAGGATGCCAGCAGCAGCTTAGAAAATGTCTAGCATCTGGGAAACGGGCAAGGCGTAAGAGAGGCCATGATTATCTGACTGCTGGGGCAGAGCATGGCTGTGCGGGGGCTCTCCCTCTGCCTCATCCACAACCAGAACATGTTTCTCTCTGTGGACAGAACAGCCAAAGAGGCAGAGCCATGCCTGTCCCGGCTGCGTACCTCACGAGCGAGAACGACAAGGGCTGCGCTTTTGACTTTCCCGGCAGAGAAACGCCAGCTGCCCTGTAAACTCTCGCGAGGCCTTCAAGCACGGGCTGCCCTCTGCGCTTGCGCAGTCAGCAGCACGGGTGCTTCGGAGCGCGCCTGCGTGGATTGTCACGCCTGCGCACTGGCTCCCAAAACCGCCGACGGCAGTGCCGTGTCCTGCGTGTTTCCTGTTTCCTCTCCACGCGGCCGCGGAGGGAGGCGAGGTTAACTCGAGGGCTCCGTTTGTACATGGTGTTGGCAGAGGGTTCCAGAAAGGGAAATCCCGTTTGTTGACCCAAAATGGCCCCGGGACTGGGTGTGTTAGGCCGGGGGCGGGGAGCTGGAAGAGAACGTGAATTCTGACTGGAAAATGTCCCTCATCCTTCAAGGAGGGCCCCAAACAGGCCCTGTCGGGCCGCCTCTTGAGGCCAAGATCTTAGGGAGGGTGCGTCTGTGTTGGGTAGAACCCCCTGACACACACACACACACACACACACACACACACACACACACCAGTCGAAGCAGGTTCACAAGGTCTTAGGGAGGGTGTGTCCATGAGTTGGGTAGACCTTCCCCTTACACACACACACACACACACACACACACACACACACACACACACACACAGACCAGTTGAAGCAGGTTCGCTTGGTAGTCCCCGAGGATAATGTGCACTTCTTCCATGTATTTATTTGAGCCTGGCATACTGGTCTACACCTGTAGACCCTGCACTTGGATGATAGAGACTCAGAGACCAGTAGTTTTTTTTTTTTTTTTTTTTTTTTTTTTTTTAAACATTTATTTATTTATACAGTGTTCTGCCTGCATGTGTCCTTGCAGGCCAGAAGAGGGCACCAGATCTCATTACAGATGGCTGTAAGCCACCATATGGGTGCTGGGAATTGAACTCAGGACCTCTGGAAGAACAGCCAGTGTTCTTAACCTCTGAGTCATCTCTCCAGCCCCCGAGACCAGTAGTTTGAGGCAAGTCTGGGCTGTATGAGACCCAGTCTTACATGCCATAGTTTTAGGATATTTAAGGTATTCAGAATTATAATAGCCCTTATAAGCCCTCATAGGCTTAGGATGAGTTGATGTTTCTGTGTTGAGAAAAAAAAAAAGTGGCCCCATCTCTTGTTGTGATTCCTAGAGTGGCACAAAAATATCTAAGTTTCCTGTATTCTGCTTTCAATTTCAAGACACACAAAGAGGCAGTCTTAGGCCTCTTGTTTTTGAGTTTTACCTTTTCAAATGATATTTGGATATTAATGTTGACCTATTTGATTTTCATTTTAGTTGTGTTCACATCAGTCTGTTTCATTGGGCAGTGAATTTGCAGCAGAAATTATTTGGGTTTGTGTCTGGCCTTTTCATGGGCAAGTATTTGTTAAACAAATTAAATTAAGATACAAATTAAATTAAGAGCCAGGGAAATAATTATAATGTACAGGGAAGAACATCATAATAATTTATGGTGGGCACACCATATTCTAGACATTTAATTTGAGGTATTATTTAATCCTTATCATCACTTCTGTTTTCTGGATAAGAAACCAAGGCACAAAGACCTTAAATAATTACTGAGTGGTAGAAACAGGACTGGAACCTAGAAATTTCTGATTTTAGAGATATTATGAAGCTAAAAGCAGACAAAATACAATGAAAATAATGTTTTACTTGTTTCTCTTAAGTCTGCCAGTGCCTTTAGTCCCTTTCCCTTACTTTGACTGTGTGAAAATCTGTATATATTTAGAAAACAAGATTACACCCACCCCATCATAACTTATTTGAACATAGCTGGAAAAATGGGCTAGGTTTCAAATTCTTAGTCATAAAGCAATTCCTGAAGTGATCACATTTGAAAGTTTTAAACCATAATGTTCATATTTAGTAGGCTGAAAAGTTGATCTTGTTGATAAATATGAGTTACAAGTTTTTTCCTTTGAAGGTTTAGTCAGCTTCATTTTGTAAATGTCAAGTGCTAAGTAAAAAAAAGCTTTGATACTGAAGAAAATGAAGAGAAACCTAAATGAAAGTTCAACTCGAAGTACAGCAGGTATTGAACAACTTTTAAATTTTTAGGTATTTTTCAGATACCACATAAACCATGTATAGTTTCTAGGAACATTTAGAAGGAACTTTTTAAAGAGATTAAACATTTAGTCTAGCCTCTTTTCTTTTTTATATCCAAAAGAGGTAAAGTAAGTTTGTCAAGGCGAATTATTTAGTACTAGAGAGATGAGAGTAAAGTTAAACTTACTGAGATTTACTCTCATGCTTTTTTTCTACAAAACTTGACTGATTGATTTACTTATGCTTGTAAGCCAGAAACAAAGAAATACATTTTTGTGTTTTTGTGATTGACTTGTTCAAAATGCTTTCAGACACATTTCTGTTTTCTAATATTTTGTGTTTATATTTTCTCAATTATTAGGTAATGTAAGGATAGCAGTCAAGAATGATGAGAGCCAGGGAAATAATTATAATGTACAGGGAAGAACATCATAATAATTTATGGTGGGCACACCATATTCTAGACATTTAATTTGAGGTATTATTTAATCCTTATCATCACTTCTGTTTTCTGGATAAGAAACCAAGGCACAAAGACCTTAAATAATTACTGAGTGGTAGAAACAGGACTGGAACCTAGAAATTTCTGATTTTAGAGTCCATACTCTTAATAATTATGTTACACTTCTCTGTATGTATCATGGGCACAAAGAGTTTAAGGAAACTGCACACATTTAACTTTGAAGTTGTATTTCAGATTCACTTTGAAGGCACAGTTAAAACTCAAGGGCCTACAAGATCTAGTTTTTCATTAGAAAGTGTCCAGAGTTAGTATTCTGCAGTACCGTGAGAATGGGTCAGTGAGACAATGGTAATGTGTCAAAAGTTTCTGAACTGAGATTTAGGAATTTGGGTCCTATTTAGGTTTTCCTAGTTCTTTCTTTGAAGACTTCTTTTGACCCTGAGTTCCTTTGTAGCTTTTAAAATTTATTTATTTATTTATTTATTTGACTGGAGATCCTGTTTCTTCAATCTGGAGGAAGTGGTGATAGTATTTATTTTCACTTGGATTGGGTATTGTCATTCCTTTAAGACAGTGGTTCTTAACCTGTAGGGGGTTTGCATATCAGATATCCTGCATATCAGATATTTACATTACAATTTATAACAGTAGCAAAACTACAGTTATGATGTAGCAAGGAAATAATTTTATGGTTTGGGTCACCACAACATGCTGTATTAAAGGGTCATAGCATTAGGAAAGTTGAGAATCATTGTTTTAAGACATTCTCAAAATGATCCATAGAAAAATATCATTATAGATAGCTAGGACATTTGTTAAAATTATAATTTTGGGTTCCAGACTAAATATATTGAAATTAAAAATTTCAACATTGGAGATTGTGACCTTGGAACCCACATGTTAATCAGAATTCCAGGATAAATCTTAGTCAAACTGAAATTTGATAACTTTGGCCCTAGAGGCTGTCTGTCACACACTAAAGCATGGTTAGATTTTTGGCAAGCATGATTGATCTTTCTTAGCTTGGATATATTCTATAGGTACTCTGCAGCTGATAAGGAAAAGACAAGCAGAAGAGGGAAATAAGGAAAAGAAGTAGATTTGGGAAGTGTTTTGGGGGGAAAAACAGAGACAGGGATTGCTTACAAGTAAGAATTAAAATGGTAAGATAGAAGAAGAAAGGACTTTAGAGATGCCGGTGAGCTATTTAGGACTTCTAAAAGATTATAAAAATCATTTCAAGGGCATATAAATATATCTGGTATATTAGCAAATAGAAGTAGACAAACTATGCATCATTACATATTATTAATGGTAATTAGTCTAGAAGTAGATATACTTATTTACTTGTTTTATACTAATTTATTGGTACATTCAATGTAGGCTGTTTGCCTGTGCCATTGTTCAATCAGAAAAAGAGGAACAGACAGCCATTAACTTCTAATCCACTTCAGAATGATCCAGGTATCAGTACTGTTTCTGACAGTTACGGTTCCCCTCCTCTACCCACAGGTAAGAAAATGAATAAGGTGAAAATTTCAAGAGGTATGAATTGAGATTGCAGAAAGTTACTGGGTCTCTCATTGCAGCTAGTCCCTGATGCTTTTCACTGCCCAGATATAGAGAAGACTTGGCTCCTTCTGAGCATTCCAGCATGGGAGTTTGAGTTGCCTTGTCTACGAGGGTGGCTTAGCATTTAAATAGAGTAGCTTTATGTCTGGAGCCTTTGTTCTAATAAAGTATAAACCTACATTGAAAAGATTATTTTTATTTCTCAAAACATAGATTACTGTGACTTATGTACTTGGTAGGAAAGAATGAAAGGATTTGAATTACATCAAAAACAGGGAAAAGTGTATATAGAGTATGAGAAAAAAGGGAAAAAATAGACTGTAGAAAAGGCATAAGCCCAGGAATTTCTGGAGCTTGGTTCTAGTCATTGCTTTCTAGGGGCATTTTTGCCTGTCTTTCTTTGTCTGAAAATTCTTAAGTTGAAACTTAACTACTGAGTAGGAGACGGGCCTTTAGGAGGTGCTAATAGTTGTGAGGACTCTACCACTATGTACAGGATTAGTGACCATATAAGAGAAGGATGAAGGAGAAGTATGTTTGCTGCTTTTGTCATGTGAGGATACACTAAGATGAGCTCTCTGAAGCAGAGAGCATGCTTTCACCAAACCTGGTTTGTTGTCACCTCAATCTAAGATGTTGTAGTCTCCAGCACTGTCGAAAGTTCCTACGTGTAAATTACCCAATTTAAGATATTTTGTTCTAAGATACACTCATCTAGTGTACCCTTATAAAGCTTCAACTAGCACATTATATAAGTTGCCGTTGCTGGGAGTTTACATATTCTAGCTTTACTTCTTAGAGATTGACAGCCTTCGGTAACTCTTGATTAAGTTTTGGAGTCAGGAAGCTTCCAATATGTGTCACCTTTTAAGTGAGACCACTGAAAGCTTGTCACCCTGTGAACCAGTAAGCTATAGTGGTGAGTGTTGGGAGATCTTAAATGTTTGTCGACTTCATTTTTCACTTTATTTATTTGCGTATGTGTGTGCATGTATGTTCCAGAGATGAGACGCAGGTCACCATGCTTGATGGCAAGCCTTCCCACTAAGCCATCTTGTTCATTGGCTCAGTGTTCACTGACTTTTTACCTACCTCTGCACTGATAGGCAGACATTCTGAAATGTATTTGGTACATTATGTTACATATGTATTTAAATTTTGTGGACAAACTTTAAAATTATTAATGGAATCATATGTGAATAAAATATTAAGATTTTTTTTTTTTGGTTTTTCGAGACAGACTTTCTCTGTGTAGCTTTGCACCTTTCCTGGAACTCACTTGGTAGCCCAGGCTGGCCTCGAACTCACAGAGATCTGCCTGGCTCTGCCTCCCGAGTGCTGGGATTAAAGGCGTGCACCACCACGCCCAGCCTAAGATTTTTTAATGTATAACAATACTCATTTTAAATTTCATTTAGTGTACTTCCATATACTTTGATTTAGTCATTAAATTGTTTTACTAGGAATTTAAAAGTATAAAGTTAACATATAACATTCCCATTTTCAAAATTTGAATTTTATTATTAGTATGTGTGAATGAGTGCACTTGTATGCATATCATGATGGTATGTGTATGTAGGTCAGAGGACAACTTTTGGGAGTCAGTTCTCCCATTTCACTGTGGATTCTGGTATCAAACTCAGAATATGAGACTTGCATGGCACATACCTTTACCCACACAGAGAGCTATCTTTGGCCCTCATTTCTTTTTTATGGATAAAAAGTAGAAAATGGACATGCATAAGTCAGCATTTATCTTATCATTCTTTACCACTTAAAATCTTCCTCACCATTTAAAATGTTTAGTAAGTAGTGTGCATACTGATTTTGAGAAATTACAAGTGTGAACTATTCCATGAGGAAATATGAATTTTTATCTTGACCTATTAGTTTGGGGTACAGTCAACTTTTAAAAGAAGAGAATAACATCTGTCTTGTGGCATAATGGGCAGGGCAAAGATGTCCCCCCAGTCAATGCCTGGGGCAGGTGGGAGAGCTGGCCCTGTGGTCATAAGAGTGGAAGAGCTGTTCTTGACCCCCACCAGCTGCAACACTCAGGAGAATAGGCCCTGCACCCCGTCAGGGCAGCACAACAGATCCAACCCTGTTAGCAGAAGTGTGGGTGAGCCACCCCTGAAATCGTGAACATGAGACAGCTGTTCCCATTTCCCATCTGGTGGACCAACTGTATAGCTGCTCAGGCCCAGACCCAGGGTATGACTTGGCCTGCTCTAACATCCACCCCATCTATGATTTGCTGGAGCATGTGAAGGAACCTGACATGCAGACCCAAAGCTGCAGGATCTCCACAACACAGGGCGGCAGTGGGATGTCCAGGAAGAGTCCTAGTGGTAGTAGGGGCCCAGCATCGAACAGGTAGTGGAGACCAGGGGCCTCGAACCAGACCAATGACTCTTTGCAATGAACACTTGCAAGTAGAGATGTATGGACAAAGGGGTATACGGCATGATTTGTTGGGTCACACTGCAGCTTCCATGATGAGATTTTTTAATTCCTTCCCTTTAAAATTTTTTCCTCATTTTATTTTCTTCATTTTTTTCTCTTGAATTTTGTTTTATTTGAGGGGAGGGGCAGGGGCAGAAGGATGAGGAATGAATGGTATCAAGATACATGATGTGAAAAACATATAGAATAAAAAATTTATTAGTAATAATAAAAAAAGAAGAGAGTAAGAGAATAGAGAGATGGTTGAGTGGTTAAGAGGGATTATTGGTTTTTCAGGGGATTTGAGTTTGGTTCCTAGCACCCATGTCAGGTATCTTCCAACTTCCTTATAACTCCAGCTCCAGGGGATCCTCTGGCCTCCATGAGTACCTGTACTCATGTACACTGTGCCCCATAATTAAAACACAAAATAGAAATCTTTAAAACATAAGAGAGTAACTAGAACAGAGTAGAAAATGTCAGTGTATATCATGCATATTAGAGATTAGATTTGATGTTAAATTTTTGTTCTTACCCTCTGATTCTGTGTCTCTGTTAGTCTCATATACTAGCTATTTAGTTACCTGTTATGATGCATTTCTTGATGTTGGGTAGAATAAAGTTTAAGAAACATTGGATTCGACTAAATTTATGTTGCCAATTACAAGGCATTATATTAGGATTGATTGTGAAAAAGACAGATTAAACTACTATCTTTACAATGGGGAAGAAAGACATCTATAAAATTAGGCAGGCTATGACAAATCCCACAACCAATTGCTGCTGAAGACTGTGTCTATATCTTTCACTTGTTAGAGCTCCCAAATTAATTAAATTTAAGGAATTATTTTGAAAAAAATTATCTTATTTTTAATCTGTTCTTATACTTTTGAGATTGGGCATGGGAAGCTGTGAATCCAGAGGTGACTCCTCTAAAGAAAACAATGAATACAAGGTCTGTATAAAAATAAGAACCAATAAATGTGTGTCTGTTACTGACTGATGTTACTTTTCTGGACACATTTTACATTTCTCAATTTGAAAACAAACTGTACTTAACAAGATATTTCCTTGAAAGGCAAATACCAGCATCTGCGTCTTATCCCCTGAAAAGTCAAGATTCTGTGTCTAAATCTATTCAGTCAAATGCTGAAGGAAGCCAAAGTGGTTGGGGGTAAGTCTGCCTATGCTTTCTCCTCTTCTTTCCTTATAAAAACCTTTTTCTTTCTTAGAAATACATTTAGGCAGTTTCTACATTAATAAATAACTGATAGTTGAATATAATCTATGTCCACATTCATGTGTACTTTAAATTACACAGTGTAATACATTGTAAATATTATGTAGTTGTCATGGTGTACATAAGTAATAATGACCAAGTATATGTTGGTTATAGCTGTAATTTTTTTCCAAATATTTTTTATCTGTGGTTTACTTTGATCTGTGGAAGTAAAACTTGTGGATATATATGGAAGTCTTAAACTGACTTAAAAATAGTAGGTTTTCATACAGCTTTTTTCATATACTTTTTGTTTTATGTCCCTGATCTTCCCTGTATGCCTATCCTCATTCCTACACAAACTCTCACACCCCCAGTATTACCTATTTCTACTTTCATATCGCCTATATTCTGTTATGCTTCCCTTAAGGTACTTCCTCAGTGTCCCCTTTCTAGCTTCTTGGCCTCTATAGGTACTCTAAGTTAAACATAGGCATCTAAAAAAATTGAAGCCAGAAGTCACATATGAGAACATGGCCTTTGTTGATATGAGCCTGTGTTTCCTCACTTAGTATAATATTTTCTAGTTTCATCAATTTATTGGAAAATTTCACAAGTTTTCTTTACAACAGAATAAGATTCTACTGTATATATGAATCATATTTTTATTATCTCTTCATTGCTAATGGACATCTAGGCTAATTACCTTTCTTTGCTATTGTAATTAGACCTGCAATGAATGTGGATAAAGAAGTATCTCTGTAGTAGGATATAAAGTCCTTTGGGTATATAACTTGGTCATATAGTAGTTCTGTTACTAGATTCAAGAATTTCATACACATATACAATGAAATATGACTATATATAACACTTATTTCCTACTCCAACTCTTCCATGTATTTCAACATGTCCCCTTTTCAACTTCATGTCTTTTTTTTTTTTTTGGTTTTTCGAGACAGGGTTTCTCTGTGTAGCTTTGGAGCCTGTCCTGGAACTCACTCTGTAGCCCAGGCTGGCTCGAACTCACAGAGATCCGCCTTCCTCTGCCTCCCGAGTGCTGGGATTAAAGGCGTGTGCCACCACCGCCCGGCCTTGTTTTGTTTTTTGATACAGGATATCTTTATGTAGTCCTGCCTATCCTGGAGCTCACTATATACACCAGGATGGCCTTGAACACACAGGATTCCCCTTGCCTCTACCTTCTGAGTGCTGGGATTAAAGATGTGTGCCACCCTCCCTTAAATAATCCACTAAATTCAATTAGTGTTGTCCATATGTGCATGGGTGTGAGGCTACCACTGAAGCATGGGAATCTTGTCGGTGGCACATCATCAAAAAACAATAATTCTTCTCCATCAACTATCAGCTGCCAGTATTTCTTGTAGGGGGTGAGGCTAGAGATTATCTATTGCCTCTATGCTGGAAGTTCGACTGGCTTGATCTTGTGCAGATTTTGTGCAGGTAACCCCAGCTCCTGTGAGTTCATGAGCACAATTGCCATATCATGTCCAGAAGACAACATTTCATAGCAACCCTATCTACCTTCCCAGGTTCTTATATTTCTAGTGTTTTTGAGACCTTCCACACTTAATTTCCGTAGTGGTTGTACCAGATTGCACCCTTACCAACAGTAAATTAGAGTTCCTCTTTCCTACATCCTCATCAGTATTTATTATCATTTTATTTCTTCATAGTAACTCTTCTGACTATGATGAGATGAATCTCAAAGTAGTTTTATTTGCATTTCCCTGGTGGCTAATGAACACTTTAAAAAATGTTCATTAACTATTTGTATTTTTTTTTTTTGAGAGCTCTCTGTTTAAATTTACAACCCACTTTCTTTTGATTAGGTTGGTTGTTTTCTTGGTGTTTAGGTTTTTGAGTTCTTTGTATATTCTAGACATTAATTCCCTGACAGAAATATATCTGGCAGAGATTTTCTGCCATAATGAAGACTGCCTCTTCACTTGACTGACCATCATGCCCTTTGCTGTACAGAAGTTTTTTAATTTCATGCGGTCTCATTTGTTAATTGTTAGCCTTATGGCCTGTGCAACTACATTTATTTAGAAAGTCCTTAACTGTGCCTTTATCTTGTAGAGTTTTCCTTACTTTTCCCTCTAGTACATTCAGGTTTTATTTTGAGATTTTTAATCCATTTGGAGGTTTTATTTATTTATTTATTTTTTTTGTTTCTTTTCTTTCTTTCTTTTTTTTTTTTTTTTGGTCAGGGTAAGAGATAAGGACCTGTGGGTTTTTTTTTTTTTTTTTTTTTTTTTTTTTTTTTTGTGGTGGATAGTGCATGAAAGTCTAATAGTGAAAGTATACCAATCCCAAGCAAAGCTCCATGCCTTCAGAATAACTCTTCTAATTATATAGAGGTTCACTGAGATGTATGGACTTTGGGTCTAGGCATGTGCTTGTTTGAGTAGCTGAATTAATATAGCTTTTTTTTTTTAATTTGCTAATTCTTTAATTGGGCGCTTAAGTGTTCTGTGTTTGTTTTACTCAGAAATCTAAAAATCTTAAAATCATTGATTTTAAGAACCAGGATAAATTTTGTTTTTGTTTTCTGGAAATATGACTAAGATAGCATGTTTTATAGTGATTCTCAGTGATTTGTTTTTATAATATAAAGAGCATGTGTGCAAAGTTACATATAGGAGCGTGGAGGGGTCAGGGGCAGCTGCATCATGGAAAAGCTTACTCAGCATAGCTGATGACTCACAGAGGCTCATCTCTGGAGTTCCCTGCACATTAGTGGGTATCTTAGCCAAAGAGTGTCAAAGCTCTGCAACAGTTTTTTGCTGCTTATGTAACTGTGGGAAGTGCCTGAATCTTGTGATTTTCTGAGTCTTGTGAATTTCATTAGCTGCCTAAATCTTTTGAGCCTCCTCTCCCATCTAGGAAGGAATGTTTCAATTCAGAGAAAATAGTTGCACAACAGAGTGTATCAAACCCTGAATGAATAGCAGTAATTCTAGTATTTTTCTGTATACTAATGATGTATATATTGTTTATAACCTAAAGATTCATAATTGTGATTTCTCTTTTCATCCTATTTATTCTTAAATTTATACTTAATTTATTAAGTGTTTCTCAAACTGTTCAAGCCTTATGCCCCATAAACCTAGGCTTTTTGCTGATCACTAGATTTTCCTCAGTCCTCTTTAAAACAGAGGATGGGTTATACTGATTATCTTGCAATGCTTGCAGTATTCATAATTAAGAACTTGTGAATTGGACTAGTTTCTCCTTTCCCTAGAACTCTTAACTGGCCTGCTTAGGAAATAATTTTGTATGGGTCTTATTAACATCCTACACTGACCAGCTTTTATAAGTCATTTAGATTAATGTGGTAAATAAATGCTAAAATAGGTTGGTTAGTAGGGCTTTTCAAAGCACAAAGTATTAAATAACCTTACAGGCAAGCTGTACCTTTTTTTTTTTTTTTTACTTTGTAGAAAATTTCAAAATAGTATAAAGAATTAAGCAAAATTCCTCTCAATATTTCCACTTAGAAACTATTGTTATATGAAGGTTTGGCTATTGTAAACACATGGTTGTAGCACTGTACTCTGAGTTGGGAGACTGGAGTTCTCTGAGTTCTGAACTTAGCAGTGACCTGCTGCTGTATAACATTGTATGAGTCACTTCTTCCCTAAGGGTGTCTCTTCATCTGGAAAGAGAAGTACTAATATATTGTACCATTGTGTAATGAATGATGTGTTTGAAATTTCTCACTACTTAGTAGTTGTAAACCACTAATTGTCTTAAAAATGAAAAAAAAAATCATCAGTTGTTCCTAAATAAAAAGACAGAGAAGTATATTTACTTTTACAGCTACAGAGGTGACAACAGAAATACCAGCTTGAGAACTTGGGATAAAAATGATTTCCGACCTCAGTGTAAAACAGCAAGCCCAGCAGCAAATAGTGAATTCAGTTCTTATGCAGTGAATCTGGGAGCTCAACGACAGAAACAGTCAGGAACACCTGAATTTCCTGATTTTCATGGAAACAGGGAAACTGAAGTACTCAGACAAACATGTTTCTCCAAAGTGCCTGGCTCTACACTGAAAGGCCCGGACAGAGCCAGTGCATTGCAGGCATTTAAGCCCTGTTTTCAACAAAACCAGTTTAAAAAAACAGTGTTGGGTGACACTCCAGGAGAAAACACTCTGAAGGTAAACCGTTAAATATTAATGAATGGCTTATTTACATGTTTAAACATGTGTAGTAAGTATACATACATGGTGTATGCAGATTCACATAAATAGCCAGTTTTTGACTTTATGAACCTTACTGTCTTTGTTGTAGTTATTTTACTTCGTGACTGAACTCTGCCATTATAACTTGGAAGCAGCCACAGACTTCATTAATGAATGAGCATGGCTGTGGTCCAATAAAAGTTGACAAAAACAGTGGGTTAGATTTGGAGTGTAGGCCATAGTTCACTGACTTCTGCTTTACAATCTGGGCCTGTTCTGCCTTTCCTGCCTTCTGCACCATATTATAAAGTGCTGTTCATCCTGAACTCTTCACACTAGAATAAATATGGTGTATACTATGATACCTCTCAGCTTTGAATTGTGTTCTAGAGAACATGTACCTTTTCCTCAGCTGCACTTCTAATTGATCTTTAAAATGTTTTCTTTTTATGTGTAGGTTATCTTCTCTCTCACTCCTTTTCCCGTGGCCCAATAGATTGTTCCCATGTGCATCTTGGTGTTCTGGAGGGCTGCATTTCCCTACCTGGTGCCTCACCCTGGGATCCTTTCTTTGCTGGCTTCAACTAGAGATCAGTCAATGGGTGGTTACTGGGAGGATGGGGGAGAGGTGGAGGTTTTGTTTTCTCCTTACTACAATATCTTTATCACTAGCAATGTCTGTGTCCCTCCATGAGTCTAGTTTTCATGGTCTTGGTCATTTTATTTTTCTCCCTTTGCCTTTTCAACATTTTACTGTTGTTAGTGTTTGGATGCTTAAGTGCTCTATATTTGTTTTGATCATAATCTGAACATCTTGGTGTTTAGCAAGCAATTAGGGTCAATTCTGTTTTCCTTTATTTTCTGGAAATATGACGAAGATAGCATGTTTTTTAGTGACTCTCAGTGTTAATGCTACCTTGTACACAGGATGATATGTCATTGTCACCCTAGTAATAGTTGCTCACTGTGGCAGTCAACTTGAAGGAGGCATATTTAAATCCTGTTTAGGATGGTGAAGATTGGGACACTTTGAAAAAAGTTTCAATAGTGTTCTTTACAACCCTCACCCCCAGAAAGGAAATTGTGCCCCTACCCTTGAAAGTTAGCATCTTTTTTGCTTGTTATTTCTTTGTTTTAAGACAGAGTCTCACTATGTTACCCTGAACTCACTATGTACATTAAGCTGGCCTAAAACTCACAGAGCTGCTCCTGTCTCTGCCTCCTAAGTACTCGGATTAAAATCTGTATTTTCAGATCTTCAAACACACACACACACACACACACACACACACACACACACACACACCAGAGCACATAAGAGCACTGGCCACACTTCTGAAGGATGTGGGTTCTGTTCCCAGCACCCGTATGATGGCTCACAACCTTCTGAAACTCCAGTTCTGGGGGATCTGACTCTGTTTTCTGACTTCTGTGGGTACCAGGAATACCCATATGTACACATAAGCAAAACATGTGGAGGTCAGAGGGCATTTGTGTGGAGGTCAGAAGGTCAGAGGGCATTTGTGTGGAGGTCAGAGGACAACTTTGTAGAATTGTTTTTCTCTCTTTTTTTTTTTTTTTTTGGTTTTTCAAGACAGGGTTTCTCTGTGTAGCTTTGCGCCTTTCCTGGAGCTCACTTGTAGCCAGCTGGCTCGACTCACAGAGATCGCTGCTCTGTCAAGTGCTGGATTAAAGCGTGGCACCACGCCGGCTGTTTTTCTCTTTTCATGTTTTCATATGTTCTGGGGATCAAACTCAGGTCATCAGGCTTACATGGCAAGTGCTTCACCCAGTGGGCCATCTCTCTTGCCAAATAGTTCTCTTCTTATTTTAAGTACATTCTGGTTTTCACACTATAACACAATGCAATGTAATGATGGCTTTAATTTGGGAATTTAATTGCATTGAAAGTTTTAATAGTTCTTTTTACACATTATACACATTTATTTATTATAAGGACCTAGACTCTACATATTTCAAAAAATATAGTGAATAAAATGAAACACTTTTATAATGCAATGCTTTTTTCCCCCAAAGGAAGCTCCCTTGCGTCAGTTAAAGGAAAAGGATAATTCTTTAAGAATTATTTCTGCAGTCATTGAAAGCATGAGGTATTGGCGTGCACAAGTGCAGAAAACTGTACTTCTTTTTGAAATATTGGGTAGGTATAATATTTCAAGAATACTTCAGTAATGTATTTGGATGTTTTTAATGCAATTAGGAATACCTAGGGTATCATTAAGAATAACACAAATTGGATAAGGAGATTATGTTTATTCGGGAAATGTAGGCTGGCTTCAAAATAACAGGTGTCTACTACCAGTACTCAGGAAATTTTTATTAAGTGATTGAATAACATCCTTTGATAAAAATTTCTGGTGCTAAACGTGAATTAAGACTTCTATTTATTGATGAAGAAACAGCTTTGAGACATGAACAATTTTATCAAGGAGAAGGAGATAAGAAGATGTAGATTAAAAAATATAAACTTGCAATTATGTAGGATGAATCAGCCTAGAGAGCTAGTGTGTTTCATAAAACTATAGTAAATATGTATTAAAAATTATCTCAAAGGCATATCTTACATGCTTTTACCGTACCCCAAAATGTAACTGTGGAAGGGGATAGACATGTCAGCTTGATTGCCAGAAGTAATGAAAACATTTGTGATCTATTTGTTCTTTTTTCTCTGTTCTCGTACATGTACATCTTACATGAATATATTACATTTTAGAAAATGAAATAAATCAAATTGAACAATGTCACAACATAGTATGAAGCTGAAGACCTGACACTAGAATTCTGATTCAATGTTGTTTTCATTAGACTATAAGGCTTATTTGTTGTTATAGTGCATTTTATTGTTATGAGAGCTCTGGAATTCAGCTAGCCTACAGAACACACCAAAAGGATCCAATTCCTCTGTAAAATACCACTGTATATAAGTAGAACTGGGGGAGGCTGTTATGGTATAATACTTAAATATAACATTTTCTTTGTTAAATTTTATTTATATTTATCAGTATTAATTTCCACACTTCAATGTTGCTTAGCTGTCCTAGATTCAGCTGTCACGCCTGGCCCACATTATTCAAAGACTTTTCTCATGAGAGATGGGAAAAATACTCTTCCATGTGTATTTTATGAAATTGTGAGTATTTTAAAGTGTTCATTTTCAATGTCTATGGCTACTACCACCACCACCACCAAAAGACCACATGAAAATACAGGCCACAGTCTCATCGCAGTTGAAAATCTTTTTTTTTTTTTTTTTTTTTTTCCGAGACAGGGTTTCTCTGTGTAGCTTTGCACCTTTCCTGGAACTCACTTTGTAGACCAGGCTGGCCTCGAACTCACAGAGATCCTCCTGCTTCTGCCTCCCAAGTGCTGGGATTAAAGACGTGCGCCACCACCGCCCGGCAAAATTCTTTTAGCAAAAGGACTATATAATTCATGAGCCATTATGGGAGATTATTAAAGTTTCCTGGAATCAACTTCTTTCTAGTTTATAAGAAGCCTTATCCTGGTTAGGGCCATTCATCTGTGACAAGTTATATGTGTATACCTAGCTATCTTGTAAGTAACACAGAGAATCATGTCATTGGGGTGTTTAACATTTAATTGATCACATTATAAATTAGACATTGAAGTTTAGATGAAGTAATAATTTTTGATTTTTATCTTTTGAACAACAGGATCGTGAACTTCCAAGACTGATCAGAGGCCGAGTTCACAGGTGTGTTGGGCACTATGACCCAGACAAGAACATTTTCAAGTGTGTGTCTGTTAGACCAGCATCTGCTTCTGAACAAAAGACTTTCCAAGCATTTGTTACCATTGCTGATGCTGAGATGAAGTATCATACTAAAATAATGAATGAAATGTAAAGTGACAAAGGGAGTCATAAGTATAGATTGAAGTATTTGCTCTTATTAATTTAGCTCTTGCATGGCTTTATCACTCTTGTTTTTCTGTATTTCACATCTTTTTATAAAAATAAAACTTTTCTTATAGATTTGACCCAAACAGCTCAGCTAGATTTTTTTCTAATTTTGAAGTTTTATTGAGCTATGCTTTACATTTGCTAAATTTGAAGAACCACTTCAAATAAAAATACTCACTGCAATAGACAGAAAAACCTGGGACTTATACAGGGACGCTTGGCTCAATCTGGGAGGAGGGGACTGGACCTGCCTGGACTGAGTCTATCAGGTTCGATCTCAGTCCTCGGGGGTGGCCTTGATCTGGAGGTGGTGGGAATGGGAGGTGGGCTGGGGGGAAGGGGAGGCGGGCAGGAAGGGGGAGAACAAGGGAATCTGTGGTTGTTATGTAGAACTGAATAGTATTGTAAATAAATAAAAGAAAAAAAAAGTTGGATTACAAAATATCTAAAATGTAACAGTTTTGTAGAGGAAAGGCAAATAGAGTAGTAAAAGTAAAACTGGAATGATACATGGAATGATGAGATTGTAGATGTTTTCTTTTGTTGTATTTTTTCTAGGAAGAACTGACAGTTAAGGAGTAAAAATGACCAATAATCTAATGAACAATAAAACAATATCTTAAAAAAAAGAAATAGATACTTTATCTATTTGATTTTAGCCAAAGGACTGAAAACTGTATCTTAGGTGTAGGTGATTCTTTCACATTAGATAATATATTTGAGTTAGCTCCCAAACCATCAGACTTCAAAGGACACTACTGGAGGCATCTCACTATCAGTGACAAGAGAGATATGAGTTTTGTTTTAAGTGTTATTTTGCAACTGTTAGTTTATGCAGGTCATTTAGTTACTTCAATTATTTAGAAAATATTTTGATTTGTTGAGAATTTCATACATTGTATTTTGATCAAATTCACTCCTTTCCCCAGTTTCTCTGAGATTCCCCACTTTCATATCCACCCAACTTGGTGTCCTCTTTTAAAAACCCATGGACTCCAATTTGTGTTGTCCATGTAATCATGGGTTGACTTAAAGAATTGAACCTACTGTATTCTTTCTGTTTTTTTTTTGTTAAAATTCAGGAAAATTTTAACTAGGATTTAAAAGCCGTTTGCCTATATATAACTTTAAGTTATAATTACCATTCAACAATGATGCCTCAAACCACTCTGGGCTTCTCTCTTTTGATTCATTGCATTACCTTCTCATCTGTGTGTTATGTCACTCCATTTTTCTTCTTTGCTGTCCTTGCTTTTGGGTGGACTCTTAGTCATATTTCAGCTGATCTCTTTCCTTGATTTACAGGATGGAAGTTAGACAAAGTGATGTGGTTTGATGCCTCCTAAAATGTTTTAACAACAGGAAAAATGTCCAAACTCTAAGCAGCTTTTTTTTTTTCTCCACAAATGCCATAATAACTCATGAGTTATTTTTCAGTCTGAAATGATTCATGCTGTCTAGTCTGTGAAACTTAAAAGCATATATTGAGAAAAGTCTTATTTCCAGTTGCATTATCTGAGAGCTTTATCCAGTGTGGAGAAGTGAGAGATAGGATGCATTAAATAGGGAAAAGGGAGGCCAAATTATAGGGTAGCTTATTTGGCCACTACTAAGAGTTACTTAGACATTAGCATCTAGCACCCACATTTAAGGGTAGACCCATAGGCATTAATTCCCCTACAGTTTCAGGTTCTGAATGTGTGAGTGTCAGTTCATGAAACCATAGGAACCCAATGCTAGGGTACAAAAAAAACAGGCAAAACAGGTCTGAGGTAACCCTGCCAAGACTCTACATCAGTGGTTCTCAACCTTGTGGGTTGTGACCCTCTTGACAAACCTCTGTTTCCAAAACTACTTACATTATGATCCAAAGCAGTAGCAAAATTAGTTATGAAATAGTAATGAAAATAATTTTATGGTTGGGGGGTCACTACAACATGAGGAACTCTATTAAAGGGTCATAGCTTTAGGAAGGTTGAGAACCACTGCTCTATGTGGAGCAGGTTGAAGTCTGCAGAATTTCTTGCCATAGCTATGTCTGGATTAAGAGAGGACAGATGAGAATCTGACACTATATAAGATATATTTGATAACATTTGAAAAAAAGAACATGTATAAATATTACTCACTAGCTCTATTCTATTAGACAGTGAGACTGCTAGTCAACAAGTGGGGGCTCTTTATGTTTCTGAACCAAAAGTAAAGAAGGAATTGCTATACTGCCTGAGGTAATTTAATCATAGCTAACAAGGAATAAAATACTTCTTGTATACAATGAGGATAAAGATCATGTCTAATTTCCAGGAATTTTATTTATATGAGCTTCATTCATAATTGCCCCAACTGGGAGCAACTAAGACGTTCTTTGTCAGGTTAATGGGTAAACTATGGTACTACAGACAGTGAAATGTCAATTCACAACTAAAAGAATCAGAAATGTAAGTGTATATTACTAAGAGAATAAAGTAAACCATAGGATCTTTTTTATGTCAACAAGTCAAAGGCAGCTATTCTAGCAATTCAATGAAGGCAGTACTATTGAAGATTCATATTCCTGAAGAATGATGAAAAGAGAACACAGGATAAGTATAGAATGGGACATTAAAAGTATCAACTATAATCTTATGATTGTCTTAGTTTGGGTTTTTATTGCTGTGAAGAGGCACCATGACCACGACAGCTCTAATAAAGGAAACATTTAATTGAGGGGGCTCGCTTACAGTTCAGAGGTTCAGTCCATCATGGCAGGGAGCATGGTGGCATGCAGGCAGATGTGGTGCTGGAACTGAGAGTCTTACATCTTGACTCAGAGGCAACAGGAAGTCCACTGACTGTTACACTGAGTGAAGCTTGAGAAAAAGACTTTAAAGCCTGACCCCACAGTGACACACTTCCAACAGAAGGTGTGGCCCAGATTAAAGGTGTGCTCTCCATCCTCAAGGTCTGGATTGAAGGGGTATGTCATCCAGCCTCCTCCGCCAAGACCACATTTTCTCCAACAAGGGCACACCTCCCAATAGTGCCACTCCCTGAGTTTATGGGGCCAAATACATTCAAACTATCACAGTGATCAAATGGAAAAGCGGACACTGGGAAGGTATCTAAGATCTAAGAAGACTGGTTAGGATGATGGTGGAGGGCACTATTAAGATTATTCCTAGAGAAGTTAGAAGCTAGAAGTAACTGAATAAGATACAAATCCGTTTTCCTTTCTCTTTTGGCTGGAGGAAGAATTGAACAGGATGTGGTAGAGTCTCTCTTTTCGCTTATTCCTGTTCTTCTTGTGTGTCTTCATATGCTTGGGTCCTTGTAGTTGAAGGTTTCTCTCTTAGCTGGAATATATTTTTGGGGAATTTGGTTGTAGTGAAATATTCTGCTACCTTGAAATATTTCTGAAATATGTCTCTTTCACAGTGGTATTCAAAGACCATAGATAGATTTTTGTTCTTATGATAGAGCCTAAGCTTTTTTTTTTTCAACTTTTTTTTTTCAAGACAGGGTTTCTCTGTGTAGCTTTGTGCCTTTCCTGGAACTCGCTTTGGAGACCAGGCTGGCCTCAAACTCACAGAGATCCGACTGCCTCTGCCTCCCGAGTGCTGGAATTAAAGGCGTGCACCACCACCACCATCCGGCTAGAGCCTAAGCTTTAATGCTTCTAAGATATTTAAGAGTCTTCACAGCAATGTCCTTGTTTATTTTTAGGTCTCTAAAACTATTCTCCCCAAATACAGGATCCAGCATAAAGGACCACTGCTGATTCCCTAGACAGACAAAGAGTAAGCATCTCTCTGAGGTGCTCACTATCCCCATGGCCCCCAAAGTACAATAACACATGATCAGTGACTAATCAGTCACTGCTACAGGACTCCAAGAGAATTTGTCCTAGAGAGGTCTTGAATAATTATTTTGTCTTATTTAATGAGTTCCTCCAGGATCTAGACTCCTCTGGGATGCAGAGCCCCTTAGTCCCAGGGATGAGCAGAATGAGAAATGTGAGCAGGGATGGTAGAGAGACAGGTGATGACCATTGAGGCTGTTTTTCCTTTGTCAATACTGAATAAATGGGAACAGGATCTTGGACCAGAGCCCTGGAGTCACCCTGAGACATTCTGGGTAAGTTGGCAGGAAGGTGAATGAGCTGGGACTGTCATGTCCCTAACTGAAAGGTCTTAATCTCCCAGGTCTTGTGATATTCTGCAAGACTTTTTTTTTCCAGATATATTTTCCATCTCTGTGCCTCCCAGGCATTTTCCACATTGTAGAATTGTTCTGATTAGATGTTGCAACATATATTTTAGTATAGTATTCATTAGTATTAGTATAGTATTCATATAGTATTCATTAGTATCACTTACCACTGCTGTGTCTTTGCATGTTAGCTGTATCATGCAATATATTATCACAAGATTATATCATTTTAACATAGTGACATCTCTGTGAGGTCGGCATTTTTTACAGATGTTCTTGTTATATGTTGGATTATTCAAGTGCTGGTGACTATGTCAGAGGAGCTGCAATTGACTTCAGGGGATCGGCCCACCAGCATGCCAGGCACTGATGGGTGAATCTCAGATAGGCAAGGCTCAGAGACCCTTGGCCCCAGTATGTCACTTACCACTGCTGTGTCTTTGCATGTTAGCTGCTGCCATTTGTGCCTTGTATCTGGCACGGTATGAATGGGTGTGGGGAGATCCCCATTGCTTTTAATGTTGTGTGATTATCTCCTGGAAATATCCCATTCTACTTGACATTTTTACCTGTGGATTATTATGAACATGATTTCCTCCTAAGCTGTACTGTTTAACTGAAGCAATGATTTTATACAATAATAGTGTTATTTAAATAAGGTTTTGATGATTGAGGTTCTTTAATGAATATAGTAAGGGATTATGATAGAGATTACTTTAGTGGAAGAACTAGTATAGGTAAAGGCATGGTGTTCCCCCCCCCCCGCCCCTGATAGAGTAGGGGCTGTAGAGGATAGAGAATAAGAACAAGGATGCCACATAGCTAGTTTCTCTGGAGGAGCTGTGTAGACTGTGGTTTTGGGTCATGATTCAGAAAAACAATTGAGTCCCAGAAGCTAGGTTAGCTTAAGTTCTTTTAATATTGAGAGATGTGTTCACAGGTTTTGGTGCATCATAGCTAAAACAAAGCTTTAAGTATGAATTAAGGTTTGGTTAAGATGTTTTTGCTAGTGCCTTTGAAGTAGAAAATCTTTGAAAACAATTTAAAGTTTAGAAGGGCATACTTTTAATAGCTGAATGAGGGACTTGTTGAGGTCAGAGGCAGGAACAATGGTAGCCTGGCTATTGCTTGCTGATGTATCTTTCTTGCTAAGATGCCTTGGTGATCAAGGGTGAGATTAATTCCTTATGCCCATTTCTGTCCCCAGCTTTCTGATGGAAAAAACTGTTGAGTAATAGGTATGTACCCTGAGAATCTTAGTAGAGATGACTGATTCCTTTTTATATATAAAAGTTTGGGTTTGTGTGTCTTTTGAGATTTCTTATAAGGTTACATTTTGAGATAAATAATGAAATGATTGGTCCTTTCTTTGTAATGGCAAAATGCAGCTTGCTGGCAAAAGAACTGGGCATGAAAAAATACTTTGCTTGCTTATACTCTGTTAATCTATGACAAATTGCTTCGATATAAACGTATGGGTTTTTGAAACATCTTGTTTTTCACATGTAATACACAAAATGTTTAATCATATAAGAGATATGGAAAACATGTTGTGTTTTATTTGTATTCATTGTAATCATTCTCTTAAAAATAGATTGTAATTGCATTGTAATTTTTATACTGCTTGAAAGATTTTGCTGAGATATGTAAACTGTAAGGGAAAAAATAAAGTTAGTTAGAAGGAAGACATTACGAGACACAGAAGGGAAACATCAGGGCAGAGAAACAGAAAAAAATCAGAGTAGAACAAGTAACAGTAAGAATAATAAAATGAAGGACTGAGCTTTGGTCCTCAGAAAAGTCCTCATGTGTCTGTTTGTCCAGTAGTTCACCTGCTCTGCATCTTCTCTTCAGTTTCTCTGACCTGCTGAAGGCTTATCATTCATCAGCACCCTTGGTGAGATCCTGACATGTTGGAGGTGTGTGTGTGTGTGTGTGTGTGTGTGTGTGTGTGTGTGTGTTTCCTGTTTTTGCCAGCCCCAGAGAGTTAAGTTTAGACCACTTTCTTGCTGGCCCTAGAGAATTATGTTTTACTCCCTCAGATGGAAAAGTCAGTTGAGTGATTAGTCTACCAACTCTGTTTGATCCCCTCAGTCCCTGAGCTGCTGGAGGCTGTTTTCACAGCAGCGATATTCAAGGAACTTAAAAAGGCTCACATTACCCCCTCAAAGAGGTTACAATTACAATTACTGGGGGACAGTGTGAAAATTTGTATTTTTAAGTGAGCTGTATGATTAACCTATCAAAGTGTGGTCTATAGTCCAGCAGGATTAGCACCACTGAGTGCAAAATTTGAAGGTTTAAATGTAGACTTTTGAGCCCACACAAGACTTATTGATCAGAATCAGAATTCATGAGGATAGAGAGGTATTTCCCATCTAAATTAAATTTAGTCCCATGACTAACTCTAAACCTTTTGTCACTCTTATGTGCAGTTCAGACTGAGGACTGAACAGGTACCATATGAGGAAAACGAGACACCATTATTAAACCCCTGGAACTCAGGTGTTGATCAGTGGAACTTTCTGCAAGCAGTGTCCTTGTGCTTTGTGGTTCTTCCTAACTGCCTTGATATCAGAGGAGTATCATGTTCATTTCTCAGGAAACTCCATTCTGAGATAGGTGTTATAATATAAAATTTCACTGATGCTTTTCCAACCTCAACACTGGAAGGTGAAGTCTAAATGTAAAAACTGTTATTATGGCTAGAGTAAATACTCTTTATAAGGTTAAAATGCAGCAACTGGGTTCAGTTGTGTCTCTTCAAGGGAGGAACTTCTCATGTGTCTTAAAAGCCTTCTTAAGTGTCTCTCTATCTCTGAGGCACCTGACCTAAACAGGTGGTCACAAATTAGTAGTTCTCATCTCAGTATCAGTGAATCATATGGACATTATTACCCAATGAACAAAACACCAGTGCAGCCACACATTTTGTCTGGTTGTCTATTTAGAATAAATCATAGTGTATAGGGCAGGCTAATGTTGTTGTGGGCCTGAAGTTACACTGGGAATTCTGTAACAGTGACAAAAGTTACATGGTTCCAAGCAAGTGAGTCTGAGAAGATGTACAGGCTTTCACATATGCCTTAGCCCCAAGCACACACAACAAGTATTAAGAAACTCTGCTCGCATCCAGGCACCATGCCAGATAGCCCTCCTGCAAGATGAAGGCAGACACAACCTTCCTGCATGGACACAGTATGGTGAGAAGTCACTGGATCAGGGTATTGTTGGCTGTGTCATGGAAAGGGGGTGCAGTGGGAACATGATATCTAGTCTACCTCAAAAGGAACCAAAGATTTAGAGGATCAAGCCACATATACTGTACTTAAAGAGTAAGCCCAGTGAAATGGGAGCAGAGGGGACACTAGGCAGCAGGAACAGCAACTGTGGTAGGCCAGAGTCAAGTCACTATGACCTTCTAGTCCAGTGTTGATAACACTGGAATATGAGAGTTACTATGGGAGCAGACAACACTGTGGGGACAAGAAAGGATCAGTTGTGATGATAGTGGTTTCTTTACTGTCTTTAGAAGGATTTTTGTCTTTACATTGAGAAGGAGGAGAAACCAAAAAAAACTTTTAGTAGAATGATGCTCACTTTCATTTCAGAGAGCTATAATGTGAGAAGATTGAAAGAGTATGGAAGAAAAGAGATGAAATAGTCTAACAGGGCAGTCAAACCATCTAGATGAGATACAATGGCAGCTTCAGTGTGGCAATTGAAATGAGCATGGATGGCTTAGAAAGAAATGAAATGACAGACTCTGGGATTTGCTGGATTAGGTTTTGATGATGATGGGAATGAGTGGATGAATGAAAACTCTTACATCTCTATGTGACACAAGATTTCTTCCCTTGAGATATGAGAAACTGAATGAGAAGCCTGGGAAAGCGCATGGTGAGTTGTACATGGCATTTGAACTCTATTGTCCTGAAGATGGTCCTGTTATACTTCTAGGGAGAGAATCAATAAGCAGTTGGTCGTGGAGTACTAAAGGTAACAGTGGTCTAGCTAAGAATTTTAGGTGATAATTGATGTTATAGCAAATGGATGGAAGTAGAAAAAAAAAAATCATTCTGAGTGAGGTAACCCAGACCCAGAAAGACAAACC
The DNA here is from genome assembly GCF_004664715.2 of Peromyscus leucopus. Taxonomy (NCBI): domain Eukaryota; kingdom Metazoa; phylum Chordata; class Mammalia; order Rodentia; family Cricetidae; genus Peromyscus; species Peromyscus leucopus. The sequence goes on from NC_051086.1 coordinate 56,979,356, forward strand.
CGGTATGTACTCACTTGTTAGTGGATTTTCACTGTGAAGTAAAGGGTAACTATACTACAAAACACAGACCCAGAGAGACTAGGTAGCAAAGAGTGTTCAATAGGGTTGCCGGTATCTCCCTGGGAAGGGGAAATAGAAATTTTGTGAGTGGACTTCAAAGTGTGTATGGGAACATGAGAGATCAAGCTGGGGGGTCCTGAGGGAAAGAGTACTGAAAGAAACTACTGGAAAGAGGGGCATTTCAGTGTCAGCTAAAACCTGATGGAAGGGAGTCTCCTAGTCATCTATAAGGATGACTCCAGCTAAGACTCCTAGCAATAGCAGATACATAGTCTTAACTGGCCATCTCATGTGACCAGATTGGTGCCTAGCCCAATTGTCATCAGAGAGGCTTCATCCAACAATTGTTGGAAACAGATGTAGACCCACAGCCAAACATTAGGTAAAGCTCAGGGAATCCTGCAGAAGGGTAGGAGAAAAGATTGTAGGAGTCAGCGGGGTCAAGGACAACAAAGAAAACCACAGAATCAGCTAACCTGGGCTCATAGGGGCTCACAGAGCCTGAACTCACAACCAGCAAGCCTGCATGAGACTGACATAGGCACTCTGCATATATTTTATAGTTGTGGAACTTGGTCCTCTTGTGGGACTCCTAACAGTGGGAGCAGGGGCTGTCTCTGACTTTTACTGGATTTTGGGACCCTACTCCTCAAACTGGGTCACCTTGCCTAGCTTTAATACATGGGGAGGTGCTTAGTCTTATGGCAACTTGGTATGCTATGTTTTGTTGATATCCATGGGAGAACCTTCCCTTTCCTGAACAGAACAGAGGAGGAGTGGATTGGGGGGTAGGAACAGAGGAGTGGGGTCAGAGGGAGGGACTTGGACGAGAGGAGGGAGGGGAAATTTTGGCTGGGATGTAAAATAAATAAAATGATGCAGTGGAAATAGGCAAGCTTTTGTAGGTATATAGCCATAGAATTCTAAGAGGGGATATTTTAGTAGAGTCTCAGGAAACAGTTGCTACTGTTAGGAAAAAACAAACAAACCCAACTCCAAATACTGAGAACCAATGGCCATTGGATTAGCAGGAGATAGGCTCACCTGTGAGTGTGTTTTAGATAGGAAATAACAGGCAATCTCACTGTATCTAATTACCAGTGAAAATATCTGACAAATGGCTTAGACTTAGTCATAGGGCTAAGTTTAAGAAATTTAATGCAGGTGTTGTGGTGCATGCCTGAAGTTCCAGCACTTAGGAATCAGAGGTAGGTAGATCTCCAAGTTCCAGGCCCACCTAGTCTATACAGTGAGTTCCAGGTCAGCCAAGGCTAAGTAGAGACTCTGTGTGTCAAGAAGACACAAACAAAAGAAATTTACTTACTTTCTTTCAGTTTATGAAGATGCAATCAGTTATTGAAGAACACTTAGCAGACTGCATATCATAGAAATGAATTCAGTTTTATCTGGATTTAAGGGACTTTGTAAATTTTCTCTTAAAGATTCTGGTGGCACAGCATGACAGAAGGGAACCAAACCTTCACCTCCCAGTTCCTCCTCCTGGGCCTGCCCATCCCCCCAGAGCACCAGTACCTGTGCTATGCCCTGTTCCTGGCCATGTACCTCACCACTGTCCTCGGGAACTGCCTCATCATCATCCTCATTCAACTGGACTCCCATCTCCATACACCTATGTATTCTTTACTCAGCAACTTGTCCTTCTCTGACCTCTGCTTCTCCTCTGTCACAATGCCCAAATTGCTGCAGAACATGCAGAGCCAAGTACCATCCATCCCTTATGCAGGTTGTCTGACACAAATGTACTTTTTCTTGCTTTTTGGAGACCTTGAGAGCTTCCTTCTTGTGGCCATGGCCTATGACCGCTATGTGGCCATCTGCTTCCCCCCTTCATTACACCAGCATCATGAGTCCTAAGCTCTGTGTGAGTCTGGTGTTGCTGTCCTGGGTGCTGACTACATTCCATGCCATGCTGCACACCCTACTCATGGCTAGATTGTCATTCTGTGAGGACAATGTGATTCCTCACTTTTTCTGTGACATGTCTGCTCTGCTGAAGCTGTCCTGCTCTGACACCCATGTTAATGAGTTAGTGATATTTATCACTGGAGGCATCATTCTTGTCATTCCATTTGTGCTCATCATTGTGTCCTATGCACGAATTGTCTCCTCTATTCTCAAGGTTCCTTCTGCTCGAGGTATCCGAAAAGCATTCTCCACCTGTGGTTCCCACCTCTCTGTGGTATCACTGTTCTATGGGACACTCATTGGTCTGTACTTATGTCCATCAGCTAATAATTCTACTGTTAAGGATACTGTCATGGCTATGATGTACACAGTGGTGACTCCCATGCTGAATCCCTTCATCTATAGCCTGAGGAACAGAGATATGAAGGGGGCTCTAGGCAGAGTATTTTGTAAGAGGAAAATGATGGTATAATTGTACATGTTGGTAATGATTGAGATTATTTATGTAGTAGGTAATATCAATATTATTATTGATCTCTTTTTTCACTAGGGAAATTTTTGTTAAAATGAAATATTATATAATTGCCCAGTAATTAAAATAGTGGAAGTAGAAATGTGTAGTTGGTTAAGAAGGGAAACAAGTGATCCTTCTGTTTCTACTCCACATGGTGCTGGAGTTACAGGCACATGACCATGCCTTTTTTTATTTGAGTGTTGGGGATCTAAATTCAGGTGTAATTTTCATGCACCAAAAACTCCTACCCACTGAGCCATATTTCCAATTCTACATTTATCATTTCTTTATGGTGAAACATTCAAAACCATGTGCTTTTGGAATTTGTGGTAGTTGAATGTAATTGGCCCCCATAATCTCACAGGGAGTGGCACTACCAGGAGGTGTGGCTTTGTTGGAGTAGGTATGGCCTGTGGGAGCCCAAAGTGACTCCAGTTTGTTCCTTGATTCCGTCTTGACTCAAGGTCAGAGAGTTCAAGCTTGTCGTTGCTCTCTTACGCTGGATAACAGGATGTTTGACCAAAGACGTAGTTACCAGATGTCTTTTTTTTTTTTTTTTTTTTTTTTTTCTGGAGCTGAGGACCGAACCCAGGGCCTTGTGCTTGCTAGGCAAGCACTCTACCACTGAGCTAAATCCCCAACCACTAGATGTCTTGAGAATTAAGGAGGTGTTTACACTTGTTTGTACCTTGAACCATGGTGTCCTTGAGAGGGGGGGAGTCTTTTGCCTCCCTTGCTTTGGTTATAAAAAGGCTGTGAGAAATAAACTCAAGGTTACTGCAGTACTGACTCAGAGCCCTCCCAAACCTATCCTGTGTCTCTGTCTTTTTCTTTTACATCTACATCTCTATTTTTCCTATCTATTATTTCTCAATCCTCACTCCCCTATTCAGAACTGTTTGACAAGTTGGGTGAGATCTCAGAATGGCCTTGTTGGAGTAAATGAGTCACCGTGGAAGCAGGCTTTGAGGTTTCCCATGCTCAGGATACCACCCAGTGTCTCAGTTGACTTCCTCTTGCCTGCAAGATGTAGGACTCACAGTTACCTCTCCAGTACCATGTCTGCCTGCACGCTGCCATGCTTCCCACCATGATGATAATAGACTGAACCTCTGAAAGTGTAAGCAAGCCACCCCAATGAAATGTTTTCTTTATAAGAGTTGCTGTGGTCATGGTGTACCTTCACAGAAATGGAAACCCTAATTAAGACAGAAATATATAATACATTCTGGTATGGGCACCTGATGATGTAACTTCAAACTGGCATTATATCCATTTAATTACAATATAGAGGTCATCAATCAACTTTTCCCCATTTCTCCTTCCTCCTACCCCCTCTGGCCTCTACCAACAAATAATTTTACATATTTGTAGACTACACTGTGATGTTTTGGTGTATGTTATATTATGCAGATGGCCATGAGGGTCTAGGGATAAGATTAGACACGTTCCCTGATAGGCAGACAGGAAAGGGTCATGCCTAGGTAATAAAGATTGTGAACTTCCAAGACTGCTGGCTTCTTCCTCACTCTCCTGACCTGGGACAAATCCTGACAACTTAAAACAAAGGCCTTGTGGTATATTTCTCTTGTGAGTAGACCTCCTGCTGATGGATTGGCTTAACAAGTTTAAGGCAGAATCAGGGAATGTTTACATAACAGTGGTGGGCCAATCAGCCATCCTTTCTTTCTTCAAACTGACCTACCCCAAATTAGGGGAGGAAGACCCTTCAGATACTTAAAAAACAACAACAACAACAAAAAACAAATACCCAGCCCTAGAGAAATGACTGGATTTTGGCTTCCAGAGTATCCCTTCTCCTTTGTTGAGGGTCTTTTTCTCTATGTGTCTGCTGTATATTTATGTTTCCTCACCTCCAATAAAAGCCTTTCTTCAACTGCTGATTCTGTCTGCTGTGTCTCTGGGGTTTGAGAGTTCTCTGCTGTTACCCATAGAGCTTGAAGTTTTCCTCCCCTCCCCCGTCTTTTAGTTTTCAGTTGGCAGAGAAGACAAACCCATTCATGACCACTAGACAGTAACAGTTTCAGAGTTGATGAGGCCAGGCAGCATGTGGCAGAGGAGTCTCTGTGTGAGGACTGTGAGAGTCCATTGCATGAAGCTGTGAAAATGACAAGTGGGTTGTAGTGAATACAACAAGAAGTTGGAGATGTCAGAGCCCTGAGACATCTTTGAAGGAGAGGGGCATACTGGGAGTAGAATCAGTCATGAAGAGAGTGGGGAAGGAGGGAGAGATAGGGGAGGGAGGGAGGAAGACAGGAAAGAGAGAAGAGAGGGAGGAGGAGGAAAGAGAGAAGGGAGGGGGAGAAGAGGAGAGAGACAGATATTGAGGGAGATAGAGGGAAAGATAGATATTGAGATTGAGATGTATCAGGCAGCAAAGTTGGAGGGATGGTGCCATATAAGCTTTTGACACCAGACATGGAGTTACAGGATTTGGAGTTTGCCCCACTGAGCTGCAGTCTTGCTTTGGTCCAATATTTTCCTACTATGCCCAGTTTTTCCCTGTTTGGAATGATAATATATATATCTGTTCTGTTGTATGTTAGAAATATGTGATTTTGATTTTGATTTTACAGAGGGTTACAATTAAGAGATTACCTTGACTATCAATAGAGACTTTAGACTTTTACATAATGTTGAGACTGTGAAAGACTATGGGGACTTTTGAAATTGGATTAAATTAAGTTTGCATTATCATAAGGCGATGAGCCTCCAGATGCCAGAGAGTGGAATGTGGTAGTTTGAATGAAAAAATATCCCTCATAGGCTTATATATTTAACCACTTGTTCCCCAGTTAGTGATGCTGTTTGGGGAGGTTGGTGTGCCCTTGCTGGAGGAATATGTCACTAGAGATAAGCTTTGTGATGTAAAGCCACACAGTACTTCCATCTAACCTCTCTTGCATGTGTTTGAAGACAAGAGCTCTCAGTTTCCTGCCCCTGTTGTATTGGAGAAATTATTTTGGCCACTCCACGTAGTTAAAAGGATATTTATTTAATGGTGTAACTCACAAATTAAGTGAAAGGTAGGTTGCAGGGTCTGGGGAAGGTGTATCACAGTCCAGCGGTGTTCTCCGGAGCTCTGCACAGTCCACCTTCACCGTCCCGGCACAGAGAGCGCACAGAGCGAGCGCTGGCCCATCCAGCTCTCGGGTCTCCAGGCGCCTCCCCTGGCCCTGCCTCATAGGCGTGACAGTTGCCAGAGTCTCAATGGGGGTTGGAACTTCCAGATCCAAGCTGGAATGGCTACCCACTACATCTCCCTCTTTTTGTCTAAATAAGAAAGTTCTAAACTAATACAGACTATATACAAAGGAATGGTTATCAAATATTGTCCAGAAATAATGAGGGATAATGACCTAGATAAGATGTAACTACAACCAATGCAAACAATATCAAGCAAGAAGCACATACTAAAATCCAGAGAAGTATAGAGCATAGGTAAATGGCATGTCTGAGGGGAGAGACACTGCAGCCACCGCCAGGACAAGCAGCATGTAAAGACGCCGGTAAGCCACCAGCCATGTGGCAAGGTATAGATTTATAGAAATGGGTTAATTTAAGATAAAAGAACAGTTAGCAAGAAGCCTGCCATGGCCATACAGTTTATAAGTAATATAAGCGTCTGAGTGATTATTTTATACGTGGATTGTGGGACTGTGGGGGTTGGGGAACCTGGAGAGAAGCCCTCCAGCAACACTGTTGTCTTCCTGCCAGAATGGACTCTTAGTTCTTTGGAACTGTTAGCTCAAATGCAATCTTCCTTTTATAAATTGCTTCTAGTCATGGTGTTTTATCACAGCAATAGAAAAGAAACTAATAGAGTGAGTAATGCAGAAAAACCAAGCCTAAGCCTCAAGCTGAGCATGGTGTTGCACAACAGTGATCCCAGCACTTGGGGAGAGTAGGCCCCATTGTTATATAACAACCTACAACCACTACATTACTAAACTAGCACAAAACCCAACTACCCTCAAAATGTTTGTCCTTATACCCGCAGATAAGCACAGTCTTCACCCTTCATCAAGGAAATGTCTCTTTGCAATAGACAGAGACTATTGCAACCAATCAAAATACAGAGTTGTGGAGCCTAGTACCAATGGATATATCTACAAATCAATTTCCACACTTAAAGCTCAGGGAACATTGTTGTGTGTGTGTGTGTGTGTGTGTGTGTGTGTGTGTGTGTGTGTGTATTCCAAGAGTCAGAGGATTAGGGAGATTGCTGTGAGATTGTGTCTCCAAGCAAATCTTAGAAGCTAGGGAGAATGCTGTGAGATTGTGTCTCCCAGCAAATATTAGAAGCTACATCAAGTCTAATCAACATGACTGCCTAAACATGAGCTGAAGAAAGACAGCAACAATAAACATGCCATGTGGACAGGAGAAAACACACAAGGCCTTAATTGTATGCAAAGAACTACTGTTAACTGAAGAATCATGAGTGGGAGAAAGAGTCTTCCCCAGGGAGGAGCACACCAATACCAAATGGTCAGCCCTGAAAATATACATAGTAACATAACATAGGCTGAGTAGGTTATATTTAGGAATATACATGTGTATAGAGATGTATATACAAAATATATGTAGCGTGAATCTTAAAGAGTCTTATTAATAAGATCAAACCTGGAGCCAAGTATTGGGGTGAATGCTGGAAGATCAGAGAAGCAGAATAAGCCACAGCTTCCTCACCTTGACAGTTCCTCAGCCGATCCTGTTTCCTCAGACTAGATGCCTCTTAGCTGAAATGTGCTGCTCCAAAGCCTAAAAGTTTAACCAGCTAGTTCCTGGTTTTCACACCTTATATGCCTTTCTGCCTTCTGCCATCACTTCCTGGGATTAAAGGCATGTGTCACTATGCCTGGCTGTTTCCAGTGTGGCCTTGAACTCACAGAGATCCAGATGGATTTCTGCCTCTGGAATGCTAGGATTAAAGGTGTGAGTGCCATGGATTTCTGGCCTCTATGTCTGTCTAGTGGCTGTTCTGTTCTCTGACCCCAGATAAGTTTACTAGGGTGCACGATGTTTCGGGGAACACAATACCACCACAAATGTACATATACGTTTTAGAACACACATTCATGTAATAACAAGAAAAAAAGGGGCCATGACTTTGCAAGAGAGCAACGAGGGGTAAATATGGAAGGGTTGAGAGGGAGGGAAGGGAAGGGGGAAATGATATAATTTTATTGTAATCTTAAAAATGAAAAAATATTTCCATACAAAAACTCGATGACTGAGCAAACAACCAACCAATGGACAACACAGACTAACAAACCCCCATACAGAGACTGAGTGTGAAGTGATGGGAAACATCTTTCACATAAATGGTAACTAAAAAATAAAAGAGAGTGGTATCAGCATGTATCTGTCACAGCAGACATTAAATGAGAACTACAAAAGACAAGAGTATTACATAACAAGAAGAGGGCTAATTCTTTTTAATTGTGGGGCATCTAATCATCTAAAGCAAATAGTAAAGGTCCTGAAAATAAGCAATGGACTGTGAGATGATGAGAGTAAAATGCCTTAGCATAGCACTTCCCATGTCAGACAGATTATTAGACAGAAAAGAAATTAGGAAAAATGGACTTAATACATCAGGAGCTAACAGACATGTGGGGAATCTGTGTCTAACAGCAACAGAGTATGTATTTAAGTGTACATGAAACATTCTCTGGTTTGGGTGATATGCTGGGCCAGTCCTTTAAGAAGGTTTAAATAATATCAAATACCTTTTCTGAACACAAGGACATAAAACTAGGACTCAGTAACAGAAGGAACTTCAGAAAATCCCCAAATATGTGGAATTAAGCATGTTTCTGGACAGCCAATGGATTGACAAATAAATTAGAAGGGAAACAGTGATGTATCTAAAAGCAAATAGAAACAGAAGCACACCATCCAAAATAGTGGGACTTAGTAAGACTACATCTTCTAATAGCAAAATTTCTACCAAGAGACACCTTCAGCCAAGAAGTAAGATCAGCAAGGAAATAGAAAAAGAACAAACAGGCCATGGTAAGCAGAAGGAAAGAACAATACAGATGAGATTAAAATTAGTGAGAGACTAGAAAAAGTGGGAAATATCAGTGAAACTGACAACTAAGTGATTGGTTTTGGAAAACCAAAATCAACAGTCTGTCAGGTAGGCTGATGGAAGGAAGAGAAATAAGCAAGGAAATAAAATCTCAAATGAAGAGACTGTGGTGGTCTGAATGTGAAATAGCCAGGCAGGAGAATGGTCCCTGCCTTCTAATAAGATAAACGCCACTCTTCAGTTACCTCTTAGTTGATCATTGCCCTGGGGCTCTGTGCCAGACCACCCTTCCCACAGCCTGGCTGTTTCCTTAGACCACCACAATTTCTGATGAGAACAAGAGAGTGGACCCCAGCATGTGGTTTCTCTCTAGGTTTTGTTTGCTTCTGCCCTCTGCTGGACATTTCATAAACCGAGGCATCTATAAAATGCCATTTTAGGATGGATGCTGAGGGCAACTTCTTCTGTGAGTTCACTTGCCCTTAAGCCAGCCAATGCTCCAAGTAGTGTCTTCTTTGTTAGCCTCCTGAGCCAGCAGGGCTTTTAGGTAAAAGGGAAGAGGAAATGAAAGTTTTGACATGTGGTTTATGATTGGAGAGCTGCAAGGAAATCCCTCCTGGGAACTACAAACACTTGGAATTCATGGCAGGAGTCAGCAGTGAGGAGAGGGAACAAGAGGTGGGAGGCATAGAGAATCCTTCCAAAATCTTAATATAACCCATGCAAACCAATTCAAGAACTCATTAAGAGTATCAGATGGTGGGCTAAATGCTGCAGAATAGGAAAGTAAACAAACCCTATTCCAAAGAGAAAGAGAGTGAAAAGGTTTGGAAACCCACAAAAGTGAAAAGATGCCTGAAAAGTACAGAGAAAGAGATGGATAACGCAGAGAAGTTGGCCAAATACATCTTCAGCCATATAGCCCCCTGATAGAGGAGTCAGGCAAATCAGAAATGGAGCCCAATAGTAAGCCAGGAGAGACGCTGGAAGATCTGCCCTTAGGACAAGTCCACAGTCCTCTCAAGTCTCAAACACAACTGTGTGCTGTGAGGAGACAGTTATTCCCCTTGTAGACGCAGAGACATGTGATTGGACACTATATTGAGAGTCTGTTGTTTTTAAAAGAATTTGGGGTCTTCCAGGGCTTGGGATCAGGTAATAACCACAGGTTAGGGGATCTCGTTCACCTTCTGTGGCTCTAGGATGAGAAGACGGCCAGTAAGTCAATCACGGAGAGCCAGAGAGCCAGAAATGGGCAGGCTGAAGGGATCAAGTGTATGGGCTAAGCTCAGGCAGGCAAGTGCACACAGGAAAAACGGCCCTACTTTCTGTGGTGGGAGCAGATCTCAGCACCTGAGAATAAACCTTGTGTGCGAGAGCTCTGAGCTTGTGACTGTTGAGTGATTATTAGCCTCTAGAGTCAAACATCTACCTGATCACTGTTATAGAGCCTGAGAACTCTTTAGTTCTATCTCCTAATGTCTTCTATGTGCTGTTTCTGAACAAATCTTGCCTTTTATTCATTCTTATTTTTTTTAACCTTTACTATTATTTTGTGTATATGGATGTTTTGTCTGTGCACTGTGCATACAGTCCCAGTGGAGGACAGAAGAGGGCATCTGATCCCCTGAAACTGTAGTTACACATGATTGTGCACTGCCCCTTCTCAGTACTGGAAATTTGTGTGGTTTGAACTTGTGCTAGTATTGTGCATGCTGTCACAGTCTCTGTGAGTTCATGTGTGTATCAGTCCTGTTTTGTCTGGAAGATGATGGGAATGTCATTCTGTACACTATGAATGTGTGTTGCTCTGATTTGGTTGATAAATAAAATGCTTATTGGCAAGTAGCCAGGCAGGAAGTATAGGTGGGATAAGCAGAAAGGAGAATTCTGGGAAGTGGAAGGCTGAGTCAGGAGACGCCAGCCTGCCATCCAGGGAGCAGCATGTAACAGTACACAGGTAAAGCCCTGGAACACGTGGCAAAGTATAGATTTATAAACATGGGTTAATTTAAGATGTAAGTTCTAAACGCTATATAAAATGGGCATACAGGACCATAGGAAGGTGACCACTGAACTTTGCAAGATGAAATGGTCCTTCAGGTTCCTGTTTCAGAGAAGAAACTGCCAGACATCCTATAGGTTACAGAGAGAAGTGATGGAGAGACTAGGCCTATGGGCTGAAGATGGATGCCCCAACATTGCAGAAGAATTTTGGGTAACTGTCTAGGTAGCCAGCTGTCTGTGTCATTCTAGATTTTTGGAAGTTGCTTACAATGTACTTCCTATTTACTTAGGTAATAGTATATCCTTCTGAGGTCTTTGATGTAGTTGAAGACTAGATATAATTTTCCATGGTTATGATAAAAAATAAATTAGACATAAAACTTTAGACTCACGAATATAGGATAGCTAGAATATTTTCTTTAATTTTGCCAAATACAAATAGACTAGATTTTATAACTGTAATTCTTTCTTGATAACTGTTTTGTTATATATAATTTTACTATGTTGAAGTTAAAATCTTCCTTTTAAATAGAAAGAAAGGGGAAATGATGGGGATGTCATTCTGTATGCTGTGAATGCATGTTGCTCTGATTCGGTTGATAATTAAAACGCTGATTGGCCAATAGCCAGGCAGGAAGTATAGGGTGAAATAAGCAGAAAGGAGAATTCTGGGAAGTGGAAGGCTGAGTCAGGAGACACCAGCCTGCTGTCCAGGGAGCAGCATGTAACAGTACACAGGTAAAGCCCTGGAACACGTGGCAAAGTATAGATTTATAAACATGGGTTAATTTAAGGTGTAAGTTCTAGGTAGTGAGAAGTCTGAGCCAATAGGACATACAGTTGGTAATTAATATAAGCTGCTGTTTGTTTACTTGGGTCCGAGCAGCTGTGGGACCAGGTGGGTCACAGAAAAACCTTCAGCTACAGGAAGATGCTGTGTCCTTGGAGTCATCCACATCCTCTAATACTTTTTTATTTAAAAAAATGGTTTTATTCATTTTACATACCAACCATAGATCCCCCTCTCATCCCTCTTCCCACTTCCTCCCTTGCCTAGCCCTCCCCCAACCCACTACCTTCTCCAAAAGGGTAAGTTCTCCCATGGGGGGGGAAGCAAAGCATGCATGATACATTCAGTTGAGGCAGGATCAAGCCCCTCCCCCTGCCTCAAGTGTGAGCAAGGTGTCTGAACATAGGTAATGGGATCCAGAAAACCAGCTCATGTACCAAGGATAGATCTTGATCACACTGCCAGGAGCCCCCCTCAAACAGACCCAGCTACACAACTGTCTCCCATATGCAGAGGGTCTAGTCTGATCCTATGCAGGTTCTACAGCTGTTGATCTAACATTCATGTGTTCCTATGAGCTTGGTTCAGTTGTCTCTATAGATTTCCCCATCATAATCTTGACCCCCTTGCTCATATAATCTTTCTTCTCTCTCTTTTACTGGACTCTTGGACCTCAGCCTGGTGCTTGGTTGTGAATCTTCTTACCTGCTTCTATCAGCTATTAGATGAAGGCTCTATAATGACAGTTAGGGTGTTCACCAATCTTATTGCCAGGGTAGGCCAGTTGAGGCACCCTCTCCACTATTGCTAGTAGTCTAAGCTGGGATCCTCCTTGTAGGTTCCTGGAATTTTCCTAGCACCAGTTTTCTCCCTTAACCCATAATGTCTCCCTCTATCAAGATGTCTCTTTCATTGCTCTCCTACTCCATCTCTCCCCCAGCTTTACCATTCAATTCCCTTATGTTATCATTCCCCATGCCCTCCCCTTTATTCCCCCCAACCCCCAGTTTACTCATAGAGATCTCCTCTGTTTCCCCTTCCCAAGGTGATCCTTACATCACTCTTAGTGTCCTTGTTTCCTAGCTTCTCTGGAGCTGTGGGTTGTAGTCTGCTTATCCTTTGCTTTAAATCTAGTATCCAATTATGAGTGAGTACATACCATGTTAGTCTTCTGACTCTGGGTTACTCACTCAGGATGATATTTTCTAGTTCCACTCATTTGACTGCAAATTTCATGATATCATTGTTTTCTACAGCTGAATAATACTCCATTATGTATATGTAACACATTTTCTTTATCCATTCTTTGGTTGAGGGGCATCTAAGTTGCTTCCAGGTTCTGGCTATTATGAATAATGGTGCTGTGAACATAGTTGAGAATGTATCCTTGTGGTATGATTGAGCATCCCTTGGGTATATACCCAAGAGTGGTATTCACTGGATCTTGAGGTAGAATGATTCCTAATTTTCTGAGTTGTCATACTGATTTCCAGAGTGGTTGTACAAGTTTGCATTCCCACCAACAGTGGAGGAGTGTTTCCCTGTTCCATATCCTCTCCAACAACATAAGTGTTATTGATCTTAGCCATTCTGACAGGTATAAGATATATCTCAGAGTTGTTTTGATTTGCATTTTCCTGATAACTAAGGATGTTGAGCAATTCCTTAAATGTCTTTTGGCCATTTGGGATTCTTCTGTTGAGAATTCTCTATTTAGATCTGTAGCCCATTTTTTTTTTTTTTTAAATTGGATTGTTCGGTATTTTGATGTATAGTTTCTTGAGTTCTTTATATATTTTGGAGATCAGCTCTCTGTCAGATATGGGGTTGGTGAAGATCTTTTCCCATTCAGTAAGCTATCATTTTTGTTTTATTTACCGTGTCCTTTGCCTTACAGAAGCTTCTCAGTTTCAGGAGGTCCCTTTTATTAATTGTTGCTCTCAGTGTCTGTGCTACTGGTGTTATATTTAGGAAGTGGTCTCCTGTGCCAATGCTTTCAAGACTACTTTCTACTTCCTCCTCTGGATTTATATTGAAGTCTTTGATCCACTTGGATTTGAGTTTTGTGTATGGCAATAGATATAGATCTATTTGCAGTCTCTACATGTTGACATCCAGTTATGCCAGGACCATTTGTTGAAGATGCTTTCTTTTTTCCATTGTACAGTTTTGGCTTCTTTGTAAAAAATTATGTATTCATAGGTGCGTGGATTAATGTCAGGATCTTCAATTTGATTCCATTGGTCCACATGTCGTTTTTCATGTCAATACCAAGGTATTTTTATTATTATAGCTCTATTGTAGAGCTTGAAGTCAGGAATGTTGATGCCTCTAGAAATTGTTTTATTGTAAAAGATTATTTTAGATATCTTAGGTTTTCTGTTTTTCCATACAAAGTTGAGTATTTTTCTTTCCAGGTCTGTGAAGAATTGTGTTGGGATTTTGATGGGGATTGCATTGAATCTGTAGATTGCTTTTGGTAAGACTGCCATTTTTATTATGTTGGTTCTACCTATCCATGAGCATGGGAGATCTTTCCATTTTCTGATATCTTCTTCAATTTCTTCAAGGACTTAAAGTTCTTGTCATACAGGTCTTTCATTTGTTTGGTTAGAATTACCCCAAGGTACTTTATATCATTTGTGGCTATTGTAAAGGGTGATGTTTCTCTGATTTCGTTCTTGGCATGTTTATCATTTGTGTATAGGAGGGCAACTGATTTTTTTGAGTTTATCTTGTAACCTGCTACATTATTGAAGGTGTTTATCAGTTGTAGGAGTTCCCTGATAGATTTTTTTGGTTGCTTGCATAGACTATCATATTGTCTGCAAATAGTGAAAGTTTGCTTTCTTCCTTTCCAGTTTGTATTCTGCTGATCTCCTTTTATTGTCTTATTACTCTAGCCAGAACTTTGAGTACTATATTGAATAAGTATGGGGAGAGTGGACAGTCTTGTCTTGTTCCTGATTTTAGTGGAATCACTTTGTTTCTCACCATTTAGTTTTATGTTGGCTATTGGCTTGCTGTGTATTGCCTTTATTATGTTTAGGTATGTTCCTTGTATTCCTGATCTCTCCAAGACCTTTATTATAAAGGGATTTTGGATTCTGTCAAAGGCTTTTTTTTTTTTAGCATCTAATGAGATGATCATGCGTTTTTTTTCTTCTAGTTTGTTTATATGATGAATTACATTGATAGATTTTCATATGTTGAACCATCCCTGAATCTCTGAGATGAAGCCTATTTGATCATGATGGATGATTTTTTTGACGTGTTCTTGGATTCGGTTTGCCAGTATTTTATTGTGTATTTTTGCATCAAAGGGAGATTTATGAGGGAGATTGGTCTGTATGTATTCTCTTTCATTGTTGCATCTTTGTGTAGTTTGGATATCAGGGTAACTGTAGATTCATAGAAAGAGTTTGGCAGTGTTCCCTCTGTTTCTATTGTGTGGAACAGTTTGAGGAGTATTGGTATTAGCTCTTCTTTGAAATTCTGGTAGAATTCTGCACTGAAACCATCTAACCCTGGGCTTTTTTTTGGTTGGGAGACATTTTTTTTTATTAAGAAATTTTCTACTCACTCTTCATACCACCCACAGATCCCACTTCCTTCCTCCTCCCACTCCCCATCCCTCTCTCCCAAGCCACCCCACACCTCCACATCCCCCAAATCAAGGAGAGTCAGCAGAGCCCGGCACACTGAGCCTAGGCAGGTCCAAGCTCCTTCCCACTCCACCAAGACTGCACATGGTGTCACACCACAGGCACTGGATGGGAGACTTTTAATGACTGCTTCTATTTCCATAGGAGTTATAGATTTATTTAAATTGTTTATCTGGTCTTGATTTAATTTGGGTATGTGGTACCTATCCAGAAAATTGTCCATTTCTTTTAGATTTTCCAATTTTGTGGAGTATGGCTTTTTGAGTATGACCTGATGATTCCCTGGATTTCCTTGTTGTCAGCTGTTATGTCTCCCTTTTCATTTCTGATTTTGTTAATTTGGATATTCTCTCACTGCCTTTTGATTAGTTTGAATAAGGTTTTTTCTATCTTGTTGATTTTCTCAAAGAACCAACTCTTTGCTTTGTTGATTCTTTGTACTGTTCTCTTTGTTTCTATTTTATTGATTTCAGTCCTCAATTTCATTATTTCCTGGCATCTACTCCTCCTGGGTGAGTTTTCAGGTATGCTGTTAAGTTGCTAGTGTGAAACTTCTCCAACTTCTTTGTGTAGGCATTTAGAGCTATGAACTCTCCTCTTAGTACTGCTTTCATAGTGTCCCGTAAGTTTGGGTATGTTGTACATTCATTTCATTGAATTCTAGGAAGTCTTTAATTTCTTTTTTTTTTTATTTTTTCCTTGACCCATTGGTGATTCAATTGAGCATTATTCAGTTTCCATGAGTTTGTAGGCTTTGTGTTATTTGTGTTGTTGAATTCTAACTTTCAGCCATGGTAGTCTGATAATATACAAGAGGTTTATTCCAACTTATTTTGTATCTGTTGAGATTTGCCTTGTGACCAAGTATGTGGTCAGTTTTAGAGAAGGTTCCATGGGGTGCTGAGAAGAAGGTGTATTCTTTTGTGTTTGAGTGGAATGTGCCATAGATGTCTATTAAGTCCATTTGAGTTATAACATCTGTTAGTTCTCTTATTTCTCTGTTAAGTTTCTATCTGGCAGACCTGTCCATTGGTGAGAGTGGGGTGTTGAAGCCTCCCACTATTAATATGTGGAGTTTCATTTGCTATTTAAGCTTCAGTAATGTTTCTTTTACCTATGTGGGTGCCCTTGTATTTGGGGCATAAATGTTCAGAATTGAGACTTCATCTTGATGGACTTTTCTTGTGATGGATATGTAATGTCCTTCTCGATCTCTTTTGATTAATTTTAGTTTGAAGTCTATTTTGTTAGACATTAGGATAACTATACCAGCTTGCTTCTTAAGTCCATTTGACTGGGAAGATTTTTCCCAGCCCTTACTCTGAGGTAGTGTCTGTCTTTGAGGTTGAGGTGTGTTTCTTGTATGTAGCAGAAGGATGGATTTTGTTTTCATATTCATTATGTTAGCTTGTGTCTTTTTATAGGTGAATTGAGTCCATTGATATTAAAGGATATTAACAACCAGTGATTGTTAATTCCTGTTATTTTTTTGGTGGCAGTATTGTATGCTTCCCTTCTTTGGGGTTTGTTGGTGTGGGATTATCTATTGCCTGTGTTTTCATGGGTGCATCTACCTTCCTTAGGTTCGATTTTTCCTTCTAGTGCTTTCTATAGGGCTGGATTTGTAGATAGGTATGTTTAAATCTGATTTTATCATGGAATATCTTGTTTACTCTGTCTATGGTGATTGAGAGTTTTGCTGGATATAATTGTCTGGGCTGACATCCATGGTCTTAGTGTTTGCATAATGTCTGTTCAGGACTTTCTGGCTTTCAGAGTCTCCATTGAGAAGTCAAATGTTATTCTTATGGGTCTGCCCTTATATCTGCCTTTACTTGGCCTTTTCTTTGCAGCTCTTAATATTTTTCTTTATTATGTATGTTTAGTGGCTTTATTATTATGTGTTTAGGGGACTTTTTGGGTTCAGTCTATTTGGTGTTCTGTAAGCTTCTTGTATTTTTTTATAGGCATTTCCTTCTTTAGGTTGGGAAATTTTTTTTCTGTGATTTTGTTGAAGATATTCTCTGTGCCTTTGAGCTGATATTCTTCTCCTTCTTCTATCCCCATTATCTTAGATTTCATCTTTTCATGGTGTCCCAGATTTCCTGGATGTTTTGTGTTATGACTTTGTTGGCTTTACTGTTTTCTTTGACTGATGAATCTATTTCCTGCATCGTATCCTCAATGCCAGAGATTCTCTCTTCTATCTCTTGTATTCTGTTGGTTATGCTTGCATCTGTAGTTCCTGTTCATTTACTTAGATTTTCCATTTCCAGCATTCCCTCAGTTTTCAAGTCTTGAACTGTTTCCTTCACTTATTTGATTGCTTTTTCTTGGTTTTCTTGGCTCTCTTTAAGGGATTTATTGATTTCTTCCAATTTTTTGTTTGTCTTTCCCTTGATTTCTTTAAGGGAAATTTTCATTTTCTCTGTAAAAGCCTCTATCATCTTCTTTTTTAAAATTTTTTTCTTTATTTTAATTTTATAATTTAATTTAATTTTACATATCAGTCATGGATTCCCTTGTTCTCCCCCCTCCCTCCCCCTCTGCCTTCCCCCCAGCCACCCCACATTCCCATCTCCTCCAAGGCAAAGACTCCCCTGGGGATTGAGTTCAACTTGGTAGATTCAGTCCAGGCAGGAAGTCATTTTTAAGGTTGTTTACTTCTGTTTTTTCTATGTTGGAATGTTCAGGTCTTGCTGATGTAGAACCACAAGGTTCTAGTGGTGCCATATTGCTCTTTATGTTGTTGAATGTATTCTTGCACCACCATCTACCCATCTCTCCCTCCAATCAGTGCAAATGGTGTCTATGTCTCAGGGAGCCACTCTTGATCCAATTGGAGCTGGCAGAGTCTGTGTCTCAGGGAGCAGCTCAGGTCTCAGAGGATGGGTAGGTTTGGGCAGTGGAGTGGGGCTTGTTGGTTATAGCGTCTGGTGGTGGGTGGTGGTAGTCAGCCCTGGCTGCAGGAGTCCTGCCTGCTGGCCCACAACTGGGGCTGCAGTGGGTGGGGTATGGGCAGGTGTTGTGCCCTGGGCCTAAAGCCTAGAGCCTGGGGTGATCGGCTAGGAGAACCAAGACTCACCTTTTGTCCAATCGGAGCTAGAGCAGTCTGTGTCTCAGGGAATGGATCTGCCATCTTGGGGGATGGATCTCCTTAACTCTTATAATTCCTCCCCTTCCAAGTGGATTTGTGAACCTTCCTGAAATTTTTTTTAATAACAGTGTTATTTGTAAAGTTCTGCCTTTGCCTAGAATTAATTAATAGACAGAGATCCCAGATTTGATTTCTCTAGGACCATGGAAATAAGCTAGCGGCTGACACAAGTTCTATTTTTAAACATACTACTCATCTGTTTCATATTTTGCTCTTACCTTGAGGTCTTTGATCCATTTGGAGTAGAATTTATGCAGTTTGAGAGATAAGGGTCTAGTTTCATTCTTCTACATGTAGCTATCCATTTTGATCAGCATCATTTGTTTAAGATGCTGTCTTTTCTCCAATGTGTACTATTGGCCTCTTCATTAAAAAGCAGGTGTCTGTAGGAGTTTATGTCCTCAATTCTATTTCATTAATCAATGTATGTGTTCTTATGCAAGTACTATACTATTTTTACTACTATAGCTTTATAGCATAACTTGAAATCCAGTATGGTGATACCTTCAACCATTTCTTTGTTGTTTGGGATCATCTTAACTTTTGTGTTTCTGTATAAAATTTAATATTTTTTCAGTTTCTGTGGAGAATTGTGTTATAATTTTGTGGTTGTTGCATTGAGTCTATATATTGCTTTTGATAATATATCCATGTTCATATTAACCCTACCAATCCATGAGCATTGGAGGTCTTTCTGTCTTTTGGTACTGTCAATTTCTTTTTTCAGTGTCTTAACATTTCTATTATACAAGTCTTTCTGAGAAGATCTTATTCCATTGACCTATGCCTCTTACATCAAATGTTCCCATAATTCACATTCTTTTTCTAAATGTATTAGCATATCAACATAATCTTCTAACCTGTCCTTACTTAAAAGCATCTTTTTTGAAGATCCACAGAATAACCTCACAGTGTTGGGGCAGAGTAGGAGGTTTCAGTACAAACATACACTGTGTAATGATCAAGTCAGTATAGCTGTTGCATCCTTTATCACAGGTGTTAAGCATCTTTGTATAGGTAACATTCAAATGCCTCTGTTCTGGATATTTTAAAATAAGCAATGAATTGCCTCCAATGGTAGTCCTCCAACTGTGCTAATATAGTGTCTGAAAAGTGTCCTCTTACCCAGAAGCACATCTGTACCTATTTATCATCTCCTCCCATCCTCCCTTCCCCGCATCCTTCCTGACATCTGGCAACCACGATGCTAATCTACTCCTATGAGGCCACCTTTTATCTCCTTTACTGTAATACATATTGGGAGTTTTTGCTAGTGTCCTTAAATTCAACTTTGTTTTTTACATAAGGCATTCTGCCTGTATTTATTACTTATTTTCATTTGCTAGTATAACATTTTTATATTAGTATTTCTTACATCAAAATAAGTTTTTACATCAATCTTTTCACATGACTTTCTAGTGTTTGAGTTTTTATTTTGATTATTTCCTTGCTTGGTTGTATTGCATCAAGTTATTATTTTAAATTTGTTTAAGTGTACAGTACATGGTACTGTGTGACCATTTAAATCCTATTTTCTAAAGTACCTGTGGAAAATATCATGATCCCCTAGTATCTAGCAATCCACTCTCACATGGCCATCTTCCTTCTTGTAGGAGTATTGAGTAGCTGAATTAATAGAGCTGTTTCTTTTTTTATTTGCTAGTTCTTTAATTGGGTGCTGAAGTACTCTGGTTTTATTTTACTCAGAAATCTAAAAGTCATTGTTTTTAGGAACCAGGATGGATTCTGTTTTTGTTTTCTGGAAATATGACTAAGATAGCATGTTTTATAATGATTCTCAGTGATTTTTTATAATGTAAAGAGCATGTGTGCAAAGTTACATATAGGAGCGTGGAGGGGTCAGGAGCAGCTGCATCATGGAAAAGTTTACCCAGCATAGCTGATGACTCACAGAAGCTCATCTCTGGAGTTCCCTGCATTTTTAGTGGGTATCTTAGCCAAAGAGTGTCAAAGCTCTGCAACAGTTTTTTGCTGCTTATGTAACTGTGGGAAGTGCCTGAATCATGTGATTTTCTGAGTCTTGTGAATTTGATTAGCTGCCTGAATCTTTTGAGCCTTCTCTCCCATCTAGGAAGGAATGTTTCAATTCAGAGGAAATAGTTGCACAACAGAGTGTACCAAACCCTGAATGAATAGCAATAATTCTAGTATTTTTTTTTCTGTATACTAATGATGTTTATGTTGTTTATAACCTAAAGATTCATAATTGTGATTTCTCTCTTTCTATCTTTTTTGTTTATTTGTTTTTTGTTTTTTGAGACAGGGTTTCTCTATATTGCTTTGCACCGTTCCTGGAACTTGCTCTGTAGACCAAGCTGGCCTTGAAATCACAGAGTTCTGCCTGGCTCTGCCTTCTGAGTGCTGGGACTAAAGGCATGTGCCACCACCACCCAGCATGTGATTTATTTTTTTATCCTATTTATTCTTGAATTTATACTTAATTTATTAACAGTATTTCTCAAACTGTGTAAGCCTTATGCCCCACAAAACATAGACATTTTGCTGATCACTAGATTCTACCCATCCCTTTTTAAAACAAAGAGTGGTTTGTATTGATTACCTTGTAATGCTTGCATTATTCACAAATAGGAATTTGTGAGTTGGACAAGTTTCTCCTTCCCATATAACTCTTAACTGGCCTGCTTTGGAAAATCTTTTGTTTGGGTCCTATTAACATCCTACACTGACTAGCCTTTACAAGTCATTTAGATTAATGTGGTAAATAAATGCTAAAATAAGTTGTTTAGTAGGGCTTTTGAAAGCACAAAATATTAAATAACTTTATAGGGAAGTTGTTGCTTTTTTCACTTTGTAGAAAATTCCAAAATAAATATATAAAGAAATAAGCAAAATTCTTCACAATATTTCCACTTGGAAACTACTGTTATATGAAGGCTTGAATATTGTAAATATATGGTTGTATATTACTAAGAGAATAAAGTCAAACATAGAATCTTTTGTTGTGTCAACAAATCAATAGCAGCTATTCTAGCAATGAAGGCAATACCATTGAAGATTCATATTCTTGAAGACTGAAGCCAAATCTAGTTGAAATGATGAAAAGGTGACCCAGGTAGTATAGAATAGGACATTACAAATATCAACTATAATCTCATGATCAAATGGAAAAGTTGACCCTGAGAAGGTATCTAAGATCTAAGAAGACTGGTTAGGATGATGGTGGAGGGCACTATTAAGATTTTCCTGGAGAAGTTAGAAGCTAGAAGTAACTGAATAAGATACAAATCCGTTTTCCTTTCTCTTTAGCTGGAGGAAGAATTGAAGAGGATGTAGTAGAGTCCTCTCTTTTCTCTAATGCCTGTCTTTCCTGTGTGTCTTCATATGTGTGGGTCATTGTAGTTGAAGGTTTCTCTCTTAGCTGGAATATGTTTTTTGGGGAATTTTGTTGTAGCGAAATATTCTGCCACCCTTGAAATATTTCTGAAATATGTCTCTTTCACAGTGGTATTCAAAGACCAGGGATAGATTTTTGTTCACATGATAAGAGTCCAAGCTTTAATGCTTCTAAGGTATTTTAGAGTCTTCTGCACAATAAGGTCCATGTTTCTTCTTAGGCCTCTCAAACTATTCTCCCCAAATACAGGATCCAGCATAAAGGACCACTGCTGATTCCCTAGACAGACAAAGAGTAAACATCTCTCTGAGGTGCTCACTATCCCCATGGCCCCCAAAGTACAATAGCACATGATCAGTGACTAATCAGTCACTGCTACAGGACTCCAAGAGAATTTGTCCTAGAGAGGTCTTGAATAATTATTTTGTCTTATTTAATGAGTTCCTCCAGGATCTAGACTCCTCTGGGATGCAGAGCCCCTTAGTCCCAGGGATGAGCAGAATGACACATGTGAGCAGAGGCAGGTGATGACTACAGAGGCTGTTTTTCCCTTGTCAATACTGAATAAATGGGAACAGGATCTTGGACCAGAGCCCTGGAGTCACCCTGAGACATTCTGGGTAAGTTGGCAGGAAGGTGAATGAGCTGGGACTGTCATGTCCCTAACTGAAAGGTCTTAATCTCCCAGGTCTTGTGATATTCTGCAAGACTTTTTTTTTTCCAGATATATTTTCCATCTCTGTGCCTCCCAGGCATTTTCCACATTGTAGAATTGTTCTGATTAGATGTTGCAACATATATTTTTAGTATAGTATTCATTAGTATTAGTATGCAATATATTATCACAAGATTATATCATTTTAACATAGTGACATCTCTGTGAGGTAGATTTTTGTACAGATATTTTTGTTATATATTGGATCATTCAAGTGCTGGTGACTATGTCAGAGGAGCAGCATGTGGCAATTGACTTCAGGAGGTCGGCCCACCAGCATGCCAGGCACTGATGGGTGAATCTCAGATAGGCAAGGCTCAGAGACCCGTGGCCCCAGTATGTCACTTACCATTGCTGTGTCTTTGCATGTTAGCTGCTGCCATTTGTGCCTTGTATCTGGCACGGTATGAATGGGTGTGGGGAGATCCCCATTGCCTTTAATGTTGTGTGATTATCTCCTGGAAATGTCCCATCCTACTTGGTATTTTTACCTGTGTATTATTATGAAGATGATTTCCTTCTAAGCTGTACTGTTTACCTGAAGCAATAATTTTATACAATTATAGTGTTAGGTTAAATAGAATTTTGATGATTGAGGGTCTTTAGTAAATATACTAAGGGATTATGATAGAGGTTACTCAGTGTGAAAACTAATACATATAAAAGCAAGATATGGTGTTGCCCCTGGCCCTGATAAATCAGAGGCTGCAGAGGATAAAAAATAAGAACAAGGAAATGTCACACAGCTAGCTGCTCTTGAGGAGCTGTATAAGCTGTGAATTAGGTTAATGATTCAGAAAAACAATTGAGTCCCAGAAGCTAAGTTAGCTCAAGATGTGTTCATGGGTTTTTCATGTGCATCATAGCTAAAACAAAGCTTTAAATATGACTCAAGATTAGGTTAAGATGTTTTTGAGGCAGAAAATCTTGGAAAACAAGATTTTGCTGGGATAGGTAAGCTCTAAGGGAAAAACAGAATTGGAAGGAAGACATCAAGAGAGACAGAAGGGAAACACCAAGGTAGAAAAAGAGGAAAAAATAGAGTAGAACAAGCAGGAGCAAGAATAATACAATGAAGAACTCAGCTTCGACCCTCTGAAAAGTCCTCATGTGTCTGTCTGTCTGTCCTGTTGTTTGCCTGCCCTTTATCTGCCATATATCTCCTCTTCAGTTTCTCTGACTTGCTGAAGGCTTGCCATTCATCAGCATGCTAGGTGTGATCCTGACATGTTGGAGATGTGTGTGTGTGTGTGTGTGTGTGTGTGTGTGTGTGTGTGTGTTTCCCTTTTTTTACCAGCCTCAGAGAGTTAAGTTTAGTCCCCCTTTGCCAGCCCCAGAGAATTAAGTTTTACTTCCTCAGATAGAAAAGTCAATTGACTGATTAGTTCATTGACTCCATGAATTCCACCCCAAATCCCTGAGCTGCTGGAGGCTGGTTCTCAGAGTAGAAATATTCAAGGAATTTAAAAAGCCTCAGATAACCCCCTTGAAGAGATTATAATCACAATTATTGGGAGACAGTGTTAAAAACTGTATTTTAGCCGGGCGGTGTGGCACGCTTTAATCCAGCACTCGGAGCAGAGACAGGCGATCTTTGTGAGTTCGAGCAGCCTGGTCTACAAGTGAGTTCAGGAAAGCGCAAAGCTACACAAGAAACCTGTCTTGAAAAACCAAAAAAAAAAAAAAAAAAAAAAAAAAAAAAAAAAAAACTGTATTTTAAAAAGTGAGCTATATTGTTGGGGTATCCGAGTGTGGTCCACAGACCATCAGAATTAGCATCGTCAAATACAAAGTTAGAATGTTTAAAATGTAGAGTTTTGAGACCATACAAGACTTACTGATCAGAATCAGAATTCATGAGGATAAAGAGGTATTTCCCATCTAAATTAAATTTAGTTCCATGACTAACTCTAAACCTTTTGTCACTCTTATGTGCAGTTCAGACTGAGGACTGAACAGGTACCATTTGAGGAAAACGAGACACCATTATTGAACCCCTGGAACTCAGGTGTTGATCAGTGGGACTTTCTGCAAGCAGTGTCCTTGTGCTTTGTGGTTCTTCCTAACTGCCTTGATATCAGAGGAGTATCATGTTCGTTTCTCAGGAAACTCCATTCTGAGATAGGTGTTATAACATAAAATTTCATTGATGCTTTCCCAACCTCAACACTGGAAGGTGAAGTCTAAATGTAAAAACTGTTATTATGGCTAGAGTAAATACTCTTTATAAGGTTAAAATGTAGCAACTGGGTTCAGTTGTGTTTCTTCAAGGGAGGAACTTCTCATGTGTCTTAAAAGCCTTCTTAAGTGTCTGTCTCTCTATCTCAGGTGCCTGACGTAAACAGGTGGTCACAAACTGAAACGAAGTTTCAAAGTTTTCTTTATTCATTCCTCTCTCCCCAAATCACCTATCAAATTAGTAGTTCTCATCTCAATGTCAATGAATCATATGGATATTATTACCCAATGAACAAAACACCAGTGCAGCCACACATACCAGGTTGTCTGTTGAGAATAAGTCATAGTGTATAGGGTGGACTAATGTTGTCTGTGGGCCTGACGTTACACTGGGAATTCTGTATCAGTGTCAAAAGCTACATGGTTCTAAGCTAGTGAGTCTGAGAAGATGCACAGGCTTCCACCTATGCCTTATCCCCAAGCACACACAAGTATTGAGAAACTGCTCACAACCATGTTGTGGAATATTTGTTGAAAATGTGTTACATTTATTCATGTTGTAAAATATTTGTTTAATCATGCAAAGGTGTTGCATTTGTTTAACTCTGTGAAGGTGTGCTACTTTGCCTGTCTAAAACACCTGTTTTGTCTAATGAAGTGCTGAATGCCAATAGCAATGCAGGAGAAAGGAAAGGTGGGGCTGATATACAGAGAGAATAAGTAGGAGAAGAGAGAATGGGGAGGAGTGAAAAAAGAGGAGTAACAAAAGAAGGAGAAGGAGAGGAGGAATCCAGGGGCCTGCTACCCAACTATACAGCAAGCCACACTGTAAGAAGTAACGAAAGGTATACAGAAAGTAAAAGCCTAGAAGTCAAAGGTAGATGGGATAATTTAAGCTAAGAAAAGCTGGTTAGAAATGAGCCAAGCTAAGGCCAGGCATTTATAAGTAAGAATATGTCTCTATGAATTTATCTGGGAGCTGGGTGGAGGGGCTCCAAAACAGCAAAGAGTGAAAAAACAACCAACAACATTTTGGAGCTCCAACATGAGGCCTGTTTTACCACATAGGGCCTGAGAAAGCTGAAAATTTAAAAAAAAGAGAGATTACAGCTCCTTTAAGTGTTTCTGCTTGACAGTGAGCCCTTGAGCAGCTGGTATGTTGGGTAGGAATAAAAAACTAAGTAAAAAACACCTACCACAGTGTAGGGCACTGGCATTCCATAGTTGGGGGCTTGAATGCAGTTCCTGGTCAAATTCACTTCTGACTAGGCCTCAAGTTTTATGCTTGGCTTTCAGAGATAGAGAAGGGCATGGAGCCTGTCAATAGAGCCTCTTGGAGGACCCAGCTGTAGCTTAGCTGATGGGAACGTCATTCTGTATGCTGTGAATGTGTGTTGCTCTGATTTGGTTGATAAATAAAACACTGATTGGCCAGCAGCCAGGCAGGAAGTATAGGTGGGATAATTAGAGAGGAGAATTCTGGGAACAGGAAGGCTGAGTCAGGAGTCGCCAGCCAGACGCAGAGGAAGCAAGGTGAAGACAGAACTGAGAAAAGGTACCAAGCCACATGGCTAAACATAAATAAGAATTATGGGTTAATTTAAGTGTTAGAGCTAGCCAATAGTTAGCCTGAGCTAATATTTGTTCAGTTATAATTAATATAAGCTTCTGAATGATTATTTTATAAGCAGCTGTGGGGTCCATGGGGCTAGGCAGGACTGGTGAAAACTTCAACTACATTTAGCAGTTCAAATTTTGCTCACATGGTTAAAAAAAGACTATAGATAAGTAGTAAAGAGAGATCCAGATGGAAAAAAAATCTCTGAACAGGTTCCAGTGTGTTTTATAATGTGTGTAGGCTTAAGAAAGAAAGAAAAAGGATATAGACAATGATAGAAAAAAATAAGTAGTTTAAAAATAATGAAGTGTTTAAAGAGAGTAAAAGTAATATAAAAGAAAAAAGCCACATAAAAAGAGAAATATACAGGGAGTCTGGATTCTGAATGTTATTATGTAATTTTGAATTTTTTGAATGTCATGAGCAAATGACAGCTGCTGACAGACATGGGATAGTGAACTGGACTGCTAAATTAAACCAACCTATACACTTTGGGAATGCCTTAACTTTAAAATGGAAGTAAAAAATGTTTTTGTAAAATGGAACTCAAAAAATTCATTGTTTTGGAAAAGAGCTTTTGCTTTTATTTCCACAGGAAATGAGAGGATTCCTTCCAGGTTAACATATATCAGGTTTGATCAAGGGAGACCTCCTGAATCTTGACAGGTGATATATATCATCAAAGATTATAGCTGTTTTTCCTAGGACTTTGCCATGATCTCAATTTTCTCAGGGACCCCTAAAGATGCCTTCACACACAGACAACAGGAAACATTCTGGAGAACATGATGCCCACATTCCAAAGAGATGGGGTGAGTGGTCTCTGGTTATTCAATGGGTTGTGGATGTTTGTTATCATTTAGGGGAATATATGAATACAGGATAAAAAGACAACTATTAATCTCAGATACTTTGCATTGGCATGTATTTTGGTATATTGATACAAATTTAAAGTTAGTTTTGTTACACTGTATACATGTTTCTACTCTTGTTTGGGGTATTGTGCTTATACACTCATTTAAAAATGCAATGCATAATAAAAATGAAGTTAATATTTAATCTATAATAATCAAACTTGTAGTCACATTAGGAATTTTTCAAGGTTAAACAGGTATATTTGAGACATATAGATCGTTTTCAAACACTTCAAAGACCTACAGAATATGGCATTTAAGATGTTTTTAAAAAAGATGTTTAATAACCTAAGTTTTTTCAAGACATTAAGAAACATCTGCTCCTGGCAGCACGAATTTACTTCAAAATAGGATAATGGGCATTGAAGAAACTCCACATGGAGTTTGCTTTCAATGTGGCAAGAGTAGCCATTTGGGCAAGAAACTGATTTTTCCTTGACTGCTGACTGTTTGCTGTACAAACTGGAAAATCAGTACACAAAGGAATAAGACTGTTGAACTTTGCCAAAATGAGTCAGGACAGTCCTTCAAAATTCTTGCTTCATAGATAAGTCTGCCAGACATTCTGAAGGACAACAGGAGAGTGACTGACAAATTTTGCCAATACATGGCAGGACAGTCCTTCAAATTTCTTACTTCATTGAAAAGTTTGCCAGATACTCTAGGCCTGTAGGCTAAAGATGGATGCTCCAACATTGTAAGGAACTTTGGGTGTCTGTTCAGGCAGCCAGATGTCTCTGTTGTTAGGTAATATTACATCTTTCTGGATCTTTGATGTAGTTAAAGACTAAATAATTAGAGTTACAGTTTTCCTTAGTTATGATAGAAGGTAAATTAGCTATAAAACTTTGGATCTCTAAGATAAGATAGATTATGGAGTATTTCTCTGAATTTGATAAATACAAATGGATGGAATATTATAAATGTTATTCTTACTTGATAACTGTTTTTGTTGTATATAGTTTTATTATGCCAAACTTAAAACCTTTCAGTTTTATGTAGACAAAAAGTAGAAATGTTGTGGAATAGTAGTTGAAGTTGTATTATATTTGTTTATGCTATGGAATATTTGTTTAACGATGCAAATATGTGTTGCATTCATTTAACTCAGTGAAGCTGTATTACTTTGCCTGTCTGATTGGTCTAATAAAGAGATGAACAGCCAATAGCGAGGCAAGACAAAGGATAGGCAGGGCTGGCATTTAGAGAGAAGAGAGAAGAGGGAAAGAGTGAAAAAGAAGAGTGAGAAGAGAAGGAGAGGAGAACTCCAGGGGCCAGTCACCCAGCTACACAGCAAGCCACAGACTAAGAAGTAAAGGAAGGTATATAGGAAGGTAAAAGCCCAGAAGCAAAAGGTAGATGGGATAATTTAAGAAAAGCTGGTTAGAAATAAGCCAAGGTAAGGCTTGGCATTCATAAGAAATAAGTCTCCATGTGATTATTTGGGAGCCAGGTGGTGGGTCAAAAAGAAAAAGAGTAAAAAACCTAACCAACCAAACAAAAATAACCCAACCAACAACATATCTAGGCAGAATGCCAGGTAGTCTTGCTGCAAGATGAAGGCAGACACAGCCTTCCTGCATGGACACAGTGTGGTGAGAAGTCAATTCAAACCAGTGATCAGGGCATTGATGGCTGTGGAATGGAAACAGGGTGTGGTGGCAACATGAAATCTGGTCTTGTCTCAAAAGGAACCAAAGATTTAGTGGATCAAGCCACATATAACTGTACTTAAAGAGTAAGCCCAGTGAAATGGGAGCAGAGAGAAGATGGCACTAAGCAACAGGAACAGCAACTGTGGTAGGCCGGAGTCAAGACACTATGTCCTTTCAGTACAGTGTTGACGACAGGGGAAGATGAGAGTTACTATGGGAGCAGACAACACTGTGGAGCAGGGAAGGATCAGTTGCGATGATAGTGGTTTCTTTACTGTCTTTAAAAGGATTTTTGGCTTTATATTGAGAAGGAGGAGAAACCAAAAAAATCTTTCAGTAGAGTGATAATCAGTTTCATCTCAGAGAGCTATAATGTGAGAAGATTGAAAGAGTATGGAAGAATAGAGATGAAATAGTCTAACAGGGCAGTCAAACCATCTAGATGAGATACAATGGCAGCTTCAGTGTGGCAATTGAAATGAGCATGGACGGCTTAGAAGAAATGAAATGACAGACTCTGGGATTTGCTGGTGATGGGAATGAGTGGATGGATGAAAATTCTTACATCTCTATGTGACACAAGATTTCTTCCCCTGAGATATGAGAAACTGGATGAGAAAAGGGCATTTGAGATATATTGAGGTAAAGATGGCCCTGTTATACTCCAACAATTGAGAACCACTGAATTATCAGGAGATAGGCTCACCCGTGGGAGTGTTTTCAGATAGAAAATAACAGCCAATCTCATTGTATCTAATTACAAGTGAAAATATCTGACAAGTGTCTTAGACTTAGTCATGGGACTAAATTTAAGAAATTTAATCCAGGTGTGGTACATACCTGAAGTCCCAGCACTCAGGAGTCAGAGGCAGGCATATTTCTGTGAGTTCCAGGCCCACCTGGTCTACACAGAGAGCTACTGGCCAGACAAGGTTGAGTAGAGGGGCTCTGTGCTAAAATACACAAACAAAAGAAAGCAATTTATTTTCTTTTTCTTATTTTCTTTCAGTTTGAGAGGATGCAATCAGTTATTGAAGAATACTTAGCAGATTGTAGATGATAGAATTGTGTTCAGTTTTATTTGGATTTAAGGGACTTTGTAAATTTTCTCTTAAAGATTCTGGTGACACAGCATGACAGAAGGGAACAAAACTGTCATCTCTTGGTTCCTCCTCCTGGGCCTGCCGATCCCCCTGAGCACCAGCACCTATTCTATGCCCTGTTCCTGGACATGTACCTCACCACCATCCTGGGGAACCTCATCATCATCATCCTAATTCAGCTGGACTCCCATCTCCATATGCCATGTATTCTTTTCTCAGCAACTTGTCCTTCTCTGACCTCTGCTTCTCCTCTGTCACAATGCCCAAATTGCTGCAGAACATGCAGAGCCAAGTCCCATCCATCCCTTATGCAGGTTGTCTGACACAAATTATACTTCTTTCTGCTTTTTGGAGACCTTGAGAGCTTCCTTCTTGTGGCCATGGCCTATGACCGCTATGTGGCCATCTGCTTCCCCCTTCATTACACCAGCATCATGAGCCCCAAGCTCTGTGTGTGTCTGGTGTTGCTGTCCTGGGTGCTGACCACATTCCATGCCATGCTACACACCCTACTCATGGCTAGATTGTCATTCTGTGAGGACAATGTGATTCCCCACTTTTTCTGTGACATGTCTGCTCTGCTGAAGCTGTCCTGCTCTGACACCCATGTTAATGAGTTAGTGATATTCATCATGGTCAGCATCATTCTTGTCATTCCATTTGTGCTCATCATTGTGTCCTATGCACGAATTGTTGCCACCATTCTCAAGGTTCCTTCTGCTCAAGGTATCCATAAGGCCTTTTCCACCTGTGGTTCCCACCTGTCTGTGGTGTCACTGTCCTATGGGACAGTCATTGGTCTGTACTTATGTTCATCATCTAACCACTCTACTGTGAAGGAGAGTGTCATGGCCATGATGTTCACAGTGGTGAATCCAATGCTAAACCCCTTCATCTATAGCCTGAGGAACAGAGACATAAAGGGAGCTCTGGGAAGAGTATTTTGTAAGAAGAAAATGATGGTATGATGATAATGATTGAGATTATTTATGTAGTAGATTGCTGATGGCCATGTCAGAGGAGCAGCAGATGGCAATTGAAGTTTTAGGTGTCATCCCACCAAAAGGAAACTCTCTGGTGGGTCAACCTTATTTAGGCAAGGCCACAAGACTCCAGATTCCAGAATGCCTTTTGCTGCTTCTGTGCCTTTATGTGTTTGCTGCTGCTATATTTCTCTGGTACCTGGCCTGGTGTGAATAGGTCTGGGGAGATCCCCACTGCCTGTGACGTGGTGTGTTTATCTCATGGAAACATCCATTTCTACTGGGCATTTTCTTTTTAAAAGATCTATTTATTTATTTTGTATACAGCATGCATGTATGACCAGAAGAGCACAGTCTCATTACAGATGTTGTGAGCAATGTGTTGCTATTACTCAACCTCTGGAAGAGTCATGCTCTACTCTGAGCATCTCTCCGTACTGGGCCTTTTTATATATGGTTTGTCATGAAGATGATTCTTCCCTAAATTGTACTGTCTAATTGATAATAATAATGATAGCTTATACAGAGTTTTGATGAATAAAAATAAATGCAAGGATATGTTTCACAGCTAAGGCCTGTGAGTTCCACCTAAAAAGCTGCTTTAGATCACAACTCAGGTTAATGATTAAGGAAAACAATTGAGTCCCCAGAGCCAGGCTCACTCTTATTCTCTTAATGCTGAAAAGATGCAGTCACAGTTTTTGGTATACACAATTGACAAAAAGGCTGAGAAGGAAATCAGAGATACATCACCCTTTACAATAGCCACAAATGATATAAAATACCTTGGGGTAACTCTAACTAAGCAAGCGAACAAAGGTCCTGTATGACAAGAACTTTAAGTCCCTGAGAAAAAGAAATTGAAGAAGATGTTAGAAAAGGGAAAGATCTCCCATGCTCATGGATAGGCAGGATTAACATAGTAAAAATGGCAACCTTACCAAAAGCAATCTACAGATTCAATGCAATCCCCATCAAAATCCCAACACAATTCTTCACAGACCTGGAAAGAACAATACTCAACTTCATATGGAAAAACAAAAAACCCAGGATAGCCAAAAGAATCCTGTACAATAAAACAACCTCTGGAGGCATCACAATCCCTGACTTCAAGCTCTACTATAGAGCTACAGTAATAAAAACAGCTTGGTACTGGCATAAAAACAAACATGTGGACCAATGGAATCGAATTGAAGACCATGACATTAATCCACACACCTATGAACATATAATTTTTGACATAGAAGCCAAAACTGTACCATGGAAAAAATAAAGCATCTTCAACAAATGGTGCTGGCATAACTGGATGTCAGCATGCAGAAGACTGCAAATAGATCCATATCTGTCACCATGCAATTATGTCAAACTGGATCAAAGACCTCAACATAAATCCAGTTACTCTGAATCTGATAGAAGAGAAAGTAGGAAGTAGTCTTGAACACATTGGCACCAGAGATCACTTCCTAAGTATAACACCAGTAGCACAGACACTGAAAGAAACAATTAATAAATGGGACCTCTTGAAACTGAGAAGCTTTTGTAGAGCAAAGGACATGGTCAACAAGACAAAGTGACAGCCTACAGAATGGGAAAAAATCTTCACCAACCCCACATCTGACATAGGGCTGATATCCAGAATATATAAAGAACTCAAGAAATTAGACATCAAAACAACCAACAGTCCAATTGAAAAAAATGGGCAATAGAGCTAAAAAGAGAATTCTCAATAGAAGTTCAAATGGCTTAAAGACATTTAAGAAATTGTTCAACATCCCTAATCATAAGGAAAATGCAAATCAAAATGACTCTGAGATACCATCTTACACCCATCAGAATGGCTAAGATCAAAAACACTGAAGACAGCTTATGCTGGAGAGGATGTGGAGCAAGGGGAACACTCCTACACTGATGGTTGGAATGCAAACTTGTACAGCCACTTTGGAAATCAATATTGCACTTTCTTAGAAAATTGAGAATCAGTCTCCCCCAAGACCCAGCTATACCACTCTTGGGTATATACCCAAGGAATGCTCAATCATACCACAAGAGCACTTGCTCAGCTGTGTTCACAGCAGCATTATTTGTAATAGCCAGAACCTGGAAACAACCTAGATACCCTTCAACTGAAGAATGGATAAACAAAATGTGGTACATATGCACAATGGAGTACTACTCAGCAGAGAAAAGCAATGACATCATGAGGTTTGCAGGCAAATGGATGGATCTAGAAAAAAATCATCCTGAGTGAGGTAACCCAGACTCAGAAAGACAAACATGGCATGTACTCACTCATAAGTGGGTACTAGATGTAAAGCAAAAAATAACCAGACTCATAGATGGATACTAGATGTAAAGCAAAGGATGACTAGACTGCTACTCACAACTCCAGGGAGGCTACCTAGTAAAGAGGACCCTAAGAAAGACACAGGGATCACCCAATGACAGTGAAATGGATGAAATCTACATGAGAAAACTAGACGTGAGGGGGGTTAATGAAGGGCAAGGGTTTGGGGAAAGAGAGCTTAGGGGACTGGGAGATCCCAGCTGGATCAAGAACACACACACACACACACACACACACACACACAGAGAGAGAGAGAGAGAGAGAGAGAGAGAGAGAGAGAGAGAGAAAACAAGGAAAGAGATACCATGATAAATGAAGACCCCATGGAAATAGGAAGAAGCAGAGTGCTAGAGAGGTCCCCAGAAATCCACAATAGACTACTGGCAATGGTCGAGAGAAGGCCCAAACTGACCTACTCTGGTGATCAGATAGCCGAACACTCTAACTATCATGATAAAACTCTCATCCAGTGACTGATGGAAGCAGATGCAGCGATCCAAGGACAAGCCCCAGGTGGAGCTCTAGGAGTCCAAACGGTGAGAGAGAGGAGGGATTATATGAGCAATAGATATTGAGATCATGATTGGAAAAAGCACAGGGACAAATAGTCAAACTAGTGGAAACATATGAACTATGAACCAATAGCTGAGAAGGCCCCATGGAACTGGATCAGGCCCTCTGGATAAGTGAGACAGTTGATTAGCTTGAACTGTATCGGAGGCCCCCAGGCAATAGGACTGGGACCTGTCCTTAGTGCATGAGCTGGCTTTTTGGAACCTAGGACCTATACTGGGACACTTTTCTCAGCCTAGGTGAAGGGAGGAGGGGACTGGACCTGCCTCAACTGAATCTACCAGGCTGAGCTGAATCCTCAGGGGAGTCCTTGCCTTGGAGGAGGTGGGAATGGGGGATCGATTTGGGGGAGGGCCGGGGTGGGTGGGAGGATGGAGGACAGGGGAATCCGTGGCTGATATGTAAAATTAAATTAATTATAAAATTAAACAAAAGAAACTCTTCATGAATGCATATGTACCCTGAAGATCCAAATTTCAACTTACTGACTGTTTTTTTATGTATAAAAGTTTAGGTTTGTGAATTCCTTAATATTGCTTATATAATTACCTTTCAAGATAGATAATAAGGTGATTGATTCTTTTCTTTGTAACCACATTTTCAGCCTGCCAAAAAATAGTTGGCTGAGAAAAATGCTTCTCGCCCATTCATGTTCTATTAATCTTTGACAAGTTACTCAGATGTATTGTATGTGGGTTATCATGATGACTGTTTTAATCATGTAAGGGAGATAAAAATCATGTTTTTACCTATATTCATTCACTTTAAAAATGGAACATAACCACATTGTGATTTGTGTACTGCCTGAAAGATTCTATTTAGGTATATAAGCTGTAGAGGGAGAGAAGAACAGAGGAGAATAAAGAAGGAAACCATCAAGAAAGTATGTGAGTGTCTTTTTCCCTAACCCCTCAGATAGAAAAGTCTTAGTTTCCACTGATGCTGTGGATTCCTTTCAACCCTTGGGCTGTCTGGAGGCTGTTCCCCAAGGAATCAATAGTAGATAATTGATATCAATGTTATTATTGGCCTCTTTTTTCACTAGGGAAATTTTTGTTAAATATTATAGAATTGCCAGGTAATTAAAATAGTGGAAATAAAATGTACAGTTGGTTAAGAAGAGTAACAAGTGATCCTCCTGTTTCTACTCCACATGGTGCTGGAGTTACAGGCACATGGCCATGATTTTTTTATGTGAGTGTTGGGGTTCTAAACTCAGGTTGGATTCTCATGTACCAAGTACCCACTGATAAATATTTCCAATTCTACATTTATAATTTCCTCGTGGTGAAACACTCAAAACCATGTGGTTTTGGTATTTGTGGCAGTTTGAATGTAATTGGCCCCCAATATCTCGTAGGGAGTGGCACTGCTAGGAGATGTGGCTTTGTTGGAGTGGTTGTGGCCTTGTTGTAGGAAGTGTGTCACTGTGGGAGGGATAAGATTTGAGGTTCCCTATGCTCAGGATACTGCCTAGTATCTCAATCCATTTTCTGTTTCCTGCAAGATGTAGGACTCACAGCTACCTCTCCACTACTGTGTCTGCCTGCATGCCACTATGCTCCCCACAAGATGATAATAGACTGAACCTCTGAAAGTGTTAAGTGAGCCACCCAATGAAATGTTTTCTTTATGAGAGTTGTTGTGGTCATGGTGTACCTTTACAGCAATAGAAACCCTAACTAAGACAGAAATATATTGTACATTCTGGTATGGGCACCTGATGACTCAACAGCACACTGACATTACTCCTATCTAATTACAATGTAGAGGTCATCAATCAACTTTTCCCCATTCCTCCTTCCCCCTACTCCCTCTGGCCTCTACCAACAAATAATTTTACACATTTGTAGACTACAATGTGATGTTTTAGTGTATGTTATATTATGCAGATGGTCATAAGTGTCTAGGGATTAGACAGGTTCCCTGATAGGCAGACAGGGAAAAAGTCAGGACAAGGTGATAAAGACTGTGAACTTCCAAGACTGCTGGCTTCTTCCTCACTCTCCTGACCTGGGACAAATCATGACAACTTAAAACAAAGGCCTTGTGGTATATTTCTCTTGTGAGTAGGCCTCCTGCTGATGGATTGGCTTAACAAGTTCAAGGCAGAATCAGGGCATGTTTGCACAACAGTTGTGGACCAATGGCCATCCTGCCTTTCTTCAAACTGACCTACCCCAAGTTAGGGGAGGAAGACCCTTCAGATACTTAAAAAAACCCAGCCCTAGAGAAATGACTGGATTTTGGCTTCCAGAGTATCCCTTCTCCTTTGTTGAGGGTCTTTTTCTCTATTGGTCTGCTGTATATTTATGTTTCCTCACCTCCAATAAAAGCCTTTCTTCAACTGCTGATTCTGTCTGCTGTGTCTCTGGGGTTTGAGAGTTCTCTGCTGTTACCCATAGAGCTTGAAGTTTTCCTCCCCTCCCCCGTCTTTTAGTTCTCAGTTGGCAGAGAAGACAAACCCATTCATGACCACTAGACAGTAACAGTTTCAGAGAGTTGATGAGGCCAAGTGGCATGTGGCAGAGGAGTCCCTGTGTGGAGTGGAGATGTCAGAACCATAAGACATCTGCAAAGGAGAGATGCATACTGGGAGTAGAACAAGTCAGGGAGGGAGAGGGGAGAGATAGGGAGAGGGAGAGATGTATATTGAGATTGATATGTAGCAGGCAGCAAAGTTGAAGGGATGGTGCTATATAGGCCTTTTGACACCAGACGAGGAGCTATAGGATTTATAGTTTGCCCCACCTAGTTGCAGTCTTGCTTTGGTCCAATAGTCCCTTACTATGCTAAGATTTTTCCTTTTTGGAATGATAATGTATATCTGTTCTGTTGTATGTTAGAAACATGTAATTTGGATTTTGATTTTATAGAGGGTTACAATTAAGAGATTACCTT
The DNA here is from genome assembly GCF_004664715.2 of Peromyscus leucopus. Taxonomy (NCBI): domain Eukaryota; kingdom Metazoa; phylum Chordata; class Mammalia; order Rodentia; family Cricetidae; genus Peromyscus; species Peromyscus leucopus. The sequence continues at coordinate 57,015,896 of NC_051086.1, forward strand.
AACTATCCAAACAGACTTTAGATTTTGGACTTTTACATAATGTTGAGACTGTCAAAGACTATGGAAATTTCAGTTAAATGAAGACTGCATTATCATAAGGTGATGAGCCTGTAGCTGTCAGAGAGCAGAATGTGGTGGTTAGAAGGAAAAATGTCCCTCATAGGCTTGTATATTTAACCACTTGGTCCTCAGTTAGTGATGCTGTTTGGGGAGGTTGGTGTGCCCTTGCTGGAGAAAGAGTGTCACTAGAGATAAGCTTTGAGATGTAAAGCCACACAGCACTCCCATTAACCCCTCTTGCTTGTACTTGAAGATAAGAGCTCTCAGTTTCCTGCCTCTGCTGCTTTCCTGCCCAAATGTACTCTTATCCCTTTGGAAGTATAAGCTCAAATGTATTCTTCCTTTTATAAGTTGCTTCTGGTCATGGTATTCTATTACAACAACAGAAGAGAAATTACTAGAATGAAGAATGCAGAAAAACCAAGCCTCAAGCTGAGCATGGTGGTATGCAACAGTGATCCCAGCACTTAGAGGAGGGTGAGCCCCGTTGTAATATCTCAACCCTAAACCACCACATTACTAAACTAGCACAATCCTCAACTACACTTGAAATATTTGTCCTTATACCCACAGATAAGCACAGTCTTCACCCTTCATCAAGGCAACTTCTTTGTGCAACAGACCAGAGCATATTATAAATCAATCCAATGCAAAGTTGTGGAGCCTAGTTCCAGTGGATACATTTACAAGACAGTATTTGTGTATTTACACATGTATGTGTATATACATATATATTTAGGAGTATATATGTATATATACACTTAATAACAGCAGAAAAAAGGGTCCATGACTTTGAAAGAGAGCAAGGAGGGTGTATATGGAAGGGTTGGAAGGGAGGGAAGAAAAGGGAGAGATGATATAATTTTATTATAATCTTAAAAATAAAAGAAAGAAAAACCAACAGCTGAGCAACCAGCCAACCAATAGGCAACATAGGCAAACAAAAACTCTAACTCTGTGCAACATACTGAGACCAAAAGTGAATGGATGGAAACATTTTCTACATAAGGTAACTAAAAATAAAACAGAGTGGTATCAGCATGTATCTGTCACAACAGACATTAAATTAGAACTACAAAAGACAAGAGCATTACATAACAAGAAGAGGGTTAATTCTTTTTAATTGTGGGCCATCTAATCATCTAAAACAAATAGTAAAGGTCCTGAAAATAAGCAATGGACTGTGAGACAATGAGAATGAAATGCCTTAGCATAGCATTTCCCATGTCAGACAGATTATTAGACAGAAAACAAATGAGGAAAAATGGACTTAATACATCAGGAGCTAACAGACATGTGGGGAATCTGTGTCTAACAGCAACAGAGTATGTATTTAAGTGTACATGAAACATTCTCTGGTTTGGGTGATATGCTGGGCCAGAGGAGGGGTTTAAGAAGGTTTAAATAATATCAAATGCCTTTTCTGAACCCAAGGACGTACAACTAGGATTCAGTAACAGAAGGAATTTCAGAAAATCCCCAAACATATGGAAATTAAGCATGTTTCTGGGCAGCAATGGATTGATAAATTAAAAGGGAAATAAAAATAAAAACAGAAGCACACCATCCAAAATAGTGGGACTTAGTGAGACTACATCTTCTAATAGCAAAATTTCTACCAAAAGACTCCTTCAGCCAAGAAGTAAGATCAGCAACAACTTAATGTTACTCTTCAAGGAAATAGAAAAAGAGCAAACAGGCCATGGTAGCAGAAAGAAAGAACAATACAGATGAGATTAAAATTAGTGAGAGACTAGAAAAAGTGGGAAATATCAGTGAAACTGACAACTAAGTGATTGGTTTTGGAAAACCAAAATCAACATCTGTCAGGTAGGCTGATGGAAGGAAGAGAATAAACAAGGAAATAAAATCTTAAATGAAGAGACTGTGGTGGCCTGAATGTGAAATAGCCAGGCAGGAGAATGGTCCCTGCATTCTAATAAGATAAATGCCACTTTCAGTTACCTCTTAGTTGATCATTGCCCTGGGGCTGTGTGCCAGACCACCCTTCCCACAGCCTGGCTGTTTCCTTAGACCACCACAATTTCTGATGAGAACAAGAGAGTGGACCCCAGCATGTAGTTTCTCTCTAGGTTTTGTTTGCTTCTGCCCTCTGCTGGACATTTCATAAACCGAGGCATCTATAAAATGCCATTTTAGGATGGATGCTGAGGGCAACTTCTTCTGTGAGTTCACTTGCCCTTAAGTCAGCTAATGTTCCAAGTAGTGTCTTCTTTGTTAGCCTCCTGAGCCAGCAGGGCTTTTAGGTAAAAGGGAAGAGGAAATGAAAGTTTTGACATGTGGTTTATGATTGGAGTGCTGAGATGAAAGGAGAAGAGAGCTGCAAGGAAATCCCCCCTGGGAACTACAAACACTTGGAATTCATGGCAGGAGTCAGCAGTGAGGAGAGGGAACAAGAGGTGGGAGACATAGAGGATCCTTCCAAAATCTTAATACAACACTTGCAAACCAATTCAAGAGGTCATTAAGAATATCAGATGGTGGGCTAAATGCCTCTGAGTGAGTCAATGGAAAGAATCCGAATAGGAAAGAAAACAGACCCTATTCCAAAGAGAAAGAGAGTGAAACATTTTGGAAATCCACAAAAGAAGTGAAAGGATGACTGAAAAGTACAGAGAAAGAGATGGATAATGCAGAGAAGTTGGCCAAATACATCTTCAGCCATGCACCCCCCTGATAGTCAGGCAAATCAGAAATGGAGCCCAATGGTAAGCCAAGAGAGACATTGGATGATCTGCCCTCAGGACAAGTCCCCAGTGTTGTGGAATAATTCTTTTGTACACTGTAAAGATTTGTCACTCAGTTGGTTTAATATAAATCTGACTGGCAGTAACCAGGCAGGAAGTATAGGCAGGACCAAACTAGATGGGATGAAGAAGGATGGAGTCAGAGAAGGGTCACATGCCAGACAGAGAGTAAGCAAGACATTTTGGAGAGGTAAATGCCTCGTGCTTTGGGACAGCACATAGATGAATAAAAATGCGTTAATTTAAGTTGTAAGAGCTAGTTAGTAATAAGTATGAGCTATTGGCTGAAAATTTATAATTAAGATTCTGGTGGCTATTTGGGAGCAGATGGTTGGGACAGGAAAACTCTGCCTGCATATGGTGCCCAATTGTCTGGCACTTACATCCACATAAAACCCGAGAAGCTTTAAAAAGGTTCTAAACACCCCCAAATGGAGCCAAACTTGTCTTCCTAGTCTCCTGTCTCTCATGGTGGCCATAATACCAAGATGCATCTCCCAGCAGCTGCCTGAGGGAAGTGCCAGCCACCAGCTGCCATGCACTACCCCCATGCACTAAGCTAAGCTACACTGGTGGTGACTGACATAGCAGTTTACGATTAACCTTATTTGGTCAGAAAAATATTACAGATACACAATAAAGACAGATTCAGACAGAAAAAAATCTCTAGGCACATTACAGTGTGTTTAAAAATACACAGGGGTTTGGGGGGGGGAAAAGAGAAGATATAGACAGTCATAAAAAAGAAATACGTAGTTTTAAAATAGTAAAGTCCTTAAAAATTGAGTAAATTAATATAAAAGAAAAAAGCCAAGTAAAGGTGGGAAATACACAGAGTCTGAATTCTGTATGTTATTGTGTTGTCTTTAGATTTTCTGATTGCTAATAAAGAAGCAATAGCTGCTAAGACACACTTGATTATGGAAGCTGCTAGATTAAATCAACCTATATATTTAAAGAATGTCGTGAATTCAAAATGGAAGGCAACAGATGAGTTGCTTTGGGGAAGAGGTTGAGCTTTTGTTCCCACAGATAATGAGAGACTGTGGATTCATTCTCTGTTAAAGAAAATCAGGTTTGATCAAGGAAGAACCCCCTGAAAATTCTGACTACAAACATAAAGAAACAAACCTGCTCTCCATTGTGATTGTGCTCTGGCCTCTAGGACAGCTGTAATTAATTCTTTTTAGTACCTGAGGTCAATTTATACAAATTGACCATGAGTTTAGCATCTGATTTACAAATGGAGAATGCATGCCATATGATACTATAGATTCTTTAAATCTTCTTAAGTCTAACATTTCCACTGGAGTCTAATTAGCTTGGATATGCCCTAGAGCAGGTTGTTCCTGTAAGGTTACCAGATAGATTAAGTTTGGTTGTTTGAAAACGGGCTGTCTCTCTGTAACCGTATAATTCAATTTGAAATAATTTCACCTTTAAATTCTCTTGTCTGGGTCTGAATTTCTCTATGATTCATTTTAACAGGTTCTAAAGCTTTTATCTTGGCACTTAAATTGACCAAACCTTTTTAATGCTAAAATAAAAATGATCAATCAAATAATTTTCATAATTGATGTTATATATGTCCCATCAACATTAATTATCCTCTCATTTAATTGTTCCATTTTTAGACTGCCTAATGTGTTATCAAATAGAGACCAAATTACTCCATAGTAAAAGTGTATCCCATTTTTTTTTTTTTTTTTTTTTTTTTTTTTTTTTTTTTGAGACAGGTTTTTTGTATTTGCGCCTTTCCTGAATCATTTAATGTCATCACAGAGATCCCTCTTTGATGCTGATTAAAGCTGGCCAACGCGCAATGTCCACCAGCGTGTATCCCATTTTTTAATGTGGGAAAAAAATCTCTTTTAACTAATTTCACCTTTTAAGATATCTTAATTGGAAGGCAGCTATGCTCACCACTATACCACCAATGCTGCACCAACGCTTGGCTCAATCTGGGAGGAGGGGTCTGGACCTGCCTGGACTGAGTCTATCAGGTCAATCTCAGTCCTCGGGGGAGGCCTTGATCTGGAGGTGGTGGGAATGGGGGGTGAGCTGGGGGGAAGGGGAGGGGGGCAGGAAGGGGGAGAACAAGGGAATCTGTGGCTGTTATGTAGAACTGAATAGTATTGTAAAATAAAATAAAATAAAAAATCAAAAAAAGATATCTTAATTGACTTATAGGTCTGTCAACTGAGTAGAACAGTAGATGTCTGAGGGGATTTCAAAGTAGCTACCTAGTGTGGTGGCAGTCCAAAATGGGAATTCAGAGAGAGCCTACCACCCACCAGGAGAAAAAGAAAGCCAAAAAGACTCCAGCCACACGCAGCTCCAGCCATGTGCAGCTCTGACTGCATGCAGGCCCTGTGGCATGGGACTCTGGCCAAGCTGGGGCCTCCAAGGCCACAGGCAAGTGGCTTTTTTTTGTGAGTTTCTGTCCCACAAGTTTGGAAGCCAATTGTAGACAAATTTCTAAATGGTCTTAATAAATAAAAAACATGGAGCCAGAAATTTGAGTTAAAGCCCCAGAGAAAGAGCAGAGAAATAGGACAAACCATGATCTAACCTCACCTCGCTGACTCCAAAGAACTTCTTTCTGTATACTCACCTTTTTAAATTAATTAATTAATTAATTAATTAATTAATTAATTTTTATTTTTTGAGACAGGGTTTCTCTGTGTAGCTTTGTGCCTTTCCTGGGTATTTTTTTATTTTACAATACTATTCAGTTCTACATAATAGCCACAGATTCCCTTGTTCTCTCCCTTCCTGCCCCCTCCCCTTCCCCCAGCCCACCCCCCATTCCCACCTCCTCCAGATCAAGGTCTCCCCCAAGGACTGGGATCGACCTGATAGACTCAGTCCAGGCAGGTCCAGTCCCCTCCTCCCAGACTGAGCCAAGCTTCCCTGCATAAGTCCCAGGTTTCAAACAGCTAACTCATGCAATGAGCCCAGGACCTGGTACCACTGCCTAGATGCCTCCCAAAACAAATCAAGCCAATTGACTGTCTCACCTATTCAGAGGGCCTGATCCAGTTGGGGGCCCCTCAGCCTTTGGTTCATAGTTCATGTGTTTCCATTTGTTTGGTTATTTGTCCCTGTGCTTTATCCAACCTTGCTTTCGACAATTCTTGCTCATATAAACCCTCCTCTTTTTCACTAATTAGAGATGGCTCTGTGGTTAAGAGCTCTGTCTGTATACTCACCTTTATATATCTTTTCTGTTCTGTTCTCTCATTGGCTCTCTCAGCCCAGCTACATCACTTCCGCTGTCACTTTGTCTGTCTGTACAGACCTCCAGACCTCTATTGTACTGTGATTAAAGGTGTGTGTCACTACACTTGGCTCAGTTCCCTAGTGTGGCCTTTGACACACAGAGATCCTGCCTGCTAAGTGATAGGATTAAGGGCCTGTGCTGCTGCTGCCTGACTTCTTTGTTTACTTGTAATGGCTGGCCTTTTTCCTCTGATCTCCAGGCAAGCTTTATTTATTAAAGCACAAATAAAATATCACCACATTTCAACATAATAAAGGCTCTATAAAACAAACCTATAGCCAACATTGTACTGACTGGGGAAAAATTTGAAGATTTCCTCCAAAATTTGAAATGAGACAAGAGTATTCACTCTCTCTGCTCTTATTCAATAGAGCAATTGAAGTCTTAGCAAGAATAATACAATAAGGAAAAAGATATACAAACAGCAAAGGAGGTGGTCAAAGTGTCTCGATTTATAGATGTCTTACTCCATAGTTAAAAGGCACGAAAGACTGATAGAAAATTCTTAGATCTGATAAACACTTTCAGCAAACTCTGTAGCTTTTCTAGATACTAACAACTAACTTGTTGGGAAAGAAATCAGTACAAAACTACCATTCATAGTAGCTTAAAAATACCCAAGAATAAACATAATCAAAGAAGTAATTTTAAGACCTTAAAGAAAGAAATTGAAAAGAATACTTGAGGTGGAAGGACCTCACATATTCTTGGGTTGTCAGATTAATAATGTAAAAATGCCTATATTACCAAAAGTGCTGTGTAGATTCTACACAGTTCCCTTAAAATTTCAATGACATTTTTCATAAAAATAAAAAGAATCCTAAAATTCAATGGAAGCATCCAAAGACTCCAAATAGAGAAAGTAATCTTAAGTAGAAAGAACAATGCTAGAAATACCAGAACACCCAATCTTTTTATTAAGAATTTGTTATTCATTTTACATACCAACCACAGATCTACCTCTCTTCCTTCTACCTGCCCCCCACCAGCCTTTCCCCTCAACCCAGCCCTCATTCCCTCCTCTGACAAGATAAGTCCTCCCATGGGGAGTCAGCAGAACCTGGTACATTCAGTTGAGGCAGGTCTAAGCACCTCCCCTGCATCAAGGACTCAGAACACCCAATCTTAAATTATACTATAAAGCCATAGGAACAGAATCAAACCCCACCCTCAAGTCCTCTATGGTACTACCACAAAATGGATACCTAAAGCAATAGAATGGAATAGATCATCCAGAAACCAATCTATACAGCTACAGCCACCTATATTTGACTAAGGTATAAAAAACACATGTTAGATAAAGAGGCACATTCAACAAGTATTGATGGGACAACTGGATATGCACCTGTGGAAGAGTAAAACTGGCTCTCCATCTCTCGCCCTGTACAAAAATCCAGGGGGAACTGATCAAAGACCTTAGTGCAAGACTCAACAATTTGAAACTGCTACAGGAAGACATAATCCAAACAATCATAAGATATAGGTGTAGACAAGGGCTTTTTGGAAAGGACTCCAATTACCACAGAAAATAACCCAAAGAATTGGCAAGTGGGATTACACAAAAGCAAGAAGCTTATGTACTGCAAAGGAAATAAGATCACCAAGAGAAAACATATGGATTGGGAGAAAACATTTGCCATTTGTACATCTAACTGAAGATTAATATCTAGAACTCCAAAAAGTAAACACTCCAAACTATATAATTCAACAAAGAGACAAAAATATTGAATAGAAAGCTCTCAAAGAGGACATAGAAATGGCCAATAAATATTTGAAAAAGTATTCAACAATTTAAAACTTAGCTATTAGTTATTTGTAGAATTATCAAGACTATTTTGGATCATAATTCACTGTCAATAAGTAAAACCATGGAAAGTTGAAGCACGAATAAGGGGGATTGTTGTTTGTCTAAGATATCTTCAAAACTATAGTATGATGATTTAAGAAATTAAGATTTGAATTAAGGATATACCATTTTCTGGACTAGAAAACTCATGTTCATATGACACTGATTTTTTGTAAACTCATTTTGAGAGTCAATAACTTACATTCATAACCTAACAGAAATTATGTACAAACTGATGACAAGGTAATAAAATTTATTTATGAAAGCAAAGAAAGTAAAAATCAAAGTCAGTTTTGGAAGAGAAAAAGCAGGAGGACTCAGAGTCTCTGGTCTTCAGTCTTGTTATTAAGGAAAGAGTGAGAATAGAGAAACATGAAAAGTAGGTGTCAAACTTTGGACTATCTTATCATAGGCAAGATCCACACTTGGGGTGCTGGGGCTCAAACTCAGCCTCATACCTGTTAGACATATGCTCTACCACTGAGCTATATCCTTAGGTCTCAGATTTATTGAGATAGGTCTTACTTTATAGCCTAGACTTCTTAGTTAAGGTTTCTATTGCTGTGAAGAGATACCATGACCATGGCAACTCTTATGAAAGAAAACATTTAATTGGGGCTGGCTTATAGTTTAGAGGTCTATTCCATTATCAGCATGGCAGGAAAACATGGCAGCACGAAGGCAGACATGGTGCTGGAGAAGAAGCTGGGAGTTCTACTTGATCTGCAGGCAGCAGGAAGAACTGAGACACACTTCCTCCAACAAGGCCACACCTACTCCAAGGCCCCACCTACTCCAACAAGGCCACACCTTCTAACAATGCCACTCCCTATGAACCTGTGGGAACCAGTTACATTGAAATCACTACAACTGGCTTCAAACTCACAGTCCTTTTGCCCCTACCTCCTGAGTGTTGAGATTACAGATAAATGAACTACCACATAGTATAGATCCATTCTTCTACCAGCTATTGCTATTTGAGGAAAATGAAAAGACAGTTCAATAGACTATAGTCCGTCTAACAAATAGTGTTGAAAATGAAGACAAAAAATGCACTTCAATCCATTTTCCTCACATTCTCTGAAGTAATTAACATAAAATGGATCACAGGTCTTACCAGTTCTCTAAGTGCTAAAGGGAATTCCTATAGAACTTTTCTCTATGTAGTCAGAGAACTTCCTGAGCAAAAGCCAAGCAGTGTGCACAGAAGGACTAAAGTGAATTGCTGTCAAGCTCAATCTAGTAAAGCTGGCTGGAGCCAGTGAAAAGCTGAGTCTTGTAGCTATGGACTAAATAAGAAATGGCGGGTTAAAAATGGTATGCCCAAAGTACTAGTTCTCAAAAGGCAAATTATTCTGTAGAGAAATCTAACAGTTGTTCCAATGAATTTGAGGTCAGGCTACCCCATAGATCCTTTTGGTTCTTATATGAACCTAGGTACTCAGAGAAGTGATGTCATTCTGCCTGAGGTGAATGATGTTGATTACCACAGGAAACTTGAGTGCTCTGTATGTAACAGAAGCAGGGAATTCTGTTTCTTAAATGTTGTGGAATTCTTTGGGTACCACTTAGTATTTCCATGCTCCCAAATAATTTGTTAATTTAAACAATAACAACCAGATAAACTGACAAGTATGCAGATTCCCAAGTAGTGAAATGGTCCCATTCAGCTGATAACTATCAAGTGCAAGGGAAATCTGGGAGAAGCAGTGGAAGGAGTTACAAATGTCATCTACCGCTCTAAGGTTACTTAGAGGGACTAGAAGAATATGGCATTGGGGTATTCAGGTACATACAGAGAATGTTGGGATGGTGGTGGTGAGTGGTGTCAATGCTTTCCTATGGAGGTGAAGAGGTGAAATGAACTTAATGAAGTAGGAGTCTGTACTTTTGTATGTTGACTTAAGGGTGAATTGAACATGGTTTAGAGGAGTTCATCTTATGTTGCCATGTGTGCAAAATTGGGTCATGCAAGTCAGAGTCTCATTAGCAGTGTGCTTGTAGATTCTAGGGCCCGCTTAGAGGGAGTTGGCTTAGAGTCTGAGTATATACCAGGGGACTCTTTCTCAAGCACATGTCTTTAATGATGGTATTCTGATTCAAAACATCTAGTGGCTTCTTGTGGAAAACTAGACAAAGTGTTCACTGTCTTTGATACCTTCCTTGGCTCTTTTGACCTCTTTCACCACCTCCCCAAATATGAGCTCCATTGACACAGGATCTTGGCGGTGAGGAAGCACCCACCCATCAGTTATTTCCATTCCTACCATTTTCCAAAGTATAGTCATGTGCAATCAGGGGCTACAATCAGAAACACAGGCTTCTAGAGAATGGTTCTGGGAGGATCCTGGATAATTGCTTTGTTTTAAATGAGTTCCTCTAGGACATAGACTCCTCTGGGATGTGGAGTCCCCTAGGCCCAGGGATGAGCAGAATGAGAAATGTTAACAGCGATGATGCATACACAGCTGACAGCTTAGAGACAATTCTTCATATGCCTATGATGAATAAATTGGAGCAAGATTTTAGACCAGACCCTGGAGTCACCCTGAAATATTTCTGGGTAAGTTGGCTGGAGGGTGAAGCAGCTGATGTCTTAGTGACCTTGCAACTTGAGGTTTTTGATTTTATTGGTTTTATGACATTCTACAGGATTTATTTATGTCATTTATTAAAGACAGCATTTATTAGCATTAGAAGAAAATGGATTCTCACAAACTGAGTCAGTTCAGCATGATGGAATCCCTGTGAGATAGACATTAGACACATAGGTTTTTAGCCCTTGGCTATATTGGCTATATTGTTGAAATACTCAAGGAGCTTCAGAATACTTTAGACAGTCTCCCTCTGAGAGGTTATGACCATTACATTATTTAGGGGACAGTTTAGAAGTTTGTCCTCAAAGAATATATCATATCATCTTACATCTGTGTGATTCACAGACAAGCAGAGTTATCACTAAATGTGTAAATTTTGAACTTCTAATGTGTAGAATTTTAGGTTCTACATCAAGCCTACCATGTCGATATTAGCATTTAGCAAAGCAATCAGTTTCTTCATATGTATAGTATGTTTTTAGAAACTTCCATGTTTTATTTATTTTTGAACTTTGGGGATTGAATTTAGTGTCTTTGGCATGCTAGACAAGTACTCTACCATTGGGCTATATCTCCATCTGGAAGCTCTGTACTTTATGACTCTTATTTTCAGTCTTGACTGAGAATAGCATATGTACAAGGTGAGGGAGATGAGAGGCACCATCATGGTAATGGCTCAAATTTATATTCCTAATGAGTGGCATTGTCTTTCAGGTGATATCCCTTGGTTTTGATTATTAGAAAATCTAGATGCCAAATTGAGAGCTTCCTGATTTCTCAGAAATGCAGCAATTTGAGAAGCCATGTGTACAGAATTTTAATAATGCTTTTCCTTATTGTAGTACCAGCATATTATGTCTAAAGCACAGAAACAAGCAAGCAAGTAAGCAAGCACTATCGGCACCATCAGGATGAATATTCTAGTATTTGATTCAGTTATTTATCTTTAGAGGGAAAAGGTCCCATGTGCCTCATTGTTCCTCTTCAGCTTTCTTAGTCAGCTCTGAAGCACCCAACATGTGCTTGAATCTGGAGACAAGCTGAAGTGTGGTATCAAGAGTAGAAATTACCCCCTTTCCTTCCTTTTATCCCAAATAATTAAATCTATCACACTATTTTATTCTAATATTAACAAATCACAAACATATCAACATAAAGGACAAAATATTTGTGTATAGTGTATGATAGATTTTTTCAGGTCATTTAGGATGAAAAGTAGCATATTTAGGCAGTATAATATTTTCCACAGACCTGAAATTGTACCCAAGATATTATACCCAATTATATATTAAGATGTCCAAAGCTAATGCTATATAGCTCAAGCAAGGGACTCCTTCTGGGAAGGTCTAATAGCAGTGTTCAACTTAGATGAGTGTTCACAGCCCTCAAAGTTGAAGGAATCTGTGTCTCAGTCTGAGGGACAGCCAACAAAAATTCCTGAGACATTGGTCATGTCCAGGCACTGTGCCAGGTTCTATTCATGCCACCAGATGGCGACACAGTCTTTCCTGCATGGAGTTTACACAGGAGTGGGAAGTCAGTCAAAGCAGTGATCAGGGACTTGAGTGCCGTGGAATGAACATAGGATGCAGCGGAAACATGGCAATGGCTCTCCTCTAGAAAGTCATGAAGGATTTAGCTCATCGAGTCACATGTAATATTCACGGAGAATAAAAGTAGAAGCCCGGTGAAGTGCAAGCACAGCCAAGATGAGCCCAGACAGAAAGGACAGCAACTGTGAAAGAGATCATGACTGAGCAGTCACACATCGCTGTGTAGGACACGTCTATGCAGTGTGTCACATGATAATGTGGAGGCAGGCAAAGGACAACTCTTCTGGAACATTTTGCCTTTTGTGCCTTACACAAATTTTACCTTCATCTTAAAAACAGTGAGAATTCATGAAACTTTCAACATGGTAATGATCACCAGATCATTCCAGACAGCCAGAGAGTAAAGAAAATCGAAACAAGTAAGCATGGAAGCAGGGAATTGAAATTAAAGCTTGTCTAACCATCCAGATATAATACTGGCCTGGTCCAAACTTGGGAAATGGGTTAAGTTCAATTATAAAGAGAATCAAAGCTGGGCATAGCATCACACAATGCAATCCTAACATTCTGGAGGTGAAGACAGGAGACTGGTCAGTTTGAGGCCAGACCAGTATGGGACTACATAGAAACTCAGTCCTAAATAAGACATTCATGCCATCCTCTTGGAGGCTCCAGGAGCACTTTGGAAGAGAGGGAGAAAAGAATGTAAAAGGTAGAATACAGGGAGAGGACTGTGAAATTTCCACCTTCTGGGAAATACACAGTGATTACAGTCATGAGCTCTCAACAATTATGAATGAATGTATTGGGTGTCCACATAAGAATAGGCCCATCAACAGCTAGGTGTGGACAGAGCTCTACCCTTCACTGCTGAACTATTTTGTACTGATAGATTCAGGGAAAGGGTGATCATTGTCTTTGTTGGGTACCACCAAACTACCAGACTCTAATGGATGGTTCCAATCCAGTGGTAACACAGATGTCCCTAGATAAACTAAATAAGTCACAAAACAAGATGAAAGTCATGAGTCTGTGAGAGGGACAGATAATAACAAAACAGATATTTAATAGGAGTGAGAGGCAGAAAAGTGAAAGCGTAGGGCGGGGGGAGAAAGTAACCAGAATACATTATATACATAAATCAAATTGTCAAAGAACTAAATTAATAAAAACTAAAAAGACATGAAGAGGGGGAGGAAATAAGGAAGCAGGGAAGGTAGAAAAAACACAGGATAAAAGGAAGCACAGAATATGTAGGAGTTCTTAGATTGTTACAGGAGCAAATTAAAGAAAGAAAACTCTTAAGATTCTGACTTGAGTCTAGATTCCATTCACACTGAGATATGAAAGATGGAGGAGTGGGTTGGGAAAGGGCCAGGGGGAAATGAGGTCTGTTGATCTGAAAATGGCCTGGTAACTCTAGGAGGAGCTAACAGTCAGCATTTGATGGTAGGGTAGTGAAGGTAGTAAGTGTACCCATAAAGTTTAGATGGCAACTGATGCCATGAGAGCAATTTGAGGGCTGAAGGTACATCTTTATAAGGGAAAATGTTCAGAAACATGCTCCAGGAAACAGTGATACAGAATATACTGTTAGAATAACAGCCAGTTGTAGTCACTGAGTGAATAGTCATACCGTCATCAGGAGAACTAGCCCATGAGTAGGTTTTAGATGGGAGAAGAGGGTCAATGTTGTTGCTTCTAATGCTAACTAGGAAAAAAGTATGCTAGGTGGCTGAGATTTAGACATGATGTAATTCTGGTTGCAGATTCAGCTTTCAGGTAGGAAGATGAGATTAAGTATTGGAGAACATGTTCACAGATCACGTTATAATATGTTTGTTTTTATTTTCATTTTAAGAGCATTTTATTTTCTCTTAAAGATCCTAGATGCAGGGCAACACAAGAAGAAACCAAAGTGTCATCTCCCAGTTCCTCCTCCTGGGCCTGCCCATCCCCCCAGAGCACCAGCACCTGTTCTATGCCCTGTTCCTGGCCATGTACCTCACCACCGTCCTGGGAAACCTCCTCATCATCATCCTCATTCAACTGGACTCCCATCTCCACACACCCATGTATTCATTTCTCAGCAACTTGTCCTTCTCTGACCTCTGCTTCTCCTCTGTCACAATGCCCAAATTGCTGCAGAACATGCAGAGCCAAGTCCCCTCCATCCCCTATGCAGGTTGTCTGACACAAATGTACTTTTTCCTATTTTTTGCAGACCTTGAGAGCTTCCTCCTAGTGGCCATGGCCTATGACCGCTATGTGGCCATCTGCTTCCCCCTTCATTATACCAGCATTATGAGTCCTAAACTCTGTGTGAGTTTGGTGTTGCTGTCCTGGGTGCTGACCACATTCCATGCCATGCTGCACACCCTACTCATGGCCAGATTGTCATTCTGTGAGGACAATGTGATTCCTCACTTTTTCTGTGACATGTCTGCTCTGCTGAAGCTGTCCTGCTCTGACACCCATGTTAATGAGTTAGTGATATTTATCACTGGAGGCATCATTCTTGTCATTCCATTTGTGCTCATCCTTGTGTCCTATGCACGAATTGTCTCCTCCATTCTCAAGGTTCCTTCTGCTCGAGGTATCCGAAAAGCCTTCTCCACCTGTGGTTCCCACCTCTCTGTGGTGTCACTGTTCTATGGGACAGTCATTGGTTTGTACTTATGTCCGTCAGCTAATAATTCTACTGTGAAGGATACTGTCATGGCTATGATGTACACAGTGGTGACTCCCATGCTGAATCCCTTCATCTACAGCCTGAGGAATAGAGACATGAAGGGGGCTCTGGTTAGAGTCCTTTGCAAGAAGAAAATTCTCTTCTTTCTATGATGGTAGCTATTGAGATTTTAAAATAATTTATTCAGTACATATATTCACATTGATATTTGAGTATTATTGTAGACCTTTTCATCACATCACAAAACTTTCTGCTCAAAAGAAATATTTCAGGATTGTTCAATATGTAAAGATTCTGAAGATATAATGAATAACTCCATATAACACAGGTTGCCATTTAGATGTTCTGTGGACCAGATGTAGTACATGTAGCTATCCACATCACACCTGGACAGTGTTTGCTGAGCTCAGAATCTCTGATTGGGGTTAGAATATAAATAAACATATATGACTTTCTTGAGTTTGGTTTTGTCACTGCTACTACCTTGATCCCAATAGTTCTCTGAATCAAGGTTTGCATTGAGTCTGTTGCAGATTCTAGAAGCCAGACTCTGACAACTTTAGGAAAATGCAACTCTCTGTAGTCAACCATTGCTCCATAAGTGACTCAGAGGAATTATTTTTTTTGAGTGTTGGTGCAAATCCCAGGTAGCATCAGATGTTAATTTACATTTCCACTCAAAATTGGTGCAGCAAGTAGTGATGTGTAGTTTCTGGAAAAGTGTGTACCAGTAACCTTCTAGGACAGTTTTCCTGACTCTGGTCAGCATAATGTAAAATTGTTTAATTGAAATTTCTTTATTATATTGTCATGATTCAGGTATGAATGATAGCTTGTCTTCCCATGTCGAAATTGACTTTACTTAAATACCCGTCTCATTTCTTCTCAGAAAATTGAAAAAATAACTTATTATATGAAGAAACATAAATAATATTTGAGCCAATGACTCAGAGAAGCAGTCCACAAAACTCATATCTGAAATGCATTGGTTCATATGTAGGGCACATATAACCATTTGTGCTCATTTTACTGAACAGCACTTTTCATTAATAAAAATCTCTTTACTCACTACTACTGACAATGTGTCCTTACCTTCCATTACTTTTTTTTTGTTTCCATGCATGCCTTGTCTTTTTTCTTTCACCTGTTCTATACTTAGAATAAACTGCTTGCTTTGTGGTAACAGTTTTGATTTATGTTTGCCCAGGAGGTTATTCATACCAGGGCCCAAATGCTTCTTTCTGGTCATGAGGAAGGAAGTTGGAGTCTACTTATCCTCCTGGAAGATTTTCTTTCCTTCCTTGGTATTTCAAACTTATCGATAAGTTTTGCAGACATGCTTTGTAGGAGTCTGGTGGTGATTGTATGCGGGGAAAGTAAATTTTAGCTCAGATTATTCAAATTTGAAGATTCTCCCCAAACTCCCCACAACATCAGCTATACTGACTTGATCATTACACAATGTATGCATGTACTGAAATCTCATAGTCTGCCCCAACACTGTGAAATTATTCTGTGGATATTTAAAAAAAAATTCTTAGAGTAAGGACAGATTAGAAGATTATATTGATATGCAAATACATTTAGAAAAAAGAATGTGAATTATGGGAACATTAGATGTTAGAGGCATAGGTCAATGGAATAAGATCTTCTTAGAAAGACTTGTATAATGAAAATGTTAAGATACTGAAAAAAGAAACTGACAATATCAGAAGATGGAAAGACCTCCAATGGGCAGATGCAGAGATCCACGGCCAGGCACCAGGCTGAGCTCCAGGAATCCAATCAATGAGAGAGAGGAGGGATTCTGCAGGCAAGGGACACCGAGATCATGATGGGAGGACACGCAGAGATGACCGGCCACACTAGTGGAAGCCCATGAACTGTAGATTAGTGGCTTTGGAGCCTCCATGGGACTGGACTAGGCACTCTGGATATGGAAGATGGTTGTTTGGCTTGAACTGTTTGGGGGGCACCCAGGCAGGGGGATCGGAATCCGTCCCTGGTACATGGGCAGGCTTTTGGGAACCCGGTGCCTGTGGTGTGACACCTTGCAGTGGGAAAGGGCTTGGACCTGCCTAGGCTCGGTGTGCCAGGCTCTGCTGACTCCCCATGGGAGACCTTGATTTAGGGGATATGGGGATGTGGGGTGGCTTGGGAGGGAGGGCTGGTGTGTGGGAGGAGTGAGGAGGTGGGATCTGTGGGTGGTATGTAGAGTGAGTAGAAAATTTCTTAATAAAGAAAAATGAAAAAAGAAAGACCTCCAATGCTCATGGATTAGTAGAATTAATATTATGAACACAGCTATCTTATCAAAAGCAACATATAGACTCAATGCAACACCCATAAAATTCGAATGCAGTTCTCCACAGAAATAGAAAAAATATTAAATTTAATATAGAAACACAAAAGATGATCCCAAACTTGAAGAGTGGGTTGGGGGTAGGGTGGGATGGAGCTGGGGGGGGACAGAAAAAGGGGGGAGGAGGAACTGTGGTTGGTATGTAAAAATGAAAAAATTTAAATAAAAAAGATATGATCCCAAACAAGAAAGGAATGGCTGAAAGTATCACCATCCCAGACTTCAAGTGATGCTATAAAGCTATAGTAGTAAAAATAGTGTAGTACTTGCATAAGAACACATACATTGATTAATAAAATAGAATTGAGGACATACACTCCTACAGACACCTGCTTTTTTTTCAAAGTGTCTTCTGAGATTCATACATTCTCTTAACTGAAATCCCCTATAAAATCAAATAAAAAAGCAGATCACATACATCCAGCATATAATGGCACAGGATATATATTACCATTCCAAATCATAGGGAAGGAAGCATAGTGAGAGAATATTGAACCAAATAGAGTTGGAGATGTGGAGAGCATTTTGACATCAGACATGGAGGTGCAGGGTTTGGGGTTTCCCCAGCTGGTTTTCCAACTTGGTTCAGCTTTGTTGACTTCAATACACTTCTTTCTTTTTTTTTTTAAGTCTTTTTTTTATTATTATTTTATTTTATTTTACAATACTATTCAGTTCTACATAACAGCCATAGATTCCCTTGTTTTCCCCTTCCTGGCCCCCTCCCCTTCCCCCCAGACCACCCCCGATTCCCACCTCCTCCAGAGCAAGGCCTCCCCTGAGGACTGAGATCGACCTGATAGACTCAGTCCAAGCAGACACCTGCTTTTTTTTTTATGAAGAGGCCAATAATACACATTGGAGAAAAGACAGCATCTTCAACAAATGGTGCTGGCCAAAATGGAGAAGAATGAAACTAGATCCTTATCTCTTAACCTGCATAAACTCTATTCCAAATGGATCCTTAAGGACCTCAAGATAAGAGCAAGATATGAAGCAGATGAGTAGTGTGTTTAAAAATAGAACTTGTATCAGCCTCTAGCTTATTTCCATAGTCCTAGGGAAATACAATCTATGGTCTCTGGCTATTGGTTAATTCTAGGAAAAGGCAGAACTGTACAAATGACACTGTTACTAAAAATGTCAAGAAGGTTCAAGAATCTACTTGGAAGAGGAGGGATTGTGAGAGTTAGAGGATGTGGATGACTCCAAGGACACAGCATCTTCCAGACAAAACAGGACTGATACACACATGAACTCACAGAGACTGTGACAGCATGCACAATACCGGCACAAGTTTAAACCACACAAATTTCTACTACTGAGAAGGGGCAGTGCACAATCATGTGTAACTATAGTTTCAGGGGATCGGATGCCCTCTTTTGTCCTCCACTGGGACTGTATGCACAGTGCACAGACAAAACATCCATATACACAAAATAATAGTAGAGGTTAAAAAAAATTAAGACTAAATAAAAGGCAAGATTTGTCCAGAAACAGCACAGAAGACATTAGGAGTTGGGAGGCTGAGATACTGGGATGTTATCATTGATTTAGGATTTTGGAGGACAATTTAAAAATGTGACCACAATTAAAGCAGAACAGGTAAACTGATAAAATTCTGGGGAGACAAAAGATGTAAGCAATGGAGGTCTCTAAAATAGTAGCTCTAATATATGCCTTTTCAGGATCACTCAAGAAAAGCAAAGTAGAACAGTCAGGTTCACAAAAATAGCTTCTGTCTTCAACTTCACACTTAGACATGTCCTCTTTTACATGCTGGGCAATTACTGGTCTATGCTTTTAACAGAATCTTGGAAGGAGCAATGAGGAAATCTGAAATAGCATTCCTGTAGCCAGAAGGTTTTTCCAGTCCTGCCAGGCCCTGCGATCAGGATGAATCTCTCCCTCCCATGTCCTGTAGCTACTTGATCCCAAGTAAACACACAGAAGGTTTTATTATTTACAAACTGTATGGCCTATGGGTCAGACTTCTTGATAGCTAGCTCTTTTATTTATTTATTTATTTATTTATTTATTTTTAAATTACACTCATGATATTAATCACATTTGTGGTATTCATAGATTACATTCACACTATTCATTCAAATATATATATATATAATTTTAAATGTCAAATGTCATTTCTTGAAGGGGGTAGGATGTCTTAATTACAGGCTTACAGCACAATGGGAGGACCCCGGAGGGCAGAAGTTCGCTACTGATGTTTTACAATCTTGCATCTAAGCTGTTAACACCCATTATTCAGGATACACAGACAAGGAATTTCCCTTAAGCATTCAGGAGGGTGGAACCTGGCAGGGAATTAGCATTGGGAGGATATCAAGGTCAAGGTCTGCAAGCAAGGCAACAGTTACCCAAAACGGAGGCCAGGACACTGCAGGTCCCCCTTTTATTAAAAAATGAGCTTCTGACTTGGGTTGAGTGGGATGCCAACAGGTCACCTTACCCGTCATGGAGACGCCTGCCCAGGCCACACAGGTGCTCTGTCTTAGGTTGGTGAGTGCCCCCAGGCATTACCCTTCTCTGAATACTCATTATCATACCGGCTCAATCGTGTGTGAGCTGCATGGTTAATTGCTGCCAAAGATCTCAAAGTGGCACTGGGCTTGCAATCTGTGTGTTCCATACATAAAAGACCAACAGAGGTCCTATCTCACCCATAGCCAGTAGGCTAAAGGCAACTGAGCCATTCCCTTCCTTATCGAGCCATACTGTACATTGGAGTCCCTGTAAGATAGTATCCCAAAAGCAACTGGAACTTGAGTTTATAAATTTATAATTTTCAAAGCCAATCGAGATGTATATAACTACTGAATTAAATTTATCATGCCCAATAGAATGAAAGATTAACTAACTGTAGTAGCTACTTTTGTTGCCAGGGTCTCCACTGTGCTAGCTGTAGTAGGCAATTATGAAATGGTAATCCC
Source organism: Peromyscus leucopus (assembly GCF_004664715.2). Classification (NCBI taxonomy): domain Eukaryota; kingdom Metazoa; phylum Chordata; class Mammalia; order Rodentia; family Cricetidae; genus Peromyscus; species Peromyscus leucopus. The sequence goes on from NC_051086.1 coordinate 57,036,008, forward strand.
AGAAACAGTAGCAGCGGTGTGCGCCATTGTTATACCAGCAACAGCGGCAGCAGCAATGTCAAATTCTCTTCTGGATTGTGTGGACATCCACTGGCATGGATACAACTCCAGGAACACGAACCACCAAGGCCCGTTTTTCTTGATCCAGCATGACTTTGGCTGGCAGCTCTTCTGGAGACTCCAATCTCATGGCTACAGTTCCTAGGCTTACATTAATGCTTGCCAAAGCTGGCCATATTGGGCTCTCAATCTCCATTGGCATCAGAAGGGTAGATTTTTTTCATGATGACCCATTAGGTCTCTGTCATGTTGGGCTTCAGCAGCAGCCACAGGGCACGTTCAGTGCTCAGGAATCCAAAGAGGAACCTCATTGTCCTGAGGAAAGACATAAACCAAACTCCGGGGCCACACCAACACTAGATCGGGTCTCCTCCACGTGCTAGCAGAAAGATCCTTCCATCGCTCCAGAGGGTGATTTGCAACAGGAGCCCTCCAGTGCTTATCTGCATTGGATCCTCCAGCAGAATCCACCAATAAACTCCAGCAGAATCCACTGATAAAAAAATTTAAAATATATAAAACAAGGGAAAGAATAGAATGTGGAGAGGAATGATGAGTCCCTAGTTCTCCCCTTTTTTAACTTTAGTAAAATGTTTGTTTGTTTAATATTTCAAATTTTTTCTTTTATTTTTATTTTTTAAAATTAATCAATTAATTAATTTTTCTATTATCAGCATGATAAGAGTATGCATTCTTATCTTAATAGTGAGATATTTCATTGAGGTTTGCTCAGTAATTGAGTAAAACTGAAATTTATTATAAGCCACAGTTGTCCTGGGAACCTTCATGCTGTATATATAGCCTCCATGGTTCTGTGGGTTGTAGTCTGATTGTTCTTTATTTTATATCTAGAATCCACTTATGAGTGAGTACATACCATGACTGTCTTTCTGGGTTTGGGTTACCTCACTCAGGATGATTTTTTCTAGTTCCATCCACTTGCCTGCAAATTTCATGCTTTCATTGTTTTTCTCTGCTGAGTATTACTTCATTGTGTATATGTACCACATTTTTTTCATCCATTCTTCAGTTGACGGACATCTAGGTTGTTTCCAGGTTCTGGCAATTACAAATAGTGCTGCTATGAACATAGCTGAGCATGTATCTTTATGGTATGAATCAGCATTCCTTGGGTATATGCCCAAGAGTGGGATGGCTGGGTCTTGAGGTAGTTCGATTCCTAATTTTCTGAGAAACCGTCATACTGATTTCCACAGTGGTTGTACAAGCTTACATTCCCACCAACAGTGGAAGAGTGTTCCCTTTGCTCCACATCCTCTCCAACATTGACTGTCATTGGTATTTTTGATTGTAGCCATTCTGACAGGTGTAAGGTAGTGTCTCAGAGTCGTTTTGATTTGCATTTCTCTGATGATTAAGGATGTTGAGCATTTATTCAAATGTCTTTCAGCCATTTGTGATTCTTGTTTTGTGAATTCTATGTTTATCTCTTTAGCCCATTTTTTAATTGGACTGTTTAGTATTTTGATATCTAGTTTCTTGAGTTCTTTATATACTGTAGAGATCGATCCTCTGTCAGATGTGGGGTTGGTGAAGATCTTTTCCCATTCTGTTGGCTGTCTTTTTGACTTATTGATCGTGTCTTTTGCCCTGCAAAAGCTTCTCAATTTTGAGAGGTCCCATTTATTAATTGTTGTGCTCAGGGTCTGTGCTGTTGGTGTTTTATTTAGGAAATGGTCTCCGGTGCCAATGTGTTCAAGAGTGCTTCCTACTTTCTTTTCTATTAAGTTTAGTGTAACTGCATTTATGTTCAGGTCTTTGATCCACTTGGACTTGAGTTTTGTGCATGGTTACAGATATGGATCTATTTGTAATCTTTTACATATTGACATCCAGTTATGCCAGCACCATTTGTTGAAGATACTTTCCCCCCATTGTATAGTTTTGGCTCCTTTGTCAAAAACCAGGTGTTCATATGTGCATGGATTAATGTTAGGGTCTTCAATTCAATTCCATTGGTCCGTATGTCGGTTTTTATACCAGTACCAAACTGTTTTTATTACTATAGATCTATAGTAGAGTTTGAGGTCAGGGATGGTGATGCCTCCAAAGGTTGCTTTATCGTATAGGATTCTTTTAGCTATCCTGGGTCTTTTGTTTTTCCATATGAAGTTGAGTATTTTTCTTTCCAAGTCTGTGAAGAATTGTGTTGGGATTTTGATGGGGATTGCATTGAATCTGTAGATTGCTTTTGGTAAGATTGCCATTTTTACTATGTTAATCCTACCTATCCATGAGCATGGGAGATCCTTCCATTTTCTGATATCTTCTTCAATTTCTTTCTTTAGAGATTTAAAGTTCTTATCAAAAAGGTCCTTCACTTGTTTAGTTAGTGTTATCCCAAGGTATTTTATATTATTTGTGGCTATTGTAAAGGGTATGTTTCTCTGACTTCTTTCTCAGCCCTTTTATCATTTGTGTATAGGAGGGCTACTGATTTTTTTGAGTTGATCTTGTATCCTGCCACTTTACTGAAGGAGTTATGAGCTGTAGGAGTTCTCTGGTAGAGTTTTTGGGGTCACTTATGTATACTATCATATCATCTGCAAATAGTGAAAGTTTGACTTCTTCCTTGCCAATTTGTATCCCTTTGATCTCCTTTTGTTGTCTTATTGCTCTAGCTAGAACTTCTAGTACTATATTGAATAAATATGGGGAGAGTGGACAGCCTTGTCTTGTTCCTGAATTTAGTGGTATCGCTTTGAGTTTCTCTCCATTTAATTTGATGTTTGCTGTTGGCTTGCTAAAAATTGCCTTTATTATGTTTAGAAATGTTCCTTGTATTCCTGATCTTTCTAAGACCTTTATCATGAAGAGGTGTTGGATTTTGTCAAAGGCTTTTTCAGCATCCAATGAGATGATCATGTGGTTTTTTTCTTTTAGCTTGTTTATATGGTGTATTACATTGACTGATTTTCATATGTTGAACCATCCTTGCATCCCTGGGATGAATCCTACTTGGTCATGATGGATAATTGTTTTGATGTATTCTTGGATTTGGTTTGCCAATATTTTGTTGAGTATTTTTGCATCAATGTTTGCATCAATGAGGGAGATTGGTCTGTAGTTCTCTTTCTTTGTTGCATCTTTGTGTGGTTTGGGTATCAGGATAATTGTAGCCTCATAAAAAGAGTTTGGTAGTGTTCCTTCTGTTTCTATTGTGTGGAACACTTTGAAGAGTATTGGTATTAGTTCTTCTTTGAAAATCAGGTAGAATTCTGCCCTGAAACCATCTAGTCCTGGGCTTTTTTTTGGTTGGGAGACTTTTGATGGCTGTTTCTATTTCTTTAGGGGTTATTGGTCTATTTAAATGGCTTATCTGGTCTTGATTTAATTTTGGTATGTGGTATTTATCCAGAAAATTGTCCATTTCTGCCTGGTTTTCCATTTTTGTGGAGTACAGGTTTTTGAAGTATGATCTGATGATTCTCTGGATTTTCTCAATTGTCTGTTGTTATGTCTCCCTTTTCATTTCTGATTTTGTTAATTTGGGTGCTCTCTCTTTGCCTTTTGATTAATTTGGCTAGGGGTTTGTCTATCTTGTTGATTTTTTCAAAGAACCAACTCTTTGTTTCATTGATTTTTTGTATTGTTCTCTTGTTTTCTATTTCGTTGATTTCAGCCCTCAATTTGATTATTTCCTGGTGTCTATTTCTCCTGGGTGAGTTTGTTTATTTTCGTTCTAGAGCTTTCAGTTGTGTTGTTAATTCATTAGTATGGGATTGGTCCATCTTCTTAATGTGTGCATTTAGAGCTATGAATTTTCCTCTTAGCACTGCTTTCACAGTGTCCCATAAGTTTGGATATGTTATACTTTCATTTTCATTGAATTCTAGGAAATCTTTAATTTCTTTCTTTATTTCTCCCCTTGACCCATTGATGTTTCAGGTGGGCATTATTCAGTTTCCATGAGTTTGTGGGTTTTCTATAATTTTTGTTGTTGTTGAAGTCTAACTTTAAGGCATGGTGGTCTGATAAGATACAGGAGGTTATTCCATTTTTTTGTATCTGTTGAGATTTGTTTTGTGGCCAAGCATGTGGTCAATTTTTGAGAAGGTTCCATGGGGTGCTGAGAAGAAGGTATATTCTTTTGTGTTAGGATGGAATGTTCTGTAGATATCTATTAAGTCCATTTGAGTCATAACATCTGTTAGGTCCTTTATTTCTTTGTTAAGTTTCAGTCTGGTAGATCTGTCTTTTGGTGAGAGTGGTGTGTTAAAATCTCCCACTACTAATGTGTGGGGTTTGATGTGCGTTTTAAACTTTAGTAGTGTTTCTTTTATGAATGTGGGTGCTTTTGTATTTGGAGCATAAATGTTTAGAATCGAGACTTCATCTTGGTGGATTTTTCCTGTGATAAATATGTAATGTCCATCCTGATCTCTTTTGATTGATTTTAGTTTGTAGTCTATTTTATTAGATATTAGGATAGCTACACCAGCTTGTTTCTTAGGTCCATTTGCTTGGAAAGCCTTCTCCCAGCCCTTTACTCGGAGGTAGTGTCTGTCTTTGAAGTTAAGGTGTATTTCTTGTATGCAGCAGATGGATGGGTCCTGTTTTCTTATCCATTTTGTTAGCCTGTGTCTTTTTATAGGTGAGTTGAGACCATTGATATTGATGGATATTAATGACCAGTGATTGTTAATTCCTGTTATTTTTTTGTGGTTGTGTTGTGTTGTCCTTCTTTTGTGTATGTTGGTGTGGGATTATCTATTGCTTGATTTTTTATGGATGTGTTTAGCTTCTTTGGGTTGTATTTTCCCTTCTAGTGCTTTCTGTAGGGCTGGGTTTGTGGACAGGTATTGATTAAATCTGGTTTTATCCTGGAATATTTTGTTTACTCCGCCTATGGTGATTGAGAGTTTTGCTGGGTATAATAGTCTGGGTTGGCATCCGTGGTCTCTTAGTGTCTGCATAAGATTTGTCCATGACCTTCTGCTTTCATAGTCTCTATTGAGAAGTCTGGTGTTATTCTGATGGGTTTGCCTTTATATGTTACTTGATCTTTTTCCTTTGCGGCTCTTAATATTTTTTCTTTGTTCTGTGTGCTTAGAGTTTTGATTATTATGTGGCAAGGGGACTTTTTTTTTTTGGATCCAGCCTATTTGGTGTTCTGTAAGCTTCTTGTATCTTCATAGTTATTTCTTTCTTTAGGTTAGGAAAGTTTTCTTCTATGATTTTGTTGAATATATTTTCTGTGCCTTTGAGTTGGTATTCTTCTCCTTCTTCTATCCCTATTATTCTTAGGTTTGGTCTTTTCATGGTGTCCCAAATTTCTTGGACATTTTGTGTTACGACTTTTTTGTCTTTAGTGTTTTCTTTGACCAACGAATCTATTTTCTCTATTGTGTCTTCAGTGTCAGAGATTCTCTGTTTCATCTCTTGCATTCGGTTGGTTATGCTTGTTTCTGTAGATCCTGTTCGTTTAGTCACGATTTCTATTTCCAGCATTCCCTCAGCATGTGTTTTCTTTATTGTCTCAAATTCATTTTTCAGAACTTGGAATGTTTCTGTCATCTGTTTAATTGCTTTTTCTTGGCTTGATTTGATTTCTTCCCATTTTTTGTTCGTTTTTTTCTTCCATTTCTTTAAGGGAGTTTTTTTTTTATTTCCTCTTTAAGGGAGTTTTTCATTTCCTCTTTAAGGGAAGTTTTTATTTCCTCTTTAAGGGAGTTTTTCATTTCCTCTTTAAGGGAATTTTTTATTTCCTCTTTAAGGGAATTTTTTTATTTCTTTTTTAAGGGCCTCTATCATCTTCTTAAAGTCATTTTTTGGGTTGATTTCTTCTGTCTTGTTATGTTCAGGTCTTGCAGGTGTAGAATCACTAGGTTCTGATGTTACCATATAGGTCTTTATGTTGTTGCCTGTATTTTTGCACTGGCATCTACTCATCTCTTCTTCTGCTTGGTGCAGGTGGTGTCTGTGTCTGAGAGTGCCTCTCTTGTTCTAATTTTTAGTCTTCTTCACTAGGAGTTCTTGGTTAAATTGGTGCTCTTGGGCTGTTTCTTCAGGAGCAGCTGATCTTAGTCGGTGAAGTATATACTTATCATTCTGGTGATCTGGTTTGGTGGCTGGGCAGTACCTTCTTCTGTGTTCCCAGGTCACGTTTTGTTCATTTGTCAACTCCTCAGCTGATCTTGTTTCTTCAGACTTCAAACTGTCGGGATCTGAATCTTCTCCCAGATGGATTTCAGCTGAGCGGGGTTGTCTCACCAACACCTCCAAGTTGGTGGGTTTCATAGGATCAGCTGCTGGGCCCTGGGTTGGCCTCAGACAGTGTTCAGATTTGTTCTGGTTCCGTGTGTTGGGTTCTTCCCTGGGTGTTGGGGTTAAAGGCATCCCTGTTCCAAGCTCTTGATTAAGAGCTTGTTTTCACTAGCACTTCAGCGGGTAATAGCTCAGTTTCTGGTCTTTATTGCAACTGTGTTTCCACTGCTGCCTGCTGGGCCTGCCTGCCTGCCTCTGCACCGGGCTTGTCTGCCTCTGCCGGGCCTGCCTGCCTCTGCTGGGCCTGTCTACTTCTGCAGGTTGCTGCTGGGCCTGTCTACCTCTGCGGGCCGCTGCGGCGGGCATACCTGCCTCTGCCTGCTGCCGCCACCACTGAGCCTGTGTATCTTTGCGGGCTGCTGCCAGGCCTGTCTGTCTCTGTTGGCCACCACTGGGCCTGTATGTCTCTGCCGGCTGCCGCTGGGCCTTCCTGCCTCTGCCTGTCACTGCTGCCATGCCTGTCTACCTCTGCGGGCCGCCACCAGGCCTGTATGTCTCTGCCGGCCACCGCTGCACCTGTCTTGATAGCTAGCTCTTATATATTAAATTAATCCATTTCTATTAATCTGTGCATTGCCACATGGCTTCATGATTTACTGGTACTTTTACATCTTGCTTCTCCTGGTGGTGGCTCCCAGCTTCTCTCAGACCCTGGCTTTCTCTTTCCTGTCTGTCTTGGATTTCTCACCTGTCTCTAAGCTGCCTTACCATAGGCCAAATCAGCTTATTTATACCTGTAAAACTTATGCTACACATCCCCACATTAGTACAGTTTATTTTTTGGATGCAATTTTCCAAAATTATCAAGTGCAGCTATCAAAGACAGAAGGGGACGTTCTTCTTACAAAGGACTCTTGTCAGGGCCCCCTTCATGTCTCTATTCCTTAGGCTGTAGATGAAGGGTTTCAGCATGGGAGTCACTACTGTGTACATCATAGCCATGACAATCTCCTTCAGAGTGGAATTATTAACTGATGGAAATACATAGAGACCAATAAATGTCCCATAGAAGAGAGACACCATAGACAGATGGGAACCACAGGTGGAGAAGACCTTATGGATGCCTTGAACAGAAGGAACCTTAAAAATAGAGGAGACAATTTGTACATAGGACACAACAATGAGAAGGAATGCAATGACAATAACAAGCCCCCCCATGATGAATATCACCAACTCATTAACATGTGTGTCAGAGCAGGACAACTTCAACAGAGGAGATATGTCACAGAAAAAGTGGGGGATCACGTTGTCCTCACAGAAAGATAATCTGGCCATGAGCAGAGTGTGCAGCATGGCATGGAATGTGGTCAGCACCCAGGACAGCAACACCAGACTCACACAGAGCTTAGGACTCATGATGCTGGTGTAATTAAGGGGGAAGCAGATGGCCACATAGCGAACATAGGCCATGACTTAAGGAGGAAACACTCCATGTTTCAAAAAAACCATTAAAAAGTACATTTGTGTCAGGCAGCCTGCATAGGGGATGGATGGGTCCTGGTTCTCCATGTTCTGCAGCAATTTGGGCATTGTGACAGAGGAGAAGCAGAGGTCAGAGAAGGACAAGTTGCTGAGAAACAAGTACATGGGTGTGTGGAGATGGGAGTCCAGTTGAATGAGGATGATGATGATGAGGTTTCCCAGGACAGTGGTGAGGTACATGGCCAGGAACAGGGTATAGAACAGGTGCTGGTGCTCAGGGGGATGGGCAGGCACAGGAGGAGGAATTGGGAGATGACACTTTGGTTCCCTTCTGTTATATTTTTTCTTCTGTACCTTTAAGGGAAAAATGACACAGATCCTTAGAAATCCAAATAAAATAATCAGAGTTCTAGGGTCTTTATTATTGAAAACTATTTATCTAATAACCATAATTATAAACTTATATGTAATCACTGATGATCTTTTTAAAAGCCTTCCTGTGTGTTTCAATATTCTATCATTTCCTAAACATGTTCAGCTATGAGCTTCTGCAGCATACAAAACATGTTATTTGTTTCTTTTACTGCTCTGAATGGACATTCTTGGCAACTGTAATTGGCTCCTTTGTCCTAGCATCTCTTACACATTGATGGTCCTCAGGATTCTGAAAATTTATTTTTAATCAGTATATATATATATATATATATATATATATATATATATATATATATTCATGTGTACATACGTATCTATGTATTTGTCTATGCCCAGTGTCTTAAATTGACATCTGAAATTCAGGTGTGAAGTCTCTGTCACCTTCAGAACTCTATTCTGTTGCTAAGTAGTTGTAACTTCTTGGCTATGTCACAGGTGTGTCAAGTGCAGCAGATCTAAGTGAAACACACGATCCCACTTTGCTCTTTCCCAACTTGCCCCTGTTCTGCTCTAGGTTCTGTAAAGAGGACACTGGGGACTCAGTTCTGTAAAGGTGACACTGGAGAACTGATAAATCCAATGTCTGCAAGGCCTGGATCCAATAAGAAATGTGTCAATTTTATTTCTCTTCCTAGCACTGTCAACCTAGCAAATCCTGGAGCTCCTCTTTGTCTTTCTACTTCCACCATTCATCTCCTCAACACCACACTCCTAGAGCAGGCTGGCAACTAGATGCTGCCAGGATTGTACAAGATTGCCAACATTTAATTCATTATACTTTGAATAATTTAATGTGATGAGCCTCAGGAAACCAGTTAAAGGACTTACCATCCTTACCTTTCCCCTTATTCAAGCCAACTTTCAACACTATCCAAGGCTCTTATCATATTCACAAATTATGCTTTGTTACCAGAGCCATGATACACCTGTGTGCTGCTCTTCTCCAATGCTAGTCTTAAAAGTCACATTTTCTTGCTTCTGGCATTTTACACTTGTTGTTTCTCTTGCCTGTAATTTCTTCCCTTCTTTAGCCTCTTCACCAATGTTATCCTCATTTATCTTTCGTAGATATTATATGCCACTTGCTAGTCAAAAATTTCCACACCAGATTGAGGTCTGTTACCATGATCTCACAGCAGCCTATGTTCTTCTCACATGTCTCGATGCCCCTGATCACCGATTCATGTAGGTTTGCCACCAAACTGTGCACTAAATGCAGAAGAGGCCATGTCCTCCTTCATCTTGCAGCATGGCCAGCACATGGCATGATGCTTGTGTGTGACCAGTGTTCATAAATGATTTTTTTGTTTGGTTGTGTTTCAATTTGAAACAGACTCCTTAAATGTTAAATGCTACAGGCCCCCCACTAAATTAGAGCCAATACCCATACTAAATCTTGAGTTGGCACATGCCTTTAGCCCCACTATTCTGGACACAGAGGGAGGCAGACCTTTGTGAGTTTGAGGCCAGTCTGGTCTACATAGAGTCCCAGGCCAGTCAGGGTAACACAGTGAGACCTGTCTCAAATCATACTATCCATTTTAAAAATCACTAGACTTGATCATTTAGCACTAATTTTGACACTTGCCAATGTGACTAATGCTATTTTGTATTTATAAAAAATATAGGAATATAGGGATAGATCTTATGTGCTGCTCTGCTCAGTAATGGTGATGACTCAAAATAAAATTCTTATGTTTCATTCTATAAGAATTGATGTCATGACTAACTTACGTGTGAGTTGGACTAGACTCTGGCACTGTTTTTTTGTGAAATACAAATCCTAATGTTGCTAAGAATGTAGTTTTCAATGTCATTAGCATTTAGGAACGCAGAGTCAAAGTAAAGAAAAATACCCTCTGCAATAGGATGAGCCACCCACAGTCAAAGCTAAGAGAATAAATGTGGTCTACTGAGTAAGAACTCTGACTCCAGACTGCTTTGTGCTCAGGTGTGCAACCTCAACTCAGCCTAGGGGTTTGTCTACTGACTGACCTCAAAGACAGACATTTATCAGTTCTCAGCATCATGTGATACTTAGCTTAAAACTACTCATCTGGACCAACACACACACACACACACACACACACACACACACACACACACACACACACACACACACACTCATGCAAGCACATGTTTTCTTATCAACCACACCAACAAACTCCATATGTTTTCGAAGCTGACCAAGAAAGCAGAGAAAGAGCATTAGGGAACGTTGGAAGCCTTTTCTCTAAGAACTATACTGAGTCATGATTAACTTATGTATGGATAGACTAGGCTCTGCTACTGATTTCTAATGGTATTATAAATGTGGTTTTCAATATCATTAGCTTTTATAACAGCAGACTCGAAGTAAAGTAAAAATAGTTTGCCAAAATTCTACTTCCCTTGTAAGTGAGAGAGACCCATGCAGTATAGGGATATATGTAGAGTTCACAAACCAGAGACTTCACCTGTGGGTGCTGTCCCCAGTGATACAGGGAGCTTCCTACCTTCTTTAGCCATTAAATTGGTAATTCTCAACCAGGACAGCACATAGGAATCCCCTAGGAGACAGTGTGGTTCACATTAAATACAAATCACCTAGAATTCTGTGAAAACATGGATTGTGGTTCTGTAGCTCAGATTCTACTTTATAAATGAAACATCAGGTGACGACATCTGGATGTTGGAACAGGCAGCACTTACATTATCCCTAAAAATACACATTGGTGAGTCCCATGAGATAAACTGAAACAATCTTTGATGGGAAGCCTGCTTAAGGTTTATTAATGCTCCACAGCAAAGTTAAAAAATGTTTTTATCATCACAATGATGTTATGTTGATAGAGCTTGATCTTAGGAGAATAATTACACAGTTCTTATTAAGAGGAACCACATAGTGAACAAAATATTACAAATGGCAACCATTATTTCAAATACATCTGAGATGTGGCAAAGTCTCTGAAGGATGAGGGATTACAAAGAAGGAACATTATTATCTCTGAAAAATCTTACAGAACATCATACCCTGCAGGATATTGAAACTCCGTGTTAGAAGGACAGTAAAACATCAGGTCATTCACCCACCTGCCAACTCACCCAGAATATCTGAAGGTGAGGCATAGTCCCTGATAAAATACCATACTTCCCTTTATTCACTGTGCTCACAGGAAATAACAGTCTCTGGTCAACACCTAGATCTGCATCACCCTTTTACCTATGTCTCCTTCTAGTTACCTCTGGGCTTAAGAGGTTCTGTGTCCCAGAGGAGTCCAGGTCATAAACAACAAATTAGAGTAATTATCCAGGACCTTTCTAGGACCAATTCTTTCAGAGTCCTGTAGTTGTGACTGATTACAGTTATTGATCATGTGTTAACTACACCCAGGGGGAAGGTAAAGAAGAGAGATTCATAGGTAGATGCTTATTCACAACTTGTTCAGGGAAGAGCTGCTTAACAATGTTTCCAGAGTCTGTATTTTGAAGAATAATTAGGGACTATGGATATGAAAATGTATTGAAGAAACCATTTTTTGCATATTACAGAAACATCACCATGAAAAACATGTACTTTGGAAAGGTTCCCAAATGGCATTCTCTGAGTAAAACATAAAACTGTATAAACAGCCCTCAAGATATATAAACATCCAAATGTTCGAGGCCAGCCTTGTCTCCAAAGCGAGTTCCAGGAAAGGCACAAAGCTACACAGAGAAACCCTGTCTTGAAAAACCAAAACCAATAATATATATATATATATATATATATATATATATTATATATATATATATAAACATAATGCTAACAAGGACCAGAATTTATGACTCAACTTTCTGTACCTGGCAATATATGTTAAGGATAGGAATAAAAACAATGTTTGATGAATTCCTTAAGATCATGTTAATCTGTCTTCAGGCCAAGATATAAGAAGAAGCCCAGATTCCCACTTCTAATCAGTTGTTTTTGGCTCTTCATCTCTTGTGGTGGTATTGTGTTCCCCAAAATATTGTGCACCCTAATAAACTTATCTGCAGTCAAAGAACAGAACAGCCACTAGATAGAGAGGCTAGAAAATGGCGGCACACACACCTTTAATCCTAACATTGCAGAGGCAGAAATCTGTCTGGATATCTGTGAGTTCAAGGCCACATTGGAAACAGCCAGGCATGGTGACACACGCCTTTAATCCCAGGGAGTGATGGCAGAAAGCAGAAAGGTATATAAGGTGTGAAGACTAGAAACTCTATTTTACATTTACCACGGGTCTCCACAGTGTAATGTAAATGCTAATTTTTATTCCTACCAACAATTTCCAAGGTTTCCTTTTTCTTTAAAATCTTACAAGCATTTGTTATCTTAAGTCTTTTTTTTTTTTGGTTTGTGAATCTTTTTTTTCCATTTTTCTTTATTAAGAAATATTCTACTCACTCTACATACCACCCACAGATCCCACTTCCTCCCTCCTCCCATCTCCCAGCCCTCCCTCCCAAGCCACCCCACATCCCCCAAATAAAGGTCTCCATGGGGAGTCAGCAGAGCCCAGCACACTGAGCCTAGGCAGGTCCAACCCCCTTCCCACTGTACCAAGGCTGCCCAAGGTGCCACACCACAGGCACCGGATTCCTAAAAGCCTGCTCACGCACCAGGGATGTATCCCTATTCCCCTGCCTGGGTGCTCCCCAAACAGTTCGAGCCAAACAACCGTCTTCTGATCCAGGAGCCTAGTCCAGTACCATGAGGGCTCCACAGCCACTAGTCTACAGTTCATTGGCTTCCTCTAGTGGCCGATCATCTCTGCACTTCTTCCCGTCATGATATCAACATTACTCAGCTGCAGAACACCTCTTTTCTCTCATCGATTGGATTCCTGGAGCTCAGCCTGGCGCCTGGCCATGGATCTCTGCATCTGCCTCCATGAGTCACTGGACAAAGGCTCTATGATGATAGTTAGGGTATTCACTAGATTGGTCACCAGTGTACACCAGTCCAGGCACCCTCTGGACCACTGCCAATACTCCAAGGTGGTGTCATTCCTGTGGGTTCCTGAGAGCCTCCCCAGCACCCTGCCTCTTCCTTTTCCCATGATGTCCTCATCTATTATGGTATATCCTTCCCTGCCCTCGCACTCTGTCCCTATTCCAGCTCTACCCTCCCATTTCCCTATGTTCTCATTCCCCACTCCTCACTCTCTGCCAACTCCCCTCTCACCCAGTCTGCTCATGTAGATCTCATCCACTTCTCCTTCACTGGGTCATCCATGTATCCCTACTAGGGTCTTTCCCTGTTAGCTAGCCTCTCTGGAGCTGTGGGTTGCAGTCTGGCCATGCCTTCTCTCACATCTGGTATCCACTTATGAGTGAGTACATACTATGTTTGTCCTTCTGAGTCTGGGTTACCTCACTCAGGATGATATTTTCTGTTCCATCCATTTGCCTGTAAATTTCTTCATATCATTGTTTTTTTTTTTTTTTTTTTTTTTTTCTGCAGAGAAGTGCTCCATTGTGTATATGTGCCACATTTTCTTTATCCATTCTTCAGTTGAGGGGGCATCTATGTTGTTTCCAGGTTCTGGCTATTACAAATAATGCTGATATGAACATAGTTGAGCATGTGTCCTTGTGGTAAGATTGAGCATTCCTGGGGTATATGCCCAAGAGTGGTATAGCTGGGTCTTGAGGAAGACTTATTTCCAATTTTCTGAGAAACCGCTATCCTGATTTCCACAGTGGCTGTACAAGTTTGCATTCCCACCAACAGTGGAGGAGTGTTCCCCTTGCTCCACATTTTCTCCAGCATAAGGTGTCTTCAGTGTTTTTAATCTTAGCCATTCTGACAGGTGTAAGATGGTATCTCAGAGTTGTTTTGATTTGCATTTCTCTGATGACTAAGGATGTTGAGCAATTCCTTAAATGCCTTTCAGCCATTTGAGATTCTTCTGTTGAGAATTCTCTGTTAAGCTCTATCCCATTTTTTAAATTGGATTGTTCAGTATTTTGAAGTCTAGCTTTTTGAGTTCTTTATATATTTTGGAGATCAGCCCTCTGTCAGACGTGGGGTTGGTGAATATCTTTTCACATTCTGTAGGCTGTTGTTTTGTCTTATTGACTGTGTCCTTTGCCCTACAATAGTTTCTCAGTTTCAGGAGGTCCCATTTAGTAACTGTTGCTCTCAGTGTCTGTGGTACTGTTGTTATATTTAGGAAGTGGTTTCTTGTGCCAATGAGTTCAAGACTATTTTCTACTTTCTCTTCTATCAAGTTCAGTGTAACTGGATTTATATTGAAGTCTTTGATCCACTTGGACTTGAGTTTCATGCATGGTGACAGATATGGATCTATTTGCAATCTTCTGCATGTTGACATCCAGTTATGCCAGCACCATTTGTTGAAGATTCTTTCTTTTTTCCATGGTACACTTTTGGCCTCTTTGTCAAAAATCCTATGTTCATAGGTGTGTGGATTAATGTCAGGGTCTTAAATTCTATTCCATTAGTCCATGTGCCAGTTTTTATGCCACTACCAAGCTGTTTTTATTACTATAGCTCTATAGTAGAGTTTGAGGTCAGGGATCATGATGCCTCCAGAGGTTGCTTTATTATACAGGATTCTTCTTCTTCTTTTTTTTTTTGGTTTTTCAAAACAGGGTTTCTCTGTGTAGCTTTGCAACTTTCCTGGAACTTGCTTTGTAGACCAGCCTGGCCTTGAACTCACAGAGATCCGCCTGCCTCTGCCTCCTGAGTGCTGGGATTAAAGGTATGCACCACCACTGCCCAGCTATACAGGATTCTTTTAGCTATCCTAGGTTTTTTGTTTTTCCATATAAAATTAAGTATTCTTTTTTCCAAGTCTGTGAAGAATTGTGTCAGGATTTTGATGAGGATTGCATTGGATCTGTAGATTGCTTTTGGTAAGGTTGCTATTTTTACTATGTTAATTCTATCTGTCCGTGAGCATGAGAGATCTTTCTATTTTCTGATATCTTCTTTGATTTCTTTATTCAGAGACTCATTTTTTTTTTTATCATACAGGTCCTTCACTTGCTTAGTTAGAGTTACCCCATGGTATTTTATATTACTTGTGGCTATCGTAAAGGGTGATGTTTCTCTGATTTCTTTCTCAGTCCATTTATCTTTTGTATATAGGAGGGCTACTAATTTTTTGAGTTAATCTTGTATCCTGCCACATTACTGAAGGAGTTTATGAGCTGTAGGAGTTCTCTGGTAGAATTTTTAGGGCCACTAATGTATATTATCATTTCGTCTGCAAATAGTGAAACTTTGACTTTTCCCTTTCCAATTTGTGTCCCCTTGATCTTCTTATGTTGTCTTATTGCTATAGCTAGAACTTCAAGGACCATGTTGAATAAGTATGAGGAGAGTGGACAGCCTTGTCTTGTTCCTGATTTAGTGGAATCACTTTGAGTTTCTCTCCATTTAACTTAATTTTTGTATGTTGAACCATCCTTGCATCCCTGGGATGAAGCCTACTTGGTCATGGTGGATAATTTTTTTTGATGTGTTCCTGGATTCAGTTAGCCAGTATTTTATTGAGTATTTTTCCATCAATGTTCATTAGGGAGATTGGTCTGTAATTCTCTTTCTTTGTTGCTTCCTTATTTATTTATTTATTTAACAAATGGCCATTGTTATTGGGGTGAGATGACAGTTATTATGGGTTTCATTTAAACTTCATATGTTTAGAATTTTTGTCACATTCTCACTGACCTTCTATAAATAACTCCTTCCTTAGGTCAGTTTCCACTTTTTAAATTGCATTATTATATTCCGTTGACTTGGAGTGAACACCATAAATAGGATACACATGAACATGCTGTCGTATGTATACCTGTTAGCTCCCATTCTGCATGAACTTCCATGGTGGAGTTGCTCCTTTTCATTACAGAAACTTTTAAACCTCATATAATTGCAAATGTCTACTTTTGCTTTTGCTTCTGTACTTTCAGTGTCTGGAGAAAAAGAATATCCTTCATTCCAGCACTCTAACACTTCCTTTATGTTTTCTTACAATAATCTCACAGCTCCAGGTCTTATATTTAGGCCTACAATTCATTTAGAGTTGACTTTTGTAACTCTAGATGTAGAGGCTGAATTATTTATTTTATATTGCTCTCATAGGATGCCTGCTATAAAATTTTAAAGGAAGAAAATTTAATTTTGGCTCACAGTTTCAGAGACTTTAATCCATCATGGTGGGTAAGGTGTGACTAAGAAAATTAGTTCACAAGATGGAGGCAAGCAAGCAGAATAAAGGAAATACAGGAAGAAATTATAGCAGGTACAGCTTCTAATGGCACATTCCTGGTTGACAATTTTCTCCAATTAGGCACCATTTCCTACTTTTTTTTTTTTAAAATCATGTCCTTGTGACATTATATCCTGAGTCTATCCAGGTAACAATTCATTCACTGTGTCATGGACTTTATTTATGATCTAACTATCTCTAGAAATGTGCTCACAAACACTATCTATGAAGAAGTAGAAATAATCTGCACCTCCCATCTGTTGAGTCCATCAGGATATATAACACATATGCATAGAGGGATATAACTCAGACATAAAGCACAATGAGATACTGTCATTTCTAGCAACATGAATGGGCACAGAGCTGGCTATGTTAATTGAGAAAAGAAAGGCACACTAAGATGGGTATTATATGACTTTATTCTTAGTTAAATTTAAAAAAGTTTATCTTGTTATCCTGGAAGTTGGAGGTTGAATAATTCCTAATATATGGATGGGGGGAGGCTGATCAATATATTCTAAGAAGACATAAACAAAAAATTCAGGTATGCTATTGCATATTAGGATGACCACAGGCTATATTTATGTTTTATTTGTCTCAAAAGACAAGAAAGAAAGATTTTGTCAGTCTTCATCATAAAATGATAAATATTTTATATCATAATCTTGTTCAACTTGATATTAAGCCCCACACAATGTATATATAACTTAATGCACTTGTCAATTAAAAATAATAAAAACTATAGATATTCTTAGAAGGAGACATTCTTTATAAAGTCCACTGTATATAACAATTTATTGTAGTCTGTGTCCCCCTTCTAGAGCTACCAAACTAATTTTCATCACTATCAACTATAGCGTCTGTTTTAAATGTGGCAGTGATTAATTTAAATATTAACATTCTATTTTTTCTCTGATAATTATGTTCTACCTAGTCACTGAGATTTTGGAATTAAATGTATTCCAACAACAAATAAACAGAGAATAGTAAGATAATTTCAGACAAGTAATCTAAGTAAACGCAACAGGAAAATTATGTGTATCATGATCTAGTTTTGTAGATAAGAGGCCATTTAAGCAACACAGTGAGAGGAGATATTATAAATGGGGAAATGACTAGGAAGAATATCTTGTAGAGTACAGAGTTTAGCATTGTGTAAGTGTTGAATATTGAGCTGTCTGTGGACTCTTAGGCAGGAGCTTCCACTGAGGAGACACAGAGAACAGTACAGACCTGGAGGAAGATGAGCTTCCAGTAAAGATGCATATTTCAGCAAAATATCTGAGATGGTGAAAGAAGTGTTGGTACTGCACACTCTGAGGGACAACAGCTCCCTTTTCTGTTTTGTGAAAATAAGAATGTCTGGCAAAACAATAGGAAAACAATGTAGACTCCTGCCTTAGTTAGGGTTTCTATTGCTGCAAAGAGACATCACGTCCATAGCAACTCTTATAAAAAAAATGGGCCAAATTTGAAACCCTGGCTCATATCATGTGACACTAAGAGATGGGAAAAATGGTTACTCCTATCTTTTTGAAGTGGAGAAACTGCAGAATCAGTAAGTTTTTGTATTACTAAGACTCAGCCATTGACACTAAGTGATGAGAGAAGGTGTTGAAATTCAGTTCTTATCTAGTAAAATAGTGATATAAAATTATAAAATAAAAAAACAAAAAATGAAAAAAAGACAAAAAGATGGATATGAACAGGAACAAAACCAAAAAATCAATTATATGCATATATTAGCAAAAAATCAAACAGAAGGAAGGCATAATGGAAAGTTAACTTTGTGTTTGCCTCTAGCTCCTTTTCTGTTTTGTGAAAATAAGAATGTCTGGCAAAACAATAGGAAAACAATGTAGACTCCTGCCCTAGTTAGGGTTTTTATTGCTGCAAAGAGACATCATGTCCATAGCAACTCTTATAAAGGAAAACATTTAATTGGGGCTGGCTTACAGTTTCAAAGGATTAGACCATTATCATCATGGCTGGACCTGGCAGTGTGCAGGCAGACATGGTGCTGGCGAAGGAGCTGAGAGTTCTACGTCTTGATCCACAGGCAGCAGAAGGAGAAAGTGCTCTACTGGACATAGCTTGAACATATATGAGACCTCAAAGCCTGCCCCCAATAGGGTCACACTTCCTCCAACAAAACCAAGCCATACCTCCTCCAAAAAGGCCATACCTCCTAATAGTGCCACTCCCTATGGGCCAAACACATGAGTCTATAGGGGTCATTCCTTTTCAAACCACCACAACATCAAAGGAAATAATGGATACAGGAAATTAAGGAATAAGATAATGCCAAAATTAGTGAACAAAGAACAAAAAAATGCAAGACAGCATAGGAAGTGGAGGTATTCAAATATCACTGATATTGAGTTGAATTACAAGTATTATTTAAAAAGGATAGAGAGATCAAAGCAGAAATCTGGACAAATGGTACAATCCTGGAATAACTTCATTATCATAAGGAACAAGTATCCAACATAGTAGTATATCTATTATATATTTTTCCCACTGATTCTTTTTTCATTTTTCTTTATTAAGAAATATTCTACTCATTCTACATATCACCCACAGATCCCACTTCTTCCCTCCTCCCACCCCCAGCCCTCCCTTCCAAGCCACCCCACATCCCCACATCCCTCAAATCAAAGTCTCCCACGAGGAGTCAACAGAGCCCAGCACACTGAGCCTAGGCAGTTCCAAGCCCCTCCCCACTGCACCAAGGCTGTGCAAGGCATCATACTGCAGGCAGCAGGCTCACTCTATTATATTTTTTTCCAGGACCACCTGGGCAAGACAATGAGAAAGATTATTCTGGTCCCCAAGACCCACTCCCCATGTCAAACTACTTGGTTTAACTTCTTAATGTAGTGGATAATTAGTATGACCTATGAACATGGTGGGCTTCCATGGTGGGGAAATCCTACAAAATATTCCAATGTCCACATTAATATGTTTATGGGATGAAATTGTGTTAAATTTCCAAGTTTTACCATCATAGGTTTAGTTGAATTTTCTTCTTGCAAAAGATTCTTTCCAGAGCCTCCTTTATGTCTCTATTCCTCAGGCTGTAGATGAAGGGATTCAGCATGGGGGTCACCATTGTGTACATCAAAGATATGACAGTCTCCTTCACAGTAGAGTTATTAGCAGAAGGGCATACGTAGAGACCAATGAGTGGCCCATAGAACAGTGACACTACAGTCAGGTGGGAGCCACAGGTAGAAAAGGCTTTACGGATACCTCGAGCAGAAGGGACCTTGAGAATGGAGGAGACAATTCGTACATAGGACATGATAATGAGTGCAAATGGAAGGATAAGGAAGATGCTGACCACAATAAATATCACCACCTCATTAACATAGGTGTCTGAGCAGGACAGCTTTAGCAGAGCGGACATGTCACAGAAATAGTGGGGGATCACGTTGTCCTTACAGAAAGACAATCTGGCCATGAGCAGGGTGTGCAGCATGGCATGGAATGTGGTCAGCACCCAGGACAGCAACACCAGACTCACACAGAGTTTAGGACTCATGATACTGTTGTAGTGAAGGGGGAAGCAGATGGCCACATAGCGGTCATAGGCCATGGCCACAAGGAGGAAGTTCCCAAGGTCTCCAAAAAACAGAAAGAAGTATAATTGTGCCAGGCAGCCTGCATAAGGGATGGATGGGTCCTGGCTCTGCATGTTCTGCAGCAATTTGGGCATTGTGACAGAGGAGAAGCAGAGGTCAGAGAAGGACAAGTTGCTGAGAAACAAGTACATGGGTGTGTGGAGATGGGAGTCCAGTAGAATGAGGATGATGATGATGAGGTTTCCCAGGACAGTGATGAGGTACATGGCCAGGAACAGGGAATAGAACAGGTGCTGTTGCTCTTGGGGGATGGGCAGGCCCAGGAGGAGGAACTGGGAGATGACAGTTTGGTTCCCGTCTGTCATCCTGTCTCAGGTTCCTTTAAGAGAAATCATGACAACAGCTTTCAAAATAAATATGACCATGTCTTCTTGTTAACAATCTGTTATGTGTTCGCTAATATGAATTTCCCAACCACAATAATTGCATATACATTCCCATGTTTGTTATCTCTATAATGCTGAAGATTGAATATTTAGTTCTTTCTATCATATTTTAGTGTTCATTACTTCCTAAACATTTTATGAATTTAATTCTGAGACACACAGTTCACTGGTTTTTGTCTTATCTGCCTGATTTGTCAACATTATTCTGTGAATATTAAACAATCGTAGTTGGCTCCTTTTCTATTACTTTCTGCCATGGCCATGGTCCTGAAAGATTTTTTTTGAGCCAAATCCTCTCGTAATTTTATGTACTTTGGATTATCAATGAAAATGGTCTCTTTTTACCTATAGATTCTGTATTGCATTGCTAACTAATTATCTTCTCTGGGGTATACCATAGGAATCTCTAGTTCAACATATTCCAAATATGTTGAGGCCCATGCAAGGGGAACAACAAACAGCCTTGGAACTCAAGGAACATGGCTGGTGGTCAGCAAAAATCATGCTCAGTGGGTCTTGGAGAGGTGGAGTCCCAAGGCCTCTATGTCCTGAGGACCACATGCTGTTATTGAGCACAGCTCTGCTTACTGCCCTCGTGGTCACCATGTCCCTCATCATGTGTGGGTTGTACAAAAACTCTCAGGGGGTTCTAGCCCCTCACTGGACAGTATTACTGGTACTTACAATAACAGTGACTGACTTCTCCCCAACATTGCTGCTGGAGCAGATTAATGATTCAACCACCACCCTTAGAAAGAATTTAGAGACAGGTATTGTTAGTTAAATTAGGTTAAGATGTTTTTGTTAATAGCTTTGAGGTAGAAAATCTTGGAAAACAGTTTAAAGTTTAGAAAGGCACACTTCTAATTGTTGAGTGAGGGACTTGTTGAGGTCATGGAACAGGACAATAGTACCCTGGCTATTGCTGGCTAACTTACTTTTTTTCCCAGGACGGGTTGGTGATCAAAGGTAATGATTAATTCCTTGTACCCATTTCTCTTCAGTCTCCTGATACTATTTAATAAAAAACTGTTGTTGAGTGGGTATGCACCCTGAGGATTTAAAATAGAGATGACTGGTTGTTTTTCATATATAAAAGTGTACATTTATGATTCTTTTAAGATTTTTAAAATGAGATTACCCTTTGAGATATAATAAAATTATAGGTCCATTCTTTGCAATCACAAAATGTAGCCAGACAGTAAAGGAACTGGATGAGAAAAAAAACTTTGCTTGCTTACACCTTGTTAATCTATAACAAGTTGCTTGGACATGAATGTATGTGGGTTCTTGGGGATAATTTGTTTTTCACCTGCAATACATAAAATGTTTAATCATGTAAGAGAAATAAGAAACATGATGATTTTTACTTGTTCTCATTGTAATCATTCACTTGAAATATGGAATGTAACAACATTGTAATTTTAATATTGGTTGGAAGAATTTGTTGGGGTATATAAAGTGTAAGGGAATCAATAAAGAAGTTAGAAGGAACTCAACAGGGAAGAGGAGGAAGGGAAACATCAGGCTAGAAGAACAGAACAGAAAAAGAACAGAGTAGAACAAGCAACAGAAAGAGGAATAAAATGAAGGAGGTTTTGTTCCTCAGAAATGAAGTCTGTGTGTTTTTCTCACTGTCTCTGCATCTCATTCTCAGTCTCTCTGACATGCAGAAGGCTGGACCCTCTGCACAAATGCATCTTAATGATGTCACTCAGCTCTCTCTGGACCTCCCACTCTCCTGCTTTTATATCTCAGTAAGAGGAATTCCAAATTGTATCACAAGACTCAGTTTTAGGGGATTCATTTATTTATTTTACCTTCAATGTAGGACGTCTGATAGGTTCTCCTCCATGTTCACCTGCTGCTCCTATTACCAGGAGACCATATTCCCAGAGCAGTGTGACATCTTCTGTCTCCTGGAACATCGAAGCAGATGTTTCCTTTGTGTCAATAACCATGCTTTCAAACCCTTTTCAATATGTTTCATCCATATAGTAGAATCCTGAGAGGCAATCTTATTGTGTTTTTCTGATTATTGCTTCAATGGGATTATCATTGCTCTTTAGACAAAGACATAATCTTTATCATATACACTTAGCCTCAAATTTTATCCTATTCTGCAGTAAAGCCTTTGTTGGAAGTTATAGCATCTTGTCTCCAGTTTTCAAAACTTGCTATTCCTCATTACTATCATTCTTTGTTATCTGCGATTCTTCATTTGGCATATTCTTCATGCATGTTAGGAGATAGTTACTTAATCAAACCTTGGATACCTGATGAGACTGGGAGAGCCCTGGTACCATGTTTCCAAACAGCCCATCCTCTCCCCAGTGCGTCAGATTCCTCCAATCAATGGGTATAGCTGATTTCACACCAGATTGATTGCAAACTCCATGCAGAAAAGACTCTATCTCCCTTACAGCAGGGCAAATACCTGGCATGAAGCTTGGTTAAAACCAGTGTTTCCTGAATATATGTTGGCTGTGCTTCAGCCTGAGACTAATTCATTTAATGTTAAAGGCATAAAATTTTCATTTCAATTTAAATATTATTTCAAAAAACTTTTCAGGATACAAGCTTGCTATATAACAATTTAGCATGAAAATGTGACATTCTGTGATGAATTTCATGCAGAAAATTTTGTGTTTCAAAAATATGTGGGTAGGTCAGGTGTACTACTTTTTCTCTAATATTGGTGACTAATTATGATATTTTTTATGCTTCTGTTCTGAGATTATCATGGAAATTGATGTAGAAAAATGAACATGACAATTATTAGTATATATACTGAAAATATAAAAAGAAGAATGTACTTGTTTTAAAATCTCTGGGGCTTTCCTCCCTCATCTATCCAATTATGTCTGGCTCATAGACACATCAGCTTTGGCTCTGATACTAGGTTTTGAGAAACATCAGTTTTAAGGTTTCTTTGAAGTTTCATTTAAACCTTGTCAATATTTTAGTCAGCACATTTGAATAAAAAAGATTACCATTCATACTGTAATGAGTCTCATACAATAAAGTGAAGGAAATTAGAAGAAAGTGTACTCTCCTGAAGAATTTTGCCTCCAGACTGCTTTGGGCTTACAACTTCTATCTCTAATATTTCAGGAACTCCACTCTGATGACTGTCCCTGCAGATACTGAATTTATACAATTAAGAATAGACTCCTGCTATATTTCTTCTGGACAACCTTCTCTAATAATACTCAACCTGTCTCAAGTCTGGCAAAGAAATCAGAGGAAGATTCTTGAGCATTGTGAGAGGGCTGGGAATGCCACTCAGTGGTACAACTCTTGCCTAGCATATGTCTAAACATAAAATAGACATAAAACATATGTCTATTTTATGTCTAGCATCAAACAATCAAAGAAAGAAAAACATCCCCAAAAATGAAAGTGAGTATGGAAAGAGAGAGAGACAGGGGCATAAAGAGAGAGAGAGATAGAGACGGAGACAGAGACAGACAGGTAGAGGTTGTATGAGTCAAAATCAAATGGTGGGATCTTCATCCTGTTGGTGATGTTTATGGCACTCACTGTGTGCATATTTGAGTATTACACAGGGAAGAGACATATAGGAAAAATCACACTGGTTCTGAAATTTTGCTTGTTCTGTGAAGGATTGGGTCCTGTGTCTTGAGTAGGATCATGTGGAGTAATCAGAAACCAGAGACCTTACCTGGAGTTGTTGCCATTGATGACCTAATGACTGTATCTTCTTCAGCTGTCAAAGATACAATTTTAGATCTGGACAGCATATGAAAGGTTTAATGAAAGTGTTTCTAGCATTGAATATGCAAGTAACTCTTCAAATAATAGTATAGACATGGGAGGAATAGCCTTAGAGATTCTGAAACAAGTAAATGCTTCTTTTTATATTTACAATAATGTATAGAACAAATTAACCATCACATTTATTTTCCCATATCAACTTCAATCACACTCACTGAACAGAAGCATGAGGAAATTATTTTTAGTCACCAGTATTACAGAAAACTGTACATCTGATCCACTCACATATTTTTCCTAAGTCCTAATTTCCTGTCTAAAATTGATCACAGACACTGATTTTGCCCCTGAAGTTCCGATTCTACATGAGAAATGAGCACACAGGTGAGGTCAACAGTACTGTCAGATGATTGTATTTAGGAACAATTGCAGCCATCACTATTAAACATATAGGTTTTTGAGCTCAGTCAGATAAGTTTAATTACTTGTTCATAGTTTGTTAAAAGCTCCATAGGTGGAGGTATGTTAAAGATTTAAGAACCACAGAAGTGTGTTAAAACCGATGTAAGAACCAGCAGGCTGTGCATAGAAGTTCATAACTAATCACAGCGCTTGAGAGGCTGAGGCCATAAGATCACCTTGAGTTCAAAGCACGCTTAGACAACAAAGTGAGTCCCTTTCTCAAAAACTCAAACAAACAGTTGTGCTGCAAGGGTATGACCTTTGAGAACTTTACATAAGATATAATTGTAAAGAAGTCCTTCATTACTAAAGCGATTATAAATGATGTCCAGGAAACAAAATATTTCAACAACAACAAATTCTTCAGGGGGAAGAGATAACAAATAATTTTAGCATACCTGAAAACTTGTGCTGCAGAATGTCACACAATGGATATCCTCAGGCTAAAAGAACTGTAAAGAAGAGCTTAGCCTTACCTAGAGTGCACAAGATGATGCCTAAGCTCTGATTGAAGACACTGCTCTTTATTCACCATTGACACAGGTTAACAAGTCCCATAGTCATCCCCTAAGTCCACACCTCTGCTTCTCTCATATCTCCTTCTAGTCATCCCTGAGCCTAAGAGGCTCTGCATCCCAGAGGAGTCCAGTAACTCACTAAGGATTGTAATTACCCAGGACCTCTCTAGGACCTGTTTTCTCAGACTTCTACAGTAGTGACTGATTATCACTGCCAATCACACATTACTATACTTAAGGGATTGTGGACTTAGAGAGAAACTCATGAATGGATGCTTATTTGTTTACATGTTCATGTAAAGCCTATTCCTTGTGGAGTGGGGAGGGGAGCCTGAGGAAGAGAGTTTGCAAAATCCCTAGAAATAAGCAGAGACTACACTGATGGATAGAAAATACATTACAGGTCATAATTTACTAAAGAAGCCACAGTGGCTTTTGAAGAGACAGTTTGGAAACATTCCCAGGTAGCGAGCAGCCTGTTAGTATAAGTTGGCCTCTTGTAAAGCAGGCTTATGTGAGAAATAGTCATGTTGCTAGGATGGCTCAGAATTCTGTGACCAGCTTCTTTTATCTGTCAGTATGTTAAAGACAGAAATAAGACAAAAGATAAAGTGGCCCAGACCATGTTTAATTCTTACTTTAATTAAGATATAAAAGAAAAACCTATATTCCCACCCCATTTGGTTACTCACTTTTCATCCTCACTTCTTCAGAAA
Source organism: Peromyscus leucopus (assembly GCF_004664715.2). Taxonomy (NCBI): domain Eukaryota; kingdom Metazoa; phylum Chordata; class Mammalia; order Rodentia; family Cricetidae; genus Peromyscus; species Peromyscus leucopus. The sequence continues at coordinate 57,061,917 of NC_051086.1, forward strand.
AATGTTGATGACATTGCATCACCATTCTCCCAGCCATTCACTGTAGGCTTCACTTTATGTCCTAATGCCATGGCTTATTCCCTGTCAGTTCTCCTAAAGCCATAGATAACTTGCAGTTTCTCACTTCTGGACCAGCTCCATGTACATGGCAATGATCAACTAGGCAATGTACATCTGTACATCGCAGACATTCATCGAAGGAATATGAATTCTTTCTCACTGGTCTTGTATTTATTGGTTGTGAGAGGTTATAGCAATGTCTATTTTTGGACATGCAAAACTAATTTTGTATAAAGAATCCCACAGAACTTAAATTATCCCAACAATAATCTAGATTTACAAGAACTTAAGACTCTACTTAACATCTCATAGATTTTGCAAATACTTCCTACAAAGTAGAAGAATGAAAACAATCAAGATACAAAAACCAATAGCTGTCTCGCATACCAATAATAAATTTATGGAGCAGAAAATCAGGAAACAAAATCTCATCTATAACAGCTTCAAAAATTACCTAGGTGGGGAAAGATCTCAAAAATGACAAATTTGAAACAGTGGAGAAAGAAAGCTGAGGTAACCAACATCTAATTGGTTCTAACTTAAGTTCTGCTCAAAGGAAGGAACTCATTCCTGGTACTCTAAAACTTAACCATCTACCCATGGCTGGTGAGGTCATGGATCTTATAGGAGACCTACGGCTCTTCTTTACTAAACTAGTGTAATTTCTATCTGAATCAACATACATATTCTTATATCCACAGGTAAGTGTAGTTTGGGAGCCTCACCAAGGAATCTTAAAAAAAAAGTAGTAGACAGAGACTATTATAGAAATCCATAACTGGTCAAAACGCCCAGAACAACTGACTATGGCACACCCACACCCTATAGATACATCTACAACCCAACTCCTACCCCTCAGATTCAGGGAACACTGTGGAAGAGTTAGAGGACCAAGACATCTGCCACAAAATAGTGTTTTCCCTGTATCACGGAGATACTGCACCTATGAAATCTCAACAGTGTGGCTGCCTAAATAAAGCCAGCCAAATGACAGCACCAGCTGACATCCTAATGTGAATGGGGGACTATCATAAGGTTCTACCCTTAGGGAAAGCTACAGGCAACCAATGGCTGCTGAGAGGGAGGATCATTCTTTGCCAGGGATGAGCTCCTGATATGTTGGTTAGCCAGTTCACAGTGGTCAGCGCCCCCCACCCTCCGAAACATGTATGAGCAACTCTAAATGGACTCAGAAGACTGTATGGATGTGTATATATGCATATATATGTATACTTATCACAATAATAAAGAAGAGATCATGAATTTGGGGAAAGTGGGAGGACTTATACATGGAGAAGAAAGGCTAGAAATAATGTAAATATAATATTAATGTATGAAAATGTCACAAAATATTTTAATTAAAATAATAAAACTAAATCTTTTACAAAGTAAAGTAAAAAAGTGAAGTAAGCAAGACTTATGAAGATAAATATTACATGTTTTCCAGGCTGTTCATGTAGATCTCATCCATTTCTCCATCACTGGGTGATCCCCATGTCTTTCTTGGGGTCCTGTTTTCCAGGTAGCTTCACTGGTGATGTGAGTAGCAATCCAGTCATCCTTGTTCCACATCTAGTATCCTCCTATGAGTGAGTACATACCATATTTGTCTTTCTGAGTCTGGGTTACCTCACTCAGGATGATTTTTTCTAGATCCATCCATTTGCCTGCAAACCTCATGATGTCATTGTTTTTCTCTGCTGAGTAGTATTCCATTGTGTATATGTGCCACAATTTATTCATCCATTTTTCAGTTGAAGGGCATCTAGGTTGTTTCCAGGTTTTGGCTATTACAAACAATGCTGATATAAACATTGTTGAGCAAGTGCTCTTGTAGTATGACTGAGCATTTCTTGGGTATATGCCCAAAAGTGGTATAGCTGGATCTTGGGGGAGATTGATTCCCAATTTTCTAAGAAAGTGCCATATTGATTTCCAAAGTGGTTGTACAAGCTTGCATTCCCACCAGTAGTGGAGGAGAATTCCCCTAGTTCCACATCCTCTCCAGCATAAAGTATCTACAGTGTTTTTGATCTTAGCCATTCTGACAGGTGTAAGGTGGTATCTCAGAGCTGTTTTGATTTGCATTTCCCTGATGATTAGGGATGCTGAGCAATTCCTTAAATGTCTTTCAGCCATTTGAGTTTCCTCTGTTGAGAATTCTCTATTTAGTTCTAAAGCCCATTTCTCAATTGGACTGTTGGTCGTTTTGATGTCTAATTTCTTGAGTTCCTTATATATTCTGGATATCAGTCCTCTGTCAGATGTGGTCTTAGTGAAGATCTTTTCCCATTCTGTAGGCTGTCTCTTTGGCTTGTTGACTGTATCATTTGATCTACAAAAGCCTCTCAGTTTCAAGAGGTCCCATTGATTGATTGTTTGTCTCAGTGCCTGTGCTACCGGTGTTATATTTAGGAAGTGATCTCCTATGCCAATGCATTCAAGACTACTTCCTACTTTCTCTTCTAGCAGGTTCAGAGTAGCTGGATTTATGTTGAGGTCTTTTTCCACTTGGACTTAAGTTTCGTGCATGGTGACAGACATGGATCTATTTGCAGCCTTCTACACGTTGATTTCCAGTTATGCCAGCACCATTTGTTGAAGATGCTTTCTTTTTTCCATTGTACACTTTTGGCTTCTTTGTCAAAAATTATATGTTCATAGGTGTGTGAGTTAATTTCAGGATCTTCAATTCAATTCCATTGGTCCACATGTCTGTTATTATGCCAATACCAAGCTGTTTTTTATTACTGTAGCTCTATAGTAGTGAGCAATGAATGGCGAGGGTTGAGGGAAAGAGAGCGGGAGATCCCACCTGGATCAAGAACAGAGAGAGAGAACAAGGAATAGGAGACCATGGTAAATGAAGACCACATGAGAAAAGGAAGAAACAAAGTGCTAAAGAGGCCCACAGAAATCCACAAAGATACTCCCACAAAAGACTGCTGGCAATGGTCGAGAGACAGCCGGGACTGACCTACTCTGGTGATGGGATGGCCAAACACCCTAATAGTTGGGCCAGAAACCCCATCCAAGGACTGAGGAATCTGGATGCAGACATCCACAGCTAGACCCCCAGGGGGTGCGCTGGGAGTCTAATTAGCGAGAAAGAGGAGGGTTTATATGATCGAGAATTGTGAAACCAAGGTTGGATAAAGCACAGGGACAAATAGCCAAACGAATGGAAACACATGAACTATGAACCAAAGGCTGAGGGGCCCCAACTGGATCAGGCCCTCTGAATAGGTGAGACAGTTGATTGGCTTGATCTGTTTTGGAGGCATCTAGGCAGTGGTACCAGGTCCTGGGCTCGCTGCATGAGATAGCTGTTTGAAACCTGGGACTTATACACGGATGCTTGGCTCAGTCTGGGAGAAGGGGACTGGACCTGCCTGGACTGAGTCTATCAAGTGGATCTCAGTCCTCAGGGGTGGCCTTGATCTGTAGGTGGTGGGAATGGGGGATAGGCTGGGGGGAAGGGGAGGGGGGCAGGAAGGGGGAGAACAAGGGAATCTGTGGTTGTTATGTAGAATTGAATAGTATTGTAAAATAAAATTAAAAAAATACACTCTCAAAAAATATTGCATGTTTTCTCTTAAATTTAAAATTTTTATTTTATTATTTTTTACTATGCACAACTGCCTGTGTGTGGATGTCCTCAAAGATCAGAGGCATCACATGTCCCTAGAGCTGGAGTTACAGGATTTTGAGCGACTTTCATGTGGATGCTTGACCAAATCAGGACATCTGCAAGAGAGTACATGGTTTGTGCAGCTGAACCATCTCTTCAGCCCTGATCTTATATTATCTATCTATCTCTCTATCTCTCTATCTCTCTCTCTATCTATCTATCTATCTATCTATCTATCTATCTATCTATCTATCTATGGATCTATCTGCCCCCCTCTCTTTCTCTCCCTATCTATTTGAACCTAAACTATGAAATTTAATAGGAAAGTTAAGTAAAACAAAGTGTAAGTAAGCACAGGCCAGGATTTTCTGGAAAGGATTCCCGTAACAAGAAATAATAAGAAACAAGCTATAAGAAATTCAAAAGCTTCTTTGCAACCTTCAGGTTCAAGATATAGTCTACAGAATGGGAAAATATTTTCAACTATGAATAAGAATATGTTGAATATCTAGGATATAGAACCTGGGGCTTATGCAGTGATACTTTGCTCAGCCTAGGAGGAGGGCACTGGACCTTCCTGGACTGAATCTACCAGGTTGGACTGAATCCCCAGGGGAATCTTTGCCCTGGAGGAGATAGGAATGGGGGGATAGGCTAGGGGGAAGTAGGGTGGGATGGGGCAGGACAGGGGAATCTGTGGCTGATATGTAAAATTAAATTAAATTATTAAAAAAAATTGAAAGTAACCGAGCATCACAAACATCAAACAATCTAATCAATGACTGGTCAATGAATTGACACAGAATGAATTCTCAAAAGAAGAAACACAAAATTGAGAACAAGCAGCAGAAAAAATGTTTCTCTGAGTCTGGGTCACTTCACTCAGAATGGTTGTATCAAACTCTGCACATTTGTCTACAAGTTACATGATTTCATTTTTTATTCTTTTTTAACTTTCTTTTTATTTATTCTTTGTGTCTTTCACATCATGCATCTCTATCCCATTCATTTCCCATCCCTGCATATCTGCTCTCTACACTTGCAGCCCATCCTCCAAAAAAAATTTAAAAGAAAAAGGAAAAAGAAAAGAAAAAAAAGGGAAAAAACCTCATCATGGAAGCTGTAGTGCCACACAGTAAGTCACACAGTAAACCCTTTAGTCCATAGATCTTTACTTATAACTTCCATTGCAGAGTCATTGGTCTGGTCCAAGGCCTCTGGTGTCCGCTACATTATCAATGCTGGGTCCTCACTGGGACTCCTCTTGTTATCCTGCTGTTCCCCTGTGTCATGGAGTTCCTGCAGCTTTGGGTCTGCAGGAACTGCCCCTCATGGGCTCCCGCAGATCACTGATGGGGTGATGTTGGGGTGGACCAACACACAAACCTGGTTCTAGGCCTGGGTAGTTGCCTTGTAGGTCAGCCCTCCATCTCTCCCTTGTCCTCCCCACCAAGGTGAGGTCTCCCGCATTGTCTTGGTGAGTTCACCCTTTGCAGTGATGAGCAAGGGGCAGGGTCAGTTCTCCTGCTTTCATGTCCTCACGGTCGGATCTTCCACACCTACACCTTCAGGGCCAGCTCTCCCACATGCCTCAGGCATTGAGGGCTCGGGGGTGTCTCTCCCTATCCATGCTGCCACATGACAGATGAGAGATGGAGACAGCTCTCCCATGCTAACAAGATTTCATTTTTTCTTAAGAGCTGAATGATATTCCATTACGTAAATGTACACGTTTTCATTATTCACTTATTAGTTGATAGACATCTAGCACAGTGGTTCTCAACCTGTGGCTTGAGGGGTTGCATATCAATATCCTGCATATCAGATATTTACATTATGATTTATAATAGTAGCAAAATTACAGTAATGAAGTAGTAATAAAAATAATTTTATGGTTGAGATTGTGACAACATGAGGAACTGTATTAAAGTGTTCGTGGCATTAGGAAGGTTGAGAAGCATTGATCTGGGATGTTTCTACATCCTGGCCATTGTGTATAGAGCAACAATGAACATGAATGAGCAGGTATCTCTGTGGTTGGATATAGAGACCATTGAGAATATTCCCAGGAAGTATACAAATGGGTAATAACTATTATTTTATTGTTTTATTAATACTAAGTTATTTTATTTTTACATTTGTGATTAAATATAATCACATCACTACCCCTTTCCTCCCTCTAATCTATCCCATATCAGCTCTCTCAACACAATAGCTTTTTCCTCTTTTATTATTGTTACATATCTATCTATCTATCTATCTATCTATCTATCTATCTATCTATCCATCTTTCTATCATCTATCTATCTATCTATCTACCATCTAAAATTAAATAAATACAACCTGCTGAGCTCATATTTGTTGTTTGTGTGGATATGATTTCAGGGCTCACCACTTTGCATTGGAAAACTAATCAGGGCTCATGCCAGGGAGAACGTAATTCTTTCTCTCTCAGCAGTTAATAGCTGCCTGTAGATCTTTATCTATGGGTAGGACCCTGTGAGATTTTTTCCCTCTCCTGTATTAACATGTCTACTGATAATGTCATTGTGCAGGCCTCATTTAAGTAGACATTTCTAAGAAAGGCATTCACACAGCAGACTTCCTGGTATTTTCTTTTTTTTTTTTTGAATTTTTAAATTTATTTTACATACCAACCACAGATCACCCTCTCTTCTCTCCTCCTGTTCCCCAAGCGTTCCCTCAAACCATCCCCCATTCCCTCCTCCAACAAGGTAAGGCCTCCTGTGGGGAGTCAGCAGAGTCTGGTACATTCATTTGAGACAGGTCCAAGTCCCTCTCTCCTGCATCAAGGCTGTGCAGGGTGTCTCACCATAGATGGTGGGCTCAAAAAAGCCCACTTATGCACCAGGGATGGATCCTGATCCTACTGCCAGGGGGGCCCTTAAGCATATCAAGCTACACAACTGTCTTACTTATGCAGAGGGCCTAGTCCAGTCCCATGGAGGCTCCACAGCTGTTGGCCTAAAGTTCATGAGTTCTCACTAGCTTGGTTTGGTTGTCTCTGTAGGTTTCCCCATCATGATCTTGATGCCCCTTGCTCATAGAATCCCTCTTTCACTCTTCAACTGGATTCCTGGAGCTTGGCCTGTTTTTTGGCTGTGGATCTCTGCATCTGCTTCCATAAGTGACTGGATGAAGGCTCTTTGATGACAGCTAGAGTATTCACCAACATGATTACTGGGATAAGCCAGTTGAGGCACCCTCTCCACTATCGTTAGTAGTCTAAGCTGGTGTCATCCTGGTGCATTCCTGGGAACTTCCCTATGTAGATGAATTTTTAAACAGTCTTATTAAATAAGAAACACAGAGCCAAATACAGGGGTAAAAAGTGTAGCGATCTGAGTAATAGGAATATCCACCAGCTAATCTTAGCTCACCATGCTGCCATAGCTTCCCCAGAGACCCAGCCTCTTCCCTGTCTAACCTGCACCTTTATTGCCTTGCTGTTCTGCCTTCTCATTGACTCTTAGTCCAGCCACCTCATTTCCTCATCACTGTCTGTCTGTACAGACCTCCAGGTCTCTATTGTTGGTACTGGGATTAAAGCCATGTGTCACCACAAAAGGCTGTGTCCTTGAACACACAGAGACTCTGCCTGCCATGTGATTGTCTTAAGGGTATGTGCTACCAACACCTGACTTTTGTTTATGGCTGGCTATGTCCTCTGATCTGCAGGGAAACTTGATTTATTTTACATACAAGTAAAATATTACCACATTTCAACACAAATAAAATATCACCACATCCCTCACATCAGGTTTCTCCCTATCCTCATGATGTCTCTCTCTATCATGCTATCTTTTTCTTTGCTCTCTCATTCTGTCCCTGTTCCACTTCAACCATCTTGTTCCTTTATGTCCTCATTCCCCTTCCCCTACCCTATATTCCCCCCTCCTAAGTTTACTCATGGATATATAATCTATTTTCCCTTCCCAGGGTGATCCATGTGCCCTTCTTAGGGTCCTCCTTGTTAGCTAGCCTCTCTAGAGCTGTGAGTTGTAGTCTGGTTATTCTTTGCTTTACATCTAGTATCTGCTTATGAGTGAGTACATACCATGTTTGTCTTTCTCAGTCTGGGTTACCTTACTCAGGATGATATATTTTCTAATTCTTTCCATTGCCTGCAAATTTCATGATGTCGTTGGTATTTTTTAAATGCTGATTAGTACTCTATTGTGTATATGCACCAAATTTTCTTTATCCATTCTTTAGTTGAGGGGCATCTAGGTTTTTCCAGGTTCTGGCTATTATGAATAATGCTGCTATGAACATAGTTGAGCATGTGTCCTTGTGGTATGATTGAGCATTTATTGGGTATATGTCCAAGAGCGGTATAGCTGGGTCCTGAAGAAGATTGATTTTCACTTTTCTGAGAAACCACTATACTGATTTCTAAAGTGGCTGTACAAGTTTGCACTCCCACCAACAGTAGGAGTGTTCCCCTTGTTCCAGATCCTCTTCAACATAAGCTGTCATCTGTTTTTGATCTTAGCCATTCTGACAAGTATAAGATGGTATCTCAGAATCATTTTTATTTGCATTTCTCTGAAGAATAAGGATGTTGAGCAATTCGTTAAATGTCTTTTGGCTATTTGAGATTCTTCTCTTAAGAATTCTCTGTTTAAACTCAAAGAAAAAACACACATGTTCTTCTCACTAGATGCAGAAAAGGCATTCGACAAAATCCAACACCCATTCACAATAAAAGTCTTGGAGCGATCAGGAATACAGGGAACATACCTAAGCATAATAAAGGCAATTTACAGCAAGCCAACAGCCAACATCAAATTAAATGGAGAGAAACTCAAAGCAATTCCATTAAAATCAGGAATGAGGCAAGGCTGTCCACTCTCCTCATACTTATTCAATATAGTACTTGAAGTTCTAGCCAGAGCAATAAGACAACATAAGGAGATTAAGGGGATACAAATTGGAAAGGAAGAAGTCAAGCTTTCCCTATTTGCAGATGACATGATAGTATACTTGAGTGACCCCAAAGATTCCACCCAGGAATTGATAAAGCTTATAAACACCTTCAGCAACATAACAGGATACAAGATCAACTCAAAAAAATCAGTAGACCTCCTATATACAATGGACAAAGAAGCTGAGAAGGAAATCAGAGATACATCACCCTTTACAATAGCCACAAATGACATAAAATACCTTGGGGTAACACTAACCAAGCAAGTGAAGGACCTATATGATAAGAACTTTAAGTCCCTGAAAAAAGAAATTGAAGAAGATGTCAGAAAATGGAAAGATCTCTCATGATCATGGATAGGCAGGACCAACATAGTAAAAATGGCAATTTTACCAAAAGCAATCTACAGATTCAATGCAATCCCCATCAAAATACCAACATAATTCTTCACAGACCTGGAAAGAATAATACTCAACTTCATATGGAAAAACAAAAGCCCAGGATATCCAAAAGAATCCTGTACAATAAAACAACCCCTGGAGGCATCACCATCCCTGACTTCAAGCTCTACTATAGAGCTACAATAATAAAAACAGCTTGGCATTTGCATAAAAACTGACATGTGGACTAATGGAATCGAATTGAAGACCTTGACATTAATCTGCACACCTACGAACATATAATTTTTGACAAAGAAGCCAAAAGTGTACAATGGAAAAAAGAAAGCATCTTCAACAAATGGTGCTGGAATAACTGGATATCAATGTGTAGAAGGCTGCAAATAGATCCATATCTCTCACCATGCACAAAACTTAAGTCCAAGTGGATCAAGAACCTCAAGATAAATCCAGCTACTCTGAACCTGCTAGAAGAGAAAGTAGGAAGTAGTCTTGAACGCATTGGCATAGGAGATCACTTCCTAAACATAACACCGGTAGCACAGGCACTGAGAGAAACAATCAATCAATGGGACCTCTTGAAACTGAGAAGCTTTTGTAGAGCAAAGGATATGGTAAACAAGGCAAAGCGACAACCTACAGAATGGGAAAAGATCTTCACCAACCCCACATCTGACAGAGGACTGATATCCAGAATATATAAGGAACTCAAGAAATTAGACGTCAAAACGACCAACAGTCCAATTAAGAAATGGGCTATAGAATTAAACAGAGAATTCTCAACAGAGGAAACTCAAATGGCTGAAAGACATTTAAGGAATTGCTCAGCATCCCTAATCATCAGGGAAATGCAAATCAAAACAGCTCTGAGATACCACCTTACACCTGTCAGAATGGCTAAGATCAAAAACACTGTAGATACTTTATGCTGGAGAGGATGTGGAACTAGGGGAACTCTCCTCCACTGCTGGTGGGAATGCAAGCTTGTACAACCACTTTGGAAATCAATATGGCACTTTCTTAGAAAATTGGGAATCAATCTCCCCCAAGATCCAGCTATACAACTCTTGGGCATATACCCAAGGAATGCTCAATCATACCACAAGAGCACTTGCTCAGCTATGTTCATATCAGCATTGTTTGTAATAGCCAAAACCTGGAAACAACCTAGATGCCCTTCAACTGAAGAATGGATAAATAAATTGTGGCACATATACACAATGGAATACTACTCAGCAGAGAAAAACCATGACATCATGAGGTTTGCAGGCAAATGGATGGATCTAGAAAAAATTATCCTGAGTGAGGTAACCCAGACTCAGAAAGACAAACATGGTATGTACTCACTCATAGGAGGATACTAGATGTGGAACAAAGATGACTCGACTGCTACTCACATCACCAGGGACACTACCTGGAAAACAGGACCCCAAGAAAGACATGGTGATTGCCCAATGATGGAGAAATGGCTGAGATCTACATGAAAAACCTGGACATGAGTGGGAGCAATGAAGGGTGAGGGTCGAGAGGGAGAGAGCAGGAGATCCCAGCTGGATCAAGAACAGAGGGGGAGAACAAGGAATAGGAGACCATGGTAAATGAAGACCACATGAGAAAAGGAAGAAACAAAGTGCTAAAGAGGCCCACAGAAATCCACAAAGATACCCCCACAAAAGACTGCTGGCAATGGTCGAGAGACAGCCGGGATTGACCTACTCTGATGATGGGATGGCCAAACACCCTAATAGTTGTGCCAGAAACCCCATTCAAGGACTGAGGAATCTGGATGCAGACATCCATGGCTAGGCCCTGGGTGGAGCACCGGGAGTCTAATTAGTGAAAGAGGAGGGTTTATATGAGTGAGAATTGTTGAAACCAAGGTTGGATAAAGCACAGGGACAAATAGCCAAATGAAAGGTAACACATGAACTGTGAGCCAAAGGCTGAGGGGCCCCCAACTGGATCAGGCCCTCTGAATAGGTGAGACAGTTGATTGGCTTGATCTGTTTGGGAGGCATCTAGGCAGTGGTACCAGGTCCTGGGCTCATTGCATGAGATAGCTGTTTGAAACCTGGGACTTATGCAGGGACGTTTGGCTCAATCTGGGAGGAGGAGACTGGACTGCCTGGACTGAGTCTATGAGGTCGATCTCAGTCCTCGGGGGAGGCTTTGCTCTGGAGGAGGTCAGAATGGGGGGTGTGCTGGGGGGAGGGAAGGGGGCAAGAAGGGGGAGAACAAGGGAATCTGTGGCTGTTATGTAGAACTGAATAGTATTGTAAAATAAAATAAAATAAAATAAATAAATAAAAAAGAAAAAAAAAAGAATTCTCAGTTTAGATGTATAGTACATTTTTCAATTGCCTTCCTGGCATTCTGACTCTCACAATCTTCCCAATCCTGTTATGTTCCCTGAGCATAAAATGCAGTAGCTATGCTACCAATGTATCCATTGAATCAGGGCTCCCCACAATACATTGATATTTGCATTGTGTGCAGTTGTGACTTATTTTTAAGATAACTTTAGATAATTTCAGATATGTACACAACTCTCATCCTCCACTTCCCTAAGCTCCCTGACATATTCCTCCTCCTCACAAATCTCTTTTTGCATTCATGACTATTCATTTTGTTTTGTGATCCATTGAGTTTACTTAGAACACTCCATGTAATCATCGGCTTGGAGCTATCTGTTGGAGCCTGGTGGCTCCAACCTTTGCTTTATTTTTGAGGATTTCATAAGCTTCTAGACATAACTGGGAATAGTCAACAAAGAGCCAACCTTCAGAATAGGAGAAAACATTATATGATAAGATTTGCTATATATACTATATAAGGAACTCTTAGAACTCCATAAAATCCATTAACTGTCCAGAAGCTTTTTAGTTTGATGTAATCCAATTTGCCTCTTTTTGATATTGTTTTTTGTGCTCTTTTTTTTCTGTCTGTGTTCACCCCCAAATCTTGAAACTTTTCTTTGAGGTTTCCTTCTAATAATGGTCTCATATTTCCATGTCTTATGTCTAAGACATCATTTCTTGGGCTTGAGAATTTTTTTAAAAATTATTAGTATATTTTGTTTTTATTATTTAAAACAATTTTAAAAGTTAAATATATTTGAATCATATTCTCATCCTCTAGATCCTCTTCCCTCCCTTCTTACCCAATTTTAAGATCTTTCTAAAAAACAAACCAATACAACAAATCCCTCCAAACCCAAGAAAACAATATAATCATTCCCCCAAAGGAAGATAAAATTAAACAAAACAAAGCAACAAACTGTAACCAAATATTTTTATCTGATTTTGAGAAAATACATTAAGGTGTCCCTGATTAATATACTGATTAATACCAGGTATAGAAAAAAGTACAATAATGAGAGCAATATGCTAAATGCATAAAAAAGCCTGTTAAAAGTCAAGACAGGACAGAAAACCACTATAGACAATGAAATAAAAATAGGGTCTAGGGACTTAAGTGATGTAATTATCTAATGACAGGCTGTAGAAAGAACATGTGAAAGACTGGAACAGGGCTGCCTGAGGTAAAATACTTGAATATTATTAATTATTGATCTATGATCATTGACTACATATTTAGAATCACACAGTCACAGCATTCCTTTGGACAAAATGAGAAAATCCTGGAATATCCATGGGAATCAGATGTGACTTTAGTCTACACTGTATTTTCCAGGACCATATGGGCAATACAATGAGTGCATAATCGGTTCTCCTAAACTTATTTCCCAAATTCAACTACTTTTATAAACTCCCTGTAATTTGTGTATTGAAAGTTATGTTGTGAGATCTCTAAACAGAAGCATCCACAATGAGATAAAATTCTGTAGCAACATCCAATGTTAATATTAATATTTTCTAGAGAAATTATATAAAAATCTGAAGAGTTACCATCACAGGAATGAGAGAATTTGCTTTTTGCAAACTACTCTTTGTAATGCTCCCTTCACGTCTCTGTTTCTCAGGCTGTAGATGAAGGGGTTCAGCATGGGAGTCACCACTGTGTACATCAAAGACATGACAGTCCCCTTCGCAGTAGAGTTATTAGCTGAAGGACATAAATAGAGACCAATGATTGGCCCATAAAATAGTGACACTACAGACAGGTGGGAGCCACAGGTAGAAAAGGCTTTACGGATACCTTGAGAAGAAGGGACCTTGAAGATGAAGGAAACAACTTTTGCATAGGAAACAATGATGAGAAGGAAAGGGAGTACAACTATAGGGCCTCCCAAGATAAATATTGCCAATTCATTGTCATGAGTGTTAGAACAAGCCAGTTTCAGCAGAGTAGACACATCACAGAAATAGTGGGGTATCATGTTGTCCTCACAGAATGACAGTCTAGCCATGAGCAGGGTGTGCAGCATGGCATGAAGTGTGGTCAGCACCCAGGACAGCAACACCAGACTCACACAGAGCTTAACACTCATGATAATGGTGTAATGAAGGATGAAGCAGATGGCCACATAGCGGTCATAGGCCATGACTACAAGAAGGAAACTCTCCATGACTCCAAAAAACACAAAAAAGTACATTTGTGTCAGGCAACCTGCATATGTGATGGATGGGTCCTGGCTCTGCATGTTCTGCAGCAATTTGGGCATTGTGACAGAGGAGAAGCAGAGGTCAGAGAAGGACAAGTTGCTGAGAAATAAATACATGGGTGTGTGGAGATGGGAGTCCAGTAGAATGAGGATGATGATGATGAGGTTTCCCAGGACAGTGGTGAGGTACATGGCCAGGAACAGGGCATAGAACAGGTGCTGGTGCTCTGCGGGGATGGGCAGGCCCAGGAGGAGGAACTGGGCGATGACAGTTTGGTTCCTTCTAGTCATCTGTTTACTCCAATGCCTTTTCAGAAAAAAAATAATAGTGGCACTTAACATTCCAAATGAAGGTGAAAATATTTCAAATTCATTGGATAATGAACAGAACATGTAACATATTTACATACTCTACAAAACATTATCACAATAAGTATACTGTTCAGATTAACATGTCTATATTAATATTTATTAAGGACTTATTAAATCTGTTCAACATATTTCACCAACTAGTCTTTTTATAAAAAGTTTTTTTTATTTGATTTGCATTAAATCTACTTGTTTCTCTTGAGCTTATTTGGTTAGTCATCCTAGACAAATTTGATTGCCTCATGCTTCATCATTCTCTCACAGTGTGATGGCTCTAAAGATGTTTTCCATTATCTATCTATCTATCTATCTATCTATCTATCTATCTATCTATTTATCATCTGTCTGACTGTCTTCCAGTCTCTCTGTCCATCTGTTTATCTATCTCTCCAAGAAAAATTTTATATACACTAAAGTTATATTGCCACTTAAAATTCAGCTATAGTTGTTTTTCCTAACTACAGAATATACATGCCATCATTAACTAATTACCTTCCTTTGGGTGTATCAAGGATGTTGTGTCACAATAGATTCACAAAGAAACTGATGACCCTATTCTTGTAGGGCCTTCCTTTTCTGTCTCTAATGTTAGTAAAAGTAATTAAGAATAAAAAAGGATATATTTTATTGCATCCACTTATTTCTTTCACTTTAATCTAGGGCATTGTAATTCTCTTCTTCATTGTATTTCTACCCCATGCATTCCTCACCATGAGACCATATTCCTAGAACAAGGTGCATCTCTAGCAATATCATATTAGATTCTTAATTCATACCCCCATTTCCTGCCTCAGTGCCCTCCTTTAATATTCTTCATTTACACCTTTGCAATCTAAGATAGCAATCTGATTTTCTCTTTTCTAATAAATGTTTCAAGGAATTATCATTGCTTTTAAGATAAAGGAACATTCTTTTTGAATGCACAAGTGATACATTATTGCTAGACCTGTGCATATCCTTTAGGCCACATAAGGGCTCACAGTGACTCTTGCATTCCACTTCTCTGTGGATAACAACTGAAGCCATAATTTCCAGTCTCCATTCTTCAACTTTTTTCCTTGTAACTGTTAACTTCTTCCCTCAGATTGTGCTTTATCTGACTTATTTCTACTTATTCTTCATGTATAGTAGCTATGCTTGCTTAGAAAAATCTTTGCCTACCTGCTTGGTAAGATCTACTTCCATGCTCACATAGCATTCTGAACTCAACCTTCAGCTCCCTGGTGCTCCTGATCACTGGTTTAGAGCAGACTTCCCACCAGAATTCAAATTACATGCAAGAAAAATCATGTCTGCTTTAATCTTGTAACAGGGCTAACATTTGGCATGGCACCTGGATTTTTTTAAATTTTATTTTAACACTTGGCATGGTACCTGGATATTTTTTTTTATCTTATTTTACAACACTAGGTACCTGGATATTACCAAAGTTTCCTCAATATTTCTTGGCTATAATGCCTACTTAGGTATGTAAAAGTGAAATTCTTCACCTTTAAAAATAGAAAATTCCCATTAAAATGAGAATACATACACTTACTTAAACTTTGCAGAATGCAAACTAACTAGCTTAACCACTCAAAACCTTGACACAATGTGATCAAGTTCAGAAAGGTAATTTGGTATTTACTAAACACTGAGGGTATGAGAGTATGACTGTTTTCAGCAATTCTGATGACTCAGAGTGCTACAGAGGATATCTCTAATATTGATGTAGGAAAATCAATATGATTGTCATTTTATAAATTATTGAAGATAAAAAAGAAGCACAAGGTATGTACAGACATGCAAAATTTATCATGAGTTCTCCCTCACATAAACATTATATCAAGTGATGGATCTTTCCTTAGTCACTGATAACAAGTTTTGACAAGTGCCAGTTCTTAATGCTGTTAGGAAGATATTCTCAAAATTATTAATGTTGAAGTCAGTAGACCTAGCAAATCACCCTTCACAACATGACAAGCCTCATGGAGCAAGTTGAAGGATATACAAGAGAATGTGCTGTCTTCTGAAGAAAAATTCTCTCTCCAGACTGCTCTGGACTCAAGCCAGCAGTCTCTACTCTTCCTAGAGACTCTTGAGGCTGGCTTTGTAGATATTAGACCTCCAGTTGCCCATATTGTCTAAGCTGTAAGCTGTATCCTCAAAATAAATGGCTCTTTCTGTTCTGTTTTCCTGTTTTCTTCTAGACAGTCTTGACTAATGAACACCCCAGCATGCTATAAGATGGCAAAGAAAGTCGGGCGGAGGTGGCACATGCCTTTAATCCCAGCACTCGGGAGGCAGAGGCAGGTGGATCTCTGTGAGTTTGAGGCCAGACTGGTCTCCAAAGCGAGTTCCAGGAAAGGCACAGAGCTACACAGAGAAACTCCGTCTCGGAAAAAAAAAGATGGCAAAGAAAGCAAGGTGGGTGCATTAAAGGCATGTGAGGTTAGGTATGTAGCTCAATTCTATAATATTTGGGTAGCATGCCCAACATGCCACAAAACCTCACTGAAGAGACTTCACTCTGTTGATGGGTATTTAATGTAGCTGCATTCATTGATGTACACTTTAGAATCAAGTTTCAGTATTATGGAGGGATGACACATGTAGGGAACACCATAACCCAGTTCCCCAAATTCTACTTCCCCCATGAAGGATAGGCTAGGTGTGTCTGTAATCCCAGTGCTCTTATGGAAGATAAGAGCTGGAGATAAGAGAATCTCTGAAAGATTGCAGGCCAGCTAGCCTGGCCTATGCCATGGCAAACAATAAAACATTGTGTATTGTGAAATTTGAGCTCATGGATGCCAGATACCCTCTGACCTCTATATGCACAGATACAGCAAGAGACAGACAAATAGAGACAGAAACATACACAGAGACAGAGACAGAGAGGGAGAGAGAGAGATTTAAAGACAGAAGAACTATAAAACTGATCCCTGTGTAGTAGTGCAGACCTATGTCACAGCACTTTGGAGTTTGAGGCTAGAGACCACCATGAGTTTGAGTCCATCCTGGAACAGAGTCAGTCTTTCCTCACAAAAATCCAAAGTAAACTACAGAACTGAAATAAATTTCCCAGACCTGTTATTATTTTGAAATGATATGATTTGGGAGACAAGATGAAGAAAAAAAGTAATTACAAAGACCCTCATATATAATAAGATGTTTGCTAATGTTGATCACAAAGCAAATACTCCACTATTTAACAATAATGTGAGTCAGAGAACCGGCAAAGATGAATATTATCACATCCAAAAAAAAAAAAAAAAACTATCCTGAGAATATGTGATCAGGAAGAAAAATAAAATACTCTCAAGTTGGAAGGCCAGCAAGGAAACAGCCCAGTCTGCTGATAATTACCTGGATGGCCAAGGGTGACTCCTAAATCATGATAAAAGATCCCACACTTCTTATTCACTACGGTACAGGAAGTCACCAGGTCTGCAGTCCTCTCCAGTGTCTACACCACATTTCACACACCTCCCCTGCTATGCACCCCTACATAAGAGGCTCTGTGTCCCAGAGGAGTCCAGGAGCTGCAGCAACTCATTAAAGGCAATCATTATCCAGAACCTCTAAATGACCAGTTCTCTCACAGACCTACTGAAGTGACTGATAATAGCCAGTGACACATGTGACTACTTTTTAGAGGGTGATAGAGAGGGAAGGAAACTCAAGGAGAGTTTGAAGAGTTGCTAAAAGTAACCAGAAAGTACATGTTCAAGGACATAACATAATATTTCTTAGAACATATTTTTTTTGTAAGTGGATATTAAAGACACACCATTTCCCTTTCTTTAAAAAACAACTAATCAATTAATTTTTTTTACACCCCAGACACAGTTTCCCGTCCCTCTTCTCTGTCCAGTACCTCTCTTTGCTCTCCCATCCACTCCTTCCCCATTTCTATTCAGAAAAGGGCAGTCCTCCCATGTATAAAACAAAAACAAAAACAAAACAAACAACAACAACAACAACAACAACAACAACAAAAAACATGGTCTATCAAGTTGCAGTAAGACTATAAACCTCCCTTTGTATTAAGGCTGGGCAAGGCAAGCCAGTTTGAGGAATAGGGTCCCAAAATCCAGTAAAAGAGTTAGAGACAGCCTCTGCTCATATTTTTAGGTTTCCCACTGTAAGACCAAGTTATACAGCTGTCACATATATGCAGAGAAGACACCATTTTCAAAGGTTACAATTTGACATTCTGTGAATACATTGTAACCCTCTGTAAACATGTAAATATACAGAGAAGACATCATTTTCGAAGTTTGCAATTTGGCACTCTGTGGATACACTGTACCCACCTGTAAAGCCTTTTGAGGAATGAGTGTGTTACTGGCTTAGATCAGACTTCTATGACCCTGCTTTCTATACCTGTTAATATATGTTAAGGATAGGAATGTGTGAAAATTACACAATCACACACAATATTTAATTGCTAAGAAAAAAATGAAACACACATTCTCATTCTTTAAGGTGACTTTTGACTCCTTAGCTTAGAGAAAAAATCTTAATGTCACCCATCACCACTGTCTTCTGAGCTACTCTCTCTGTAATATTCCAGCCTAATAATAAAGTCCATGCCTCTGTTATTTTGAAGCAATAGCTTAGATCCATAATTCTGTTTTTGACTAATCCTTTATTGTATATAGCAAACATCAGTTGAATGTAATTAGTGATGCTGTGCTATAACGCAAGTTTTCCTTGTTCTCCCACTGTTCCTGTCCAGCTGGGACCTCCCTCTCCCCTAAGCTCTCTTTCCCCTGACCTTTGCCATCCATTACCCCTCCCACCCCCAGTTTGCTCATGTAGATCTCATCCATTTCTCTGTTGTTGGGTGGTCCTTGTGTCTTTCTTAGGTTCCTCTTTACTAGGTTGCCTCCCTGGAGTTGTGAGTTGCAGTCTGATTATCCTTTGCTTTATATCTAGTATCCACTTATGAGTGAGTACATACCATGTTTGTCTTTCTGAGTCTGGGTTACCTCACTCAGGATGATCTTTTCTAGTTCCATTCATTTGCCTGCAAACCTCATGATGTCATTGTTTTTCTCTGCTGAGTAGTATTCCATCATGTATATGTTCCACATTTATTTATCCATTCTTCAGTTTTCATTTTTGGGAATCTGCATCTCCATTATTCTTACGTTATTTGGCCCAATATAGGTCATATTAACATTTACTTTGGGATATGAAATATTACTATTTCTTAGAGAATGCCCCAGAAAATGACACGGTATTACTTGTTTTACTCTTGCATAGCAACCACGTTTTCTCTTGGTTATAAGCACCAACAACCCCAGGCACAATGGTATCTATATTCCAGCTATCTAGACCCTTTGGGGGGATTGAATGACCATTTCACAGGGGTAACCTAAGACCACTGGAAAACTCAGATACATACATTAGAATTCATAATAGTAGCAAAAATACAGTTCTGAAGTAGTGATGATAATATTTTCATGGTTGGGTTCACCACAGCTTGAGGAACTGTATTAAAGTCTGGTAGCATTAGGAAGGTTGAGAATCTCTGCTCTATTCTCTGTATACTGGTTTATTTAAGAACCCAAAGTGACTGGGATTTGCTTTACCTTCTAATCTAGTAAAACTTTTTGTTATATCCCATGATGGAACTATAGAAATATAGGAATTGAGACTATACTGTTATTTATTGTAATAATTATGCTATACTGTAATAATTATAGTAACTGAGAATATGTAACTGAGAACTCTATTCACTACTATGAAATCTATTCATTTTGTTTTGTAACCCATCAAGTTTCATTAGTACACTCCATGTAACTATAGGTTTGGAGCTATCTGTTGGAGCCTGGTGGCTCCAACCTTTGCTTTATTTTCAAGGATTTCATGAGCTTCTAGACATAACTGGGAATAGTCAACAAAGAGGCAACCATCAGAATAGGAGAAAACATTATATGATAAGATTTGCTATACATATTATATAAGGAACTCTTAGAACTCCATGAAATCCATTAACTGTCCAGAAGCTTTTTAGTTTGATGTAATCCAATTTGCATTTTTTGATATTGTTTTTGTGCTCTTTTGTTTGTTTTTCTGTCTGTGTTCACCCTCAGATCTTGAAGCTTTTTCTTGATATTTCCTTCTAATAATGGTCTCATATTTCCATGTCCTATGTTTAAGACATCAATTTCTTGGGCTTCAGAATTTTCTAAAATAATTATTATGATATTTTATTTTTATTATTTAAAACAATCTTACAAGTTAAATATATTTGAATCATATTCTCACCCTCCAGATCCTCTTCCCCTCCCTTCTCACCCAATTTTATGATCTTTTTAAAAAACAAACCAATACAACAACAAATCCCTCCAAAACCAAGAAAACAAAATAAAATCATGCCCCCAAAGGAAGATAAAAGTAAACAAAACAAAGCAACAAAGTGTAACCAAATATTTTTATCTGATTTTGAGAAAATACATTAAGGTGTCCCTGGCTACTGATTAATACCAGGTATAGAAAAAAGTACAATAATGAGAGCAATATACTAAAGACTTCCAAATCCTTTTAAGAGTCAAAACAAGTTAGAAAACAAATATAGACAATGAAATAAAGATAGGGTCTAGGGAATTAAGTTGTGTAATTATCTAATGACAGGCTGTAGAAAGAACTTGTGAAAGACTGGAAAAGGGCTGGTTGTGGTAAAATACTTGAATATTATTAGGTATTGATCTGAGATCATAGAGTATACATTTTATAAAAACACACTCACAGCAGACATTTGGACAAAATGAGAAAATCCTGGTATAACCATGGGAATCAGATATGACTTTCTGTCTACACTGAAATTTCCAGGGCACATGGGCAAGACAGCGAGTGCATATTTGGATCTCCTAAACTTATTTCCCACATTCAACTACTTTTATAAACTCCCTGTAATCTGTGTAGTGAAAGTTATGTTGTGAGATCTCTAAACAGAAGCATCCACAGTGAGATAACATTCTGTAGCAACATCCAATGTTAATATTAATATTTTCTAGAGAAATTATATAAAAATCTGAAGAGTTACCATCATAGGAATGAAGAAATTTGCTTTTTGCAAACTACTCTTTCTACTGCTCCCTTCACATCTCTGTTCCTCAGGCTGTAGATGAAGGGGTTCAGCATGGGAGTAACCACTGTGTACATCAAAGATATAACAGTCTCCTTCACAGTAGAGTTATTAGCAGAAGGGCATAAGTAGAGACCAATGACTGGCCCATAGAATAGTGACACTACAGTCAGGTGGGAGCCACAGGTAGAAAAGGCTTTACGGATACCTTGAGAAGAAGGGACCTTGAAGATGAAGGAGACAACTTTTGCATAGGAAACAATAATGAGAAGGAAAGGGAGTACAACTATCGGGCCTCCCAAGATAAATATTGCCAATTCATTGTCATGAGTGTTAGAACAAGCCAGTTTCAGCAGAGTAGACATATCACAGAAAAAGTGGGGAATCACGTTGTCCTCACAGAAAGATAATCTGGCCATGAGCAGGGTGTGCAGCATGGCATGGAATGTGGTCAGCACCCAGGACAGCAACACCAGACTCACACAGAGCTTAGGACTCATGATGCTGGTGTAATGAAGGGGGAAGCAGATGGCCACATAGCGGTCATAGGCCATGGCCACAAGCAGGAAATTCCCAAGGTCTCCAAAAAACAGAAAGAAGTATATTTGTGCCAGGCAGCCTGCATAGGGGATGGAGGGGACTTGGCTCTGCATGTTCTGCAGCAATTTGGGCATTGTGACAGAGGAGAAGCAGAGGTCAGCGAAGGACAGGTTGCTGAGAAACAAGTACATGGGTGTGTGGAGATGGGAGTCCAGTAGAATGAGGATGATGATGATGAAGTTCCCCAGGACAGTGGTGAGGTACATGGCCAGGAACAAGGCATAGAACAGCTGCTGGTGCTCTGTTGGGATGGGTAGACCCAGGAGGAGGAACTGGGAGATGACAGTTTGGTTCCTTCTAGTCATCTGTTTACTCCAATGCCTTTTCAGAAAAAAAAAATAATAGTGGCACTTAACATTCCAAATGAAGGTGAAAATATTTCAAATTCATTGGATAATGAACAAAAGATGTAACATATTTACATGCTCTACAAAACATTATCACAATAAATATACTGCTCAGATCAACATGTCTATATTAATATTTATTAAGGACTTATTAAATCTGTCTAATATATTTCACCAGCTAGCCTTTTCCTAAACAGTTTTTTATTTGATTTGCATAAAATCTATTTGTATCTCTTGAACTTACCTTGTTAATTATCCTAAACGAATTTGATTGCTTCATGCTTTATCATTCTCTGAGTGTTTTCCATTATCTATCTATCTTACTATCTATCTATCTATCTATCTATCTATCTATCTATCTATCTATCTATCATCTGTCTGTCTGTCTGCTTGACTATATATCTCTCCAAGAAAAAATTTATATACACTAAAATTTATATTGTCACTTAAATTCAGCTGTAGGTGTCTTTCCTAACTATAGGATATATATCCCATCATTAACTATCTTCCACTAGGTGTGTCAAGAGTGTTTGTGTCACAATAGATTCCCAGAGGAACTGATAACCCTACTCATGTAGTGCCTTCCTTTTCTGTCTCTTATATTAGTAACATCAATTCAGAATCAAAAAGGATATATTTTATTGCATCCACTTATTTCTTTCACTTTAATCCTGGGCATTGTAATTATCTTCTTCATTGTATTTCAACCCCCTGCATTCCTCACCATGAGACCATATTCCTAGAACAAGGTGCATCTCTAGCAATATCCTATTAGATTCTTAATTCATACCCCCACTTCCTGCCTCAGTGCCCTCCTTCAACACACTTCATTTACACCTTTGCAATCTAAGATAGCAATCTGATCTTCTCTTTTCTAATAAGTGTTTCAAGGAATTATCATTGCTTTTAAGATAAAGGCACATTCCTTTTGAATGCACAAATAATACTTTATTACTGGACCCGTGTCTACCCTTTAGGAGACATATGGGCTCACAGTGACTCTTGCATTCCACTTCTTTGTGGATAACAATTGAAGCCATAATTTCCAGTCTCTATTTTTCAACTTCTTTCCTTGTAACTGTTAACTTCTTCCCTCGGATCGTGCTTTATCTGACTTATTCCCACTTATTCTTCATGTATAGTAGCTAGTGCTTGCTTGGAAAAATCTTTGCCCACCTTCCAGAAAAGACCTACTGCCATGTTCCATAGCATCCTGATCTTAACCTACAGCCCCCTGGTGCTTCTGCTCACTGGTTTAGAGCAGACTTCCCACCAGAATTCAAATTCCATGTAAGAAAAATCATGTCTGCTTTTATCTTATAACAGGGCCAACACTTGGCATGGTACCTGGATGTTACCAATGTTTCCTGAATATTTCTTGCCTGTAATGCAGGCTGAGGTATGTAAAAGTGAGATTCTTCACCTTTAAAAATAGAAAATTCCCATTAAAATTAGAATACATACATTTAAACTTTGCAGAATGCAAACTCACTAGCTTAACCACTCAAAACCTTGACACAGTGTGATCAAATTCAGAAAGGTAATTTGGTATTTACTAAACACTGAGGGTATGAGGGTATGACTGTTTTCAGCAATTCTGGTGATTCAAAATGCCACAGAGAATGTCACTAATATTGATGTAGGAAGATCAATATGATGATCATTTTATAAATTATTGAAGATACAAAAAGTAGCATAAGGTATGTACAGAGATGCAATATTTATCTTGAGTTCTCTCTTATATATACATAACATCAAGTGATGGATCCTTCCTTAGTCACTGATAACAAGTTTTGACAAGTGCCAGTTCTTAATGCTGTTAGGAAGATATTATTAATGTTGAAGTCAGTAGACCTAGCAAATCACCCTTCACAACATGACAAGCCTTATGGAGCAATTTGAAAGATATACAAGAAAATGTGCTGTCTTCTGAAGAAAATTTCACTCTCCAGACTGCTCTGGACTCAAGCCAGCAGTCTCTACTCTTCCTAGAGACTCTTGAGGCAGGCTTTGTAGATATTAAACCCCCAGTTGCCAATATTGTCTAAGCTGTAAGCTGTATCCTTAAAATAAATGGCTCTTTCTGTTCTGTTTTCCTGTTTTCTTCTAGACAGTCTTGACTAATGAACATCCCAGCATACTTTAAGATGGCAAAGAAAGTCAGGGAGGGCATTAAAGGCATGTGAGGTTAGGTATGTAGCTCAACTCTGTAATACTTTGTGGCCCAACATGCCACAAAACCACATGGAAAAGACTTCACTCTGTTGATGGGTATTTAATGCAGCTGCATTCATTGTTGTGCACTTTAGAATCATGTTTCAGTATTATGGAGGGATGACACATGTAAGGAACACCATAACCCAGTTCCCCAAATTCTACTTCCCCCATGAAGGATAGGCTAGGTTTGTCTGTAGTCCCAGTGATCTAATGGAAGATAAGAGTTGGAGATAAGAGAATCTCTGAAAGATTGCAGGCCAGCTAGCCTGGCTTATGGCATGGCAAACAATAAAATATTGTGTATTGTGAAATGTGAGCTCATGGGTGCCAGATATCTACAAAGACAGAGACAGCAAGAGACAAAGAAGGACAGAGACATACACAGAGACAGAGACAGAGAGGGAGAGAGAGATTTAGAGACAGAAGAACTACAAAACTGATCCCTGTGTAGTAGTGCAGACCTATGTCCCAGCACTTTGGAGTTTGAGGCTAGAGACCATCATGAGTTTGAGTCCAACCTGGAACAGAGTCAGTCTTTCCCCACAAAAATCCAAAGTAGGCTACAGAATTGAAATAAATTTCCCAGACCTGTTATTAGCTTGAAGTGATATAATTTGGTAGAAAAGATGGAGAAAGAGTAATACAAAGACCCTCATAGATAATTTGATGTTTATTAATGTTGATCACAAAACAAATACTCCACTATATAACAATAATGTGAGTCAGAGAGACGACAAAGATGAATATTATCACATCTAAAAAACTATCCTGAGAATATGCAATTTTATTTTTAAAGATAAAATACTCTCAAGTTGGAAGGCCAGTAAGGAAACAGCCCAGTCTGCTGATAATTACCTGGATGGCCAAGGGTGACTCCTAAATCGTGATAAAAGATCCTGCTCTTCTTACTCACTATGGGCACAGGAAGTCATCAGGTCTGCAGTCCTCTCCAGTGTCTACACCACATTTCACACACCTCCCCTGCTACACACCCCTACATAAGAGTCTCTGTGTCCCAGAGGAGTCCAGGAGCTGCAGCAACTCATTAAAGCAATCATTATCCAGAACCTCTAAATGACCAGTTCTCTCAGAATCCTACTGAAGTGACTGATAATAGCTAGTGGTCACATGTGACTACTTTTTAGAGGGTGGTAGAGAGGGAAGGAAACTCAAGGAGAGTTTGAATAGTTGCTAAAAGTAACCAGAAAGTACATGTTCAAGGACATAACATAATATTTCTTAGAACATATTTTTTTGTAAGTGGCTGTTAAAGACACACCGTTTCCCTTTCTTTAAAAAACAACTAATCAATTATTATTTTTTTTACACCCCAGATAGTTTCCAATCCCTTGTCTATGCCCAGTCCCACCCTTTGCTCTCCCATCCACTTCTCCATTTCTATTCAGAAAAGGGCAGGCCTCCCATGGATTAAAAAAAAAGAACATGGCCTATCAAGTTGCAGTAAGACTATAAACCTCCCTTTGTATTAAGGCTGGGCAAGGCAACCCAGTTTGAGGAATAGGGTCCCAAAAGCCAGTAAAAGAGTTAGAGACAGCCCCTGCTCATATTTTTAGGATTCCTACAAGATGAAGATATACAACTGTCACATATATGCAGAGGAGACAAGATTTTCAAAGGTTACAGTTTGGCATTCTGTGGATACATTGGAAGCTTTTTATAAATATGTAAAAATGCAGAAAAGACATTTTTTTCAAAAGTTGCAATTTGGCACTCTGTGGATTCATTGTAACCACCTTTAAACAAGCCCTTTGAGGAATGAGTGTGTTACTGGCATAGATCAGACTTCTATGACCCTACTTTCTATACCTGCTAATATATGTTAAGGATAGGAATGTGTGAAAATTACACAACCCCACACCATGTTTAATTGCTAAGAAAAAAAATGAAACACACATTCCCATTTTTATGTGACTTTTGACTCCTTAGCTTAAAGACAATCTTTTTTTATATATATAATTTAATTAAATTTTACATATCAGCCACAGATTCCCCTGTCCTTCCTCCTCCTGCACCCCCCATCCTCGCCCCAGCCCACCCCCATTCCCATCACCTCCAGGGCAAGGACTCCCTTGGGAATTCAGCTCAGCATGGTAGATTCAGTCCAGGCAGGTCCAGTCCCCTCCTCTCTTCACCCAGGCTGAGCAAAGTGTCCCTGCATAGGCCCCGGTTCCAAACAGCCAGCTCATGCACTAAGGATAGGTCCTGGTTCCACTTCCTGGTGGCCTCCCAAACATTTCAAGCTAATCAACTGTCTCACTTATCCAGAGGGCCTGATCCAGTTGTTGGCTCCTCAGCTATTGGTTCACAGTTCATGTGTTTCCACTAGTTTGGCTATTTGTCCCTGTGCTTTTTCCAGTCATGTTCTTAACAATTCTCATTCATACAATCCCTCCTTTTTCTTGCTGATTGGACTCCTGGAGCTCCACCTGGGGCCTGTCCATGGATCTCTGTATTTGCTTCCATCAGTCATTGGATGAGAGTTCTAGCATGACAGTTAGGGTGTTTGGCAATCTGATCACCAGAGTAGGTCAGTTAAGGCTATCTCTCTACCTTTGCCAGTAGTCTATTGTGGAGGTATCTTTGTGTATTTCTGGGGACCTCTCTAGCACTTTGATTCCTCCTATTCCTATGGGGTCTTCATTTAGGGATCGCACAACAACAGAGAAATGAATGAGATCTACATGAGCAAACTGGACATGAGGGGGTAATGAAGGGCAAGGGTCAAGGGAAAGAGAGCTTAGGGGAGCATGAGATCCCAGCTGGATCAAGAACAGAGAGAGAGTGTGGTGGTATTGTGTTCCCAAAATATTGTGTACCCTAATAAACTTATCTGGGGTTAGGGAACAGAACAGCCACTAGATACAGAGGCTAGAAAATGGTGGTACTCACATCTTTAATCCTAGCATTCCAGAGGCATAAATCCATTTGGATTTCTGTGAGTTCAAGGCCACCTTGGAAATAGCCAGGCATGGAGACACATGACTTTAATCCCAGAAAGTGAGTCTTTAATCCCAGGAAGTGATGACAGAAAGCAGAAAGGTATATAAGGCATGAGGACCAGAATCTAAAAGCATTTGACTGGTTAAACTTTTAGGCTTTTGAGCAGCAGTTCAGCTGAGATAAAATTGGATGAGGACTCAGAGGCTTCCAGTCTGAGGAAACAAAATCAGCTGAGGAATTGGTGAGGTGATGAATCTGTGGCTTGTTCTGCTTCTCTGATCTTCCAGCATTCACCCCAATAACTGTCCTCAGGTTTTATTTTATTAATAAGACTCTTAGAGATTTCTGGTACAAGGGAGAACAAGGAAAAAGAAAAAATCTTAATGTCACCCATCACCACCGTCTTCTGAGCTACTCTCTCTATTTGTTATATTCCAGCCTAATAACAAAGTCTATGTCTCTGTTATTTTGAAGCAATAGCTTAGATCCATGATTCTGTTTTTGACTAATCCTTTATTGTATATAGCAAACATCAGTTGGATGAAATTAATGATGCTGTATTATATAACACCAGTTTTCCTTGTTCTCCCACTCTGTTCCTGATCCAGCTGGGACCTCCCACTCCCCTAAGCTCTCTTTCCCCTGACCTTTGCCTCCATTACCCCTCCCACCCCCAGTTTGCTCAAGTAGATCTCATCCATTTCTCTGTTGTTGGTCGATCCTGTGTCTTTCTTAGTGTCCTCTTTACTAGGTAGCCTCTCTGGAGTTGTGAGTTGCAGTCTGGTTATCCTTTGCTTTATATCTAGTATCCACTTATGAGTGAGTACGTACCATGTTTGTCTTTCTGAGTCTGGGTTACCTCACTCAGCATGATCTTTTCTAGTTCCATCCATTTGCCTGCAAACCTCATGATGTCATTGTTTTTCTCTGCTGAGTAGTACTCCATCATGTATATGTTCCACATTTTTTTATCCATTCTTCAGTTTTCATTTTTGGGAAACTGTATCTCCATTATTCTTATATTATTTGGCCCAATATAGGTCATATTAACATTTACTTTGTGACATGAAAATATTACTATTTCTTAGAGAATGCCCCAGGAAAAGACACAGTATTACTTGTTTTACTTTTGCATAGCAACCATGTTTTCCCTTGGTCATAAGCATCAACAACCTCAAACACAATGGTATCTTTATTCCAGCTGTCTAGACCCTTTGGGGTGATTAAATGACCCTTTCACAGGGGTAAACTAAGACCATTGGAAAACACAGATACATACATCAAGATTCATAATAGTAGCAAAAATACAGTTCTAAAGTAGTGATGAAAATATTTTCATGGTTGGGTTCACCACAGCATGAGGAACTATATTAAAGTGTGGCAACATTAGGAAGGTTGAGAATCACTGCTCTATTCTCTGTATACTGGTAGTTAAGAACCCAAAGTGACTGGAACTTGCTTAACTTCCAATTTAGTATAACTTTGTGTTATTCCATGATGGAACTATAGAAGTATAGGAACTGAGACTATACTATTATTTATAGTAATAATTATGCTAAACTATAATAATTATGGTAACTGAGAATATATAATTGAGAACTCTACTATTCACTACTATGAAGTCTATTGTTACACAGTTTTGTGCATTCATTTATTCAGTTATCACACAATTATTTTCTTCAAACAAACTTCTGTGCCATGCGTTGCTACTGTCTATTTTCCCCAGCCTAATCTCATGCACCCAGAGGAGTCCCATTCTATTTTATGCATTTTTCTATCATTAACATTTCATACGAGTAGAACTATATAACATACAAACTCCACCCTCTTTTATTACTATGTTCTCCAAGGTACATGTATATAGGAATACACATCAATATTTCAGTTATTTTTTGTCACTGATTATTATGTCCTTTTATTGTATGAAACATTTTCCCTAGTCATCATTTAATGGCTCTTTCTACCTTATGAAAGTAATAA
This sequence comes from Peromyscus leucopus, assembly GCF_004664715.2. Lineage (NCBI taxonomy): Eukaryota > Metazoa > Chordata > Mammalia > Rodentia > Cricetidae > Peromyscus > Peromyscus leucopus. The sequence goes on from NC_051086.1 coordinate 57,091,073, forward strand.
ATACTGTTGCTATAGATGGTCATGTTCAACTGCTTGTTTGAATATCATAGTAATTGTAGGTAGACAATTAGTAGAATTTTTGTCTCTGGTGGTAGCAATCATATGTTGAAGTTCCTAAAAATTGTTTTCATTTATCTTTGAGAATTTCACACACAGTATTGTTATTACATAAAATGTATTTTATATAATTTCACACAATATATTTTAATTTCCCCTTACCTCAATTTCTTAAAGATCATGTATTACCTCTGTATTCTCCAAATTTCATGTTCTTTTTCTCTCTTAAAACAAAAAACAAAAACAAAAGAATAACTAATTACTAAGGAACATCCCACAAAAAACGTAGAGTCGGATTCATGTTGGAAAACCACTCCTAAACATGGGTCCTACCCTGGAGTATGGTTGATTCACCCAGTAACACTCCAGTGAAGCAAACTGAGTTTCCCTCTCCTGACAACTTTCAATTGCAAATAGCTTCTTGCCTAAATCTGGCCTGACTTGTGCTGGTCTAGTGTGTGCTGCCACAGTATTCACATGTGCATCTGTCCTGTTGGGTCTGGATAATGCTGCCTCCTTGGAGTTGTCTACTGCTTTTGGCTCTTAAATTCTTTTTTGGAACAACCCCTGAACCTTGAGGGGAAGGGTGGGATATAGACATCCCATTTAGGGCTGAACACTCCAATGCCTCTCATTCTCTTCACATTGTCTAGTTGCTTGTCTTTGTGCTAATTTCTTTCTACTGCAAGAAGAAGCTTCCTTGATGAGGTTTGAATGATGTACTGTTCTATGTGTATAGGAATACATCATTAAGAGTCATTTTTGTTGCTGTTCAGTTTGCCAAATAATAGTAGTGGGTTTCCCCTAAGGTCTATGGCATCCAGTTTTGGTTTCTTCATCTAATACACACTGTTGAGTATAGGTCCAATCTCATGGAGCAGGTCTCACATCTAATAAAAAGTGGTTGGATACTCCTATAATATTCATGGCATGATTGAGCATGATTGCATCAGTGGGCATTTCTTGTGGGCAGATAGTTATTGTAGGTCACATAATTCATAGCTGGGTGAAACTTATTTCTATTTTTCTCACCTATTTCTTCCACAATCGGGTTTTAATGTCAAGTTGGGAAGGGTGATCCACGGCATTGGCAATAGCCTGTACTGTTTGGGGTGTGTGTCTATGGGAGTCCATTTGGTCAATGACTCAAAACACAAAATTCACTTATTGGTACTAAGCCTCGGGAAAGATTTTCTGAATAGGACTGAATTTTCTCAGGAATTAATGCTAACAGCTGACCCTCAGCCTAATGAAACTAGATTGCTTCTGTACATGAACGAAACCATCATTTGTGAAGAGGAAGGACACAGAGTGGGAGAAAATTCATATCTAAAATACTCAAAGAACTTAAAAAGCAGAGCATCTAGGAAACAAATGATCCAATCAAAATTGGCCTCAGATCTGAACAGAGTCCATTTTAAAAAATACTTTCGTTTATTCTTCTCTCATATAATATATCCCAAGTGAACCCTTCTCTCCTCCATTTGCCCCCATTCCACAGATCCACCGCTCCCCCATTTACCCTCAGCAAATAGATCTATATTCATCACTGAGCACAAAACTCAAAACCAAGTGAATCAAAGACCTCAACATTAAACTATACACTGCATCTTATAGAAGAGAAAATGGTGGCGGGGTAAGCCTTGAATGTATTGGCACAAGACACATTCCTGAAGAGACTTCCTGAATAGAACACCACTAGCATAGACACTAAGATCAACAACTCATAATGGGACCTCATGAAACTGAAAAGTTTCTCTGTAAGGCAAAGGACACTGTCAATTGGACATAACTGCAGCCTACAGAACGGGAAATCTTTTCACAAACTCCACACCTGATAGTGGACGCATATACAAAATTTATAAAGAATGCAAGAATCTAGACACCAACAAACTAAACAATCCAATTAAAAATGCAGTACAGATCTTAACAGAGAATTCTCAATAGAGGAATCTCAAATGGCTGAGAAACACTTAAATATTCATCATCCTTAGCCATCATGGGAATTCAAATCAAAACTACTTTAAGGTTCCATCTTATATCTGTCAGAATGACTAAGATCAATGGCACTAGTGACAGCTCATGCTGGTGTGGATGTGGGGCAAGAGGAACACTTCTCTATTGATGGAGGGAGTGCAAGCTTGTACAGCCACTGTGGGCATCAGTATTCCAGTTCCTCATAAAATTGGGAATCCATCTACCTCAAGACTCAGCTATACCACTCTTAGGCATATACTTAAAAGATACTCCATCTTTTCACAAGGACACTTGCTTATCTATGTTCATAATGACTTTATTCACAATAGCCAGAAACTAGAAACAACATAGATATCTCTCAATTGAAAAATGGGTAAAAAATTGTGATATATTTACATAATGAAGCATTCCTCAGCTATTGAATTGATCACCTTTAACCAGCATCAGCTCCCTTTGCTGGAACTGGGGCACCAATCCATCCATAAAACCTTTGACCCAGGCCAGTCCTGGCTGGAAGATGTGCTGGGGTGGCTCACAGCTTGTGTGAGTGGTCAAACAATGACTAGTCTAACTTTAGGTCCAAGCCAAAAGAGGGAGTACAGGACCTGTAAGAGTGGCCAGGAACTGGAAGTTGGATGGCTCAAAGATGTAAGATAGAACCAAACATGACCTACCAAAAAAGTCAGTGAAATTATTCCTAATGATACTCTGCTTTACTAATGGACTGGTGCCTATCTCAATAGTCATCAGAGAAGCTCCCTCTGGCAGCTGATGGGAACTAATGCAGAGAACCACACCCAAACATTAGGTGGAGCTTGGGGAACCTTGCAGATGATGGGGAGGAAGGATTGTAAGAGAGAGAGGAGTCAAAGACATCAGGAGAACATGGCCCACAAGGTCAACTAACAGGGCTCATAGGGTCTCACAGAGACTGAAGCAGCAGTCAAGGAGCCTGCATATGTCTGTGCTAGGACCTCTGCATACATGCTGTGGTTGTTTATCTTGGGGTTTTTGTGGGAATCCTAACAGTAGGGGTTGGTGTATCTCTGTCTCTTCTGCTTGCTCTTGGGAACCTTTTTCTCTTACTGAGTGCCTCATCTAGTCTGGGTATGAGGGTTAGTGCCTAGTCTTAATGTATCTTGTAATGCTGTGTTCAGTTGACATCCCTGGGAAGCCTGCTCTTTTCTGAAAGGAAATGGAGGAGGGGTGGTATTGGAGAAATTATTTTGGCCACTCCACGTAGTTAAAAGGATATTTATTTAATGGCATAACTCACAAATTAAGTGAAAGGTAGGTCGCAGGGTCTGGGGAAGGTGTATTGCAATCCAGCGGTGTTCTCCAGAGCTCTGCACAGTCCACCTTCACCATTCAGCATCCCAGCACAGAGAGAGCGCACAGAGAGAGCGCTGGCCCATCCAGCTCTCGGGTCTCCAGGCACCTCCCCTCGCCCTGCCTTGTAGGCGTGACAGTTGCCAGAGTCTCAATGGGGGTTGGAACTTCCAGATCCAAGCTGGAATGGCTACCCACTACATCTCCCCCTTTTTGTCTAAATAAGAAGGTTCTAAACTAATACAAGACTATATACAAAGGAATGGTTATCAAATATTGTCCAGAAATAATGAGGGATAATGACCTAGATAAGATGTAACTACAACCAATGCAAACAATATCAAGGAAGAAACACATATGAAAATCCAGAGAAGTATAGAGCATAGGTAAATGGCATGTTATAAAGATCATTCAAAGGTGTCCTATCCTAAGGAACCTGAACCTAATACTTAATATGTTCTATCTAAGATATTATATATACTAAGTTGTAACTATAACTGCTAGTCTTCAATCCCATCAAAAACCCGAGAAGGAACATAATGGTACCTGAGAAATGGTAGATGGATCCAAGCAACTTTCGGGAATCTTGCAAGAGTAGACCAAGACAGCTGGCAGCCTGGACAGTCACCTAATGTTTCTCAGCATTGTTGGTGCATTCAAATTGGCTACAGGCCTAGAGTATCTGACAGACCATTTTCAGAAGCAGGATTTCTGAAAGACCATCTTACCCTGTCTTGGCAGAGTACAGTGGTCACTTTCCTTGTGTCCCGCTTTTTTTTTTTTTTTTTGCTTTTGAAACCAGAACATTTATTTTATGACTGACTGAAATTCCTCAAGATGAACTGGATGCTGCAACAGCTGCCCTCTTGGGTTTAGGTGTTGTCCCTTCACGGAATCCATGTCTGAATCTTTGATAGACAATTTTCAGTTGCCTCATCTGCCCAGTCCCGGTAGTGTTTCATCTCTTAGCCTTCACACTCCAGTTATACTTTCTCTTGTGCTTGGCTAGGTAGCCACACTTGCCACAGGTTGACTTCTGAAGGTGGTAGCCACACTTGCCACAGGTTGACTTCTGAAGGTGGTAGGCCTTGGAGCCGCAGCAGCGGCAAAGCGTGTGCGTCTTGTTGCAACGCTTTCCAAAGGATGATGTCCCTTTTGTCATCTTGCTGCTGCCGCCGAGGCCAAAGAGACTGGAAGAGGCAGCACTTCCGCTATTCGCGGTATGTCTGCGTGGGTTCGAAACCCACTCCTGACACCAGGGCTGGAGAGATGGCGGAAATGGCGGGGATGGCAGAAATCAGAGCTAGCACTCCCCTGCCTCTTTCGCTGGTCTGGGGCTAAGCTAGGGAATTGAGATCGGACTAGCTGCTCCCTTTTTCGGGAATGGAACCGTGTAGGTGTTCCCTGGTTATATGGAACTTTGCAGGTGGGCTTAGGTACCCGCCAGCTAGGGAGGAGAGGGCGGGAGCCGCCCAGGCCTTTGGAGTTTGCCCCACTTTGGGCGCCAAATATTAGAGAAATTATTTTGGCCACTCCATGTAGTTAAAAGGATATTTATTTAATGGCGTAACTCACAAATTAAGTGAAAGGTAGGTCGCAGGGTCTGGGGAAGGTGTATTGCAATCCAGCGGTATTCTCCAGAGCTCTGCACAGTCCACCTTCACCGTTCAGCGTCCCAGCACAGAGAGAGTGCACAGAGAGAGTGCTGGCCCATCCAGCTCTCGGGTCTCCAGGTGCCTCCCTCGCCCGGCCTCGTAGGCGTGACAGTTGCCAGAGTCTCAATGGGGGTTGGAACTTCCAGATCCAAGCTGGAATGGCTACCCACTACAGGGTGGATTTGGGAGAGAGGGGAGCTGGGAGAGGGTCTGGGAATTATGGATGGAGGGAAGCTGTGGTCAGGATATACGGTATGAGAGAAAAATAAATAAACTGCAAAAAGATTACTAAGCATCAACAAAGGATCATGATATACCATTCATTTATATTTATAAAGCATACTGCAGTCAACACAGAAATTTGCTTAAAGTTACAAAGTGTTGGGATAACAAGAATATAAAGAATGGAGATCTGATAGAACAGAGGCTCTTACCTAATGGTTTTCTAGAATCATACATGCAAGGCAGAGGATGGCATCACTGAGTCACAAAGTTCCTCTTCCATAACTGAACTACTTAGAAAAACTCCTGTTTGCAGTCCAAATATTATGAAGCATGTTATTGAATCTGTATTTCTTTTCTGAAATAAATTTTGTAACATTAATATCAATATATTTACTAGATAGATTTAAGTAAAAATCCCAGTGTTGCCATTATAAGGAGATTTTCTTCTTGCAAAGGACTCTTATCAGGGCCTCTTTCATATCTCTGTTCCTCAGGCTGTAGATGAAGGGGTTCAACATGGGAGTCAGCACTGTGTACATCATGGCCATGACAGTTTCCTTCACAGTAGAGTTATTAGCTGATGGAAATATGTAGAGAGCAATAATTGTCCCGTAGAACAGTGAGACCACAGTTAGGTGGGAGCCACAAGTGGAGAAGACCTTGTGGATAACGTGAGTAGAAGAAACTTTTAGGATGGAGCAGACAATTCGTACATAGGACACAATAATGAGTACGAATGGGATGACACTAACAAGGCCTCCCATGATAAATATCATTAATTCATTAATATAAATGTCAGAACAGGCTAACTTGAGCAGGGCAGATATGTCACAGAAAAACTGGAGGATCACATTGTCCTCACAGAATGACAATCTAGCCAAGAGTAGAGTGTGCAGCATGGAATACAGAGTGGTAAGCACCCAGCACAGCACCATCAGATACACACAGAGTTTGGGGCTCATGATGGTGGTGTAATGGAGGGGAAAACAGATGGCCACATAGCGATCATAGGCCATGACCACAAGGAGGAAACTCTCCATGTCTCCAAAAACCATTAGAAAGTACATTAGTGTCAGGCAGCCTGCATATGTGATGGATGGGTCCTGGCTCTGCATGTTCTGCAGCAATTTGGGCATTGTGACAGAGGAGAAGCAGAGGTCAGAGAAGGACAAGTTGCTGAGAAAAAAATACATGGGTGTGTGCAGATGGGAGTCCAGTAGAATGAGGAAGATGATGATGAGGTTCCCCAGGACGGTGGTGAGGTACATGGCCAGGAACAGGGCATAGAACAGGTGCCGGTGCTCTGGAAGAATGGGTAGACCCAGGAGGAGGAACTGGGAGACGACAGTTTGGTTGCTCATTATCATTTTTTGTTTCCACTATCCTAATGAGAAAATATGAGGGTCCATTAATATTCAAAATAAAAATGAAGATATATGTAGGATACATATTATACAACAATCCACCTGACAGTTATCATAGTTATAACCTCAAATTACAAATGTCTGTAATCATTTTAATCACTAATGATTTTTCTCAGCTTCTCTTTGACAGGTTTCTATCTCCCATTCTTTCCTAGAGAGTTTTATGTATTTTTTATAATAATAATTTTTATTTTATAATTAATTTAGTTTTACATATCCGCCACAGATTCCTCTGTCCTCCCTCCTCCCACCCCCTAGCCATTAACCCCATCCACCCTCCATCGCACCTCTTTCAAGGCAAGCCTCCCCTGGGGATTCAGCCCACCCTGGTATATTCATTTGAGGCAGGTCCTGTTCCCTCTTTCCTGAATCAACGCTGAGCAAAGTGTCTCAGCATAGGCCCCAGTCTCCAAAAAGCCAGCCCATGCACCAAGGACAGGACCTGGTCCCACTGCCTATGGGCCTCCCAAACATTTCAAGGTAATCGACTGTCTCACTAATCCAGAGGGCCTGATCCAGTTCCATGGGGGCTCCTTGGCTATTGGTTCACAGTTCATGTGTTTCCACAAGTTTGGCTAATTGTCCCTGTGCTTTTTCCAATCATGGTCTTTATATCTCTTGCTCATATAATCCCTCCTCTCTCTTGCAGGTTGGAACTCAACCTGGGGTTTGACTTTGGATCTCTGCATCTGCTTCCATTATTCACTGGATGAGAATTCTATCACGACAGTTAGGGTATTCAGCCATCCCATCACCAGAGTAGGTCAGCTCAGGCACTCTCTTGACCATTGCCAGTTGTCTATTGGGGAGGTATCTTTGTTGATTTCTGGGCACCCCTCTAGCACTCTGATTCTTCCTAATCCCATAGGCTCTTCATTTATCATGGTGTCTCTTTCCTTGTTCTCCCACTCTGTTCCTGATCCAGCTGGTACCTCCTGCTCCTCTAAGCTCGCTTTACCCCGACTCTTGCCCTTCATTACTCCTCCTCACCCCCAGTTGGCTCATGTAGATCTCATCCATTTCTCTGTTGCTGGTCAATACCTGTGTTTTTCTTAGGGTCCTCTTTACTAGCTAGCCTCCCTTGAGTTGTGAGTTTCAGTCTGCTTATCCTTTGCTTTACATCTAGTATCCACTTATGAGTGAGTACATACCATGTTTGTCTTTCTGAGTCTGGGTTACCTCACTCAGGATGATATTTCCTAGTTCCATCCATTTGCCTGCAAACCTCATGATGTCATTGTTTTTCCCTGCTGAGTAGTAATCCATTATGTATATGTACCACATTTTGTTTATCCATTTTTCAGTTGAAGGGCATCTAGGTTGTTTCCAGGTTGTGGCTATTACAAATAATGCTGCTATAAACATAGTTGAGCATATGTCCTTGTGGTATGATTGACCATTCCTTGGATATATGCCCAAGAGTGGTATAGCTGGGTCTTGAAGGAGGTTGATTCCCAATTGTCTAAGAAAGCACCATATTGATTTCCAAAGTGGCTGTACAAGTTTGCATTCCCACCAACAGTGTATGAGTATTCCCCTTGCTCCATATCCACTCCAACATAAGCAATTCTATGCATTTTACTGCGATACAAAATGCACCAATGCTTCTCTCTCCTTATGTCTGCACATCCTGGGTACCTGCTGTTTGTTCATTTGTAAATTGCTCTTTGTCATTTTTATATTTTATTTATATGATGTTCTTGAAGAATTTGAATAACTTTATCATCATAATTTTACATAACTTCAAGGAAACTTCACATACTCTAGTGCCTTAGATTACCATGTGAACCTCAGGCATACATGTCTCTGTAGCATACAGATTTCTGCTCCACTGCTAACTAATCATCTTCCTTCCATTGCATGAATGACAGGTATCAGGAGCTCAAAAGCCCTAAGTGAAATTTATGTCTTCACTTTGTTGTCTTCTAAAGCATTCCTCAGTTACTTACCTGTCCATACTATATTATAGTATTCCACAATATAGTAAAAGAAATTCATGTTTGAGTCAGAAACCTGTGAATTTCAATCCATTCATTTTTCTTACCTTGAACTACTGTCACATGTTATACAGAGTCTCCTCTTCATTCTCCTCCTATTCCCTCCATCTCTTACTGTGAGGTTATGCCCATAAATCAGGATCACATCTTGTCTTTACTGGAGTACAGAAGCAGACTCAGTGTGTGTTCATATTCTCACATCTCCTGACCCTTCTCTTCTTCTTCAACTTGTTTCATTTACACTGTGGCATTCTAACAAAGATGTTCCAATATCTCTTGTCCAATTTATTCTTCAGATTACCACTGTTGTTCTGAGGATAAGGAGAAAGCTCCTGCCAGGGACACTAATGCTGTTTCATTATTTCATGCATGCAAAAGGTATTTCCCAAATGATCTCACATTGATACTTTCTCTGTTTATCAATGCTCTGGCTAAAACTCTTCATCTCCCAATTTTAGAGTTTCTCCCCCACTTGCCTATTACTTCCTCCCCTCTCCTGTCTCCTCATTTGGTTCATCTTCATTCTTATGTAAGTGATATTGCTTATTACATACACAACTAAATTAACTGTCTTCTCATACTAAGTAAGACCTTTAACTATGTTCCACTGCATCTATACATGTCCCATGCACTTAATACTTTCATCACTTCTTTAAGCTATCTTCCCACAAATTGCAAACTGTATGCAGGAAAGATTCCGTATGACATTATTCTAATTGGTCACTTACTAATGACTCCAAATAATTTCCAGGTGCTTTAATCTAGAAAATGTTATTGATATTGGTGCATAGAAAGATATGATGAAAATTTTTATAAACTATAAAAAGAAGTGACAGAATTAGTTTGAAATCTTTGTTTGAGTTATTCCTAAGATGTCTATACTCTATGTGGTGATTAATTCATGCATCAAGTGGGTTTAGCTAATGTTTGAAAAATACTAGTTGCTATGCAGATATTCTATAAATGTCATTTAATTGCAGACTTTGAGTAAAGTAATGAACACTTCATAAGATAATGATCTTCATGCAATCAAATGAAGAGATTAAGGGAAAGGGACAATTCATTGTAGAAAAGTATTCATATTCTGCCTTAGATACAAGACTGTATCCTCCACTCTTCTCAGGGACTGCAATATTCTAGAGAGTTCTTCAAATGTTGGCCTTATCAACCTCTAACACTGGACATTTTGTGTACTAAGTCACATGCACGGGCAGACACACACCACACACACACACACACACACACACACACACACACACGTTAATCTGTGATTATTTACAACCCTGGCTAATGAGTCTATTACATGTCCCGGAGAAACATCAAGAGATCTAAGCAACTTTCTCTTAAATGCAACAACCAAGTCTGACTGATTGTATTTTAACAGACTGACCATGTTTAATGCAGCTGAACTCAGAGTTTGCACACTTAGATGGTGTGAATTGGCAGTACAGAGGGGAAACCATGTAGGAAAAATATGCACCATTTAAAAGATGCTCTCTCTGTGTATTCAAGATTGTGTATTCAAACATGTAACATTCCTACCTCTGCTTCTCTAGCACTGGATTACAGGCATGTGTCATCATACACAGTTTCTCCTCTGTAAATGAACAGTTACTTTGCATGTGTAAAGATCAGAAGCCACAGAAATCACCATCAACTGTTACCACTGATGGGTCAATGGACTTCATTCCTTGTTCAGAAGCTATGCCCATAGTTCTCAAATTAAACAACACATTAAAATCCCAAGAGACATGTTTGGGACACAACATATCATCTAGGATTCTGTTGCAGTACTGATTTTGGCTGAATAGTTTTCATTGTATAATTTACATGAACACTTAGATGATATTAATGTCATCCTTGGTGGAAGGCATGTAGGAGGAATCACAAATGTTACCACTAAAACATAGATTTGTGAACTTGTACAGATAAAATTAATCATCATCTTGGATAGGACATTGTTCAGAGTTTGCTAAGACCCCACGTGGGAAAGTATAGTAAACAACTGTTCAGCACTACAGCAGTGAACTCCATCTTACCAATCTACTCTTACATTGAAATGATGTGATATAAAAGAAAATTACATAACAAGTTATTGTAATCATCCCATCAATATAAAAGTAGTTTTATGATGACCACGAATTAAATACTTTCCCAGTGTAGCAAAGTATTGGGAGACAGAGAAAAGAAGAATGTTATCATACCTGAAAAACTCTCCTGTATCACACTGGAAATTCATGTGGATTGACAGAAAGACACTTGCTCGTTTTCCTTAAATTACCCCCTCTGCTAATGCTGAGTCAAGTTTTCTGTTTCACTATCCTACTCATCTTCATTTTATTTGCAGTCACAGGAACTATTGGCCTCTGTACTCATTACCTATCTGTACCATTCCTAGTCACATCCCCATGCTGCCATCTTAGGACCTGAGGGGCTCTGCATCCCAGAGGAGTGCAGATCCTGTATAACTCTTTAAAGACATAGTAATTACCCAGGACCTTTCGAGGACCAATTTACCTCCAGGATCTCTAGTGGAGACCAATTATAGTCACTGATCACTCCTTCCTACACTTATGGAAGGTAGAATTTAAACAACATCAAGCAAAACAGATAAACAAATAGTAGCAACAATGCCAAAAAGCATGGAAGTTGCATACTCATTGGCTGCTCTGGTAAGCAATAGGGTCTACATTTGATTGGACCCCACTTTGTTAGGAGGAGAAGTAAAGAAATGTGACTGGAAAATCGACCCAATTATCAGGCCTTATTCTGGTTGTTAATGGTTTAAATTGTCTCAAACAATAAAAATTTACACAAGAAGCCATCAGTGGTTTTTATATTTTTTTTGTCAACCTAGTTTTAATTGGCTGATTCATCTTTCCAGGCCATCCAACAGTTTTTAATTAGAGCGATAATGTAGAAAACCACACCCACTAGGAAGGCTTCCAAGGACAGCATGTCAATTCAACATGACTGAGTACCTCCAAAAGACTTAGTGCAAATACATAAACTTCTGGAATGTTTAAACTTCATCATCCCACTTTCTATGTGTGCCAGTATGTGAAGTCAGGAATATGGCAAGTAGATGACATGTTCCTATGCTTGTTCACTCATTTGGTCTTCTTACCTTTCTATGAAAACCTTTCTATGAAAACCTTCTTACCTTTCTATGAAAACCTTTCTATGAAAACCTTCATTGCTACTGCTACCACCATTACCCTAGGCCCTCTCCATATATGTGAGATCACTTCTTAAGGCCATGTTCTATGAGTTCAGCTCTGATCATGAGGGCATAGGTGGCATTTATAATACCCTCCTTCTGGATAGTCCTGATCCTGGCAGTCATTGCTTGGATGCAGTTCTCTATATGATAACGAAACACAAACTTCCACTCCAGGAGTCTTTATCCTTACTGGTCTTATCTTTATTGGGCTTTTAGAGATGATTAATATTTGTTTTGGAATGTGCAAAGAGTTTGTGGGATTTAAGGATATATCCAGCATTTTAGACAGATTGCTGCCACCTCTGGTTGAATAGAACAACCACATTTGTTTGCTAATCAATTTGTTTCAATTGCTCTAAGTAGAATGATGCATCTACTGTTTGTGTTTTTGACATTCGAAGAAAAAGGGATTGTATGGTAGACTCAAGCTCCAATTCAATCATCCTTAATAACTGTGATGTTCACTTACGAAAGTATAATTAAATAATATTGGAATATTCAGAGTCATTGAAGCAATCTGCAGTGCATATCAGAACCCACTATTCCCCAAAGAAGTCCTATGCCCAATCACAATTAATCTCCATTTTTTAGGCTTTACCTCCAACTATCTACTGGCAATTCCACTCTACTTTGTGTTCTTTCAGATTTTCCTATTCTTGATATTTCAGGTGAATATAAGCACTTCATGGTTGGCTTCTTTCTATTAACATGTTTTTAAGGTATTTCTATGTGCCAATAATTGATTTTTTGTTGCTTAATAATATTTCCATGTACAGATATGCTATGGTTATTTATTTAACCCTTGGTTGATGGGTCTTTCCACTTTGAGACAATGATAAGTTACAATTCTGTGAATGTTTATGTAATCATTTGTTAGAATCAATTATTGTAGGTATGCACCTAGGCACATGGTAATTCTACATAAAAAGATTTTCCTTCCCTTTCTAAATTTTAGTTTATTTTAAAGAAAAACTATTTTTTATTTTTTATTATATTTCTCTCATGTATTACAGTGCTATGCACTGTTGTTTTTTTTACTCTTTTTTTTGCACTCTTTACTTTTTTGAGAGGGCTGACCAATCAGCTCTCAAATAAATCACACATGGAGGATTACTTTTAATTATAAAAGCTTTGTTTTAGCTTGGATTGTTTCTTGCCAGCTTTTCTTACCTGAAATTATCCTATCTACATTTTACCTCTGGGCTCTAACCTTTTTCTATTTCTGCATACTTTCTTTCTTACTCTGTTGCTGGTTGTGTAGTTGAGTGGCTGGCCCCCTGTGTCCTCCTCTCCTTCTCTTTCCCTCTTTCTTTCTTTACTCCCAGATTTTTCTTTCTTGCTGTGGGACGGTCTATATGTCAAATTGCTCTGATTGGTCAATAAATAAAACACTGGTTGGCCAGTGGCCAGGCAGGAAGTAGGTGGGACAAGGAGAGAGGAGAATTCTGGGAAGCAGAAGGCTGAGGCGGAGAGACACTGCAGCCGCCGCCATGACCAGCAGCATGTGAAGACGCCAGCAAGCCACCAGCCACGTGGCAAGGTACAGACTTATGGAAATGTATTAATTTAAGCTATAAGAACAGTTAGCAAGAAGCCTGCCACGGCCATACAGTTTGTAAGCAATATAAGTCTCTGTGTTTACTTGGTTGGGTCTGAGCGGCTGTGGGACTGGCGGGTGACAAAGATTTGTCCTGACTGTGGGCAAGGCAGGAAAACTCTAGCTACACTTTCTACTTATTTTCTCTGCCTTCCTGCCCCTCCTATTCTTTCTCCTTCCTTGTTATTGGCGATTCAGCTCTTTATTAGACCATCAGGTGTTTTAGACAGGCACAGTGGCACAGCTTCATAGAGTTAAACAAATGCAACATAAAAGAATGCAACACACCTTCTCAACATTAAAACCAATGTTCCATAGCATAAACAAATGTAACACATCCTATAATAATATTCTACAACAATTTTATCACAGTTTTCTCGCCCTCCCCTCTCCCAGTGTCTACTTCCATCTTCTTTCTTCCCAAGATCACCATCCCCTCCATCTCCTCTCAAAGAACAGCAGGCCTTTTAGGGACATCAACCAAACATGGCATAATATGCCATAATAAGACCAGGTTCATACCATCACATCTTTGCTGGATGAGGCAACCAAGTATGAAGAAAAGGGTCCCATAAATAGGCAAGAGTGTCAGCAACTACCCCTGCTCCCACTGTTGGAAGTTCACAACACTGAGCAACTCAGCCATAACATATATGCAGGGAAGTAGTTCAGACTCCTACAGGCTCCCTGATCTCTGCCAGGTTCCATGAATCCCAGTCAATTGATTCTGTATGATATGTTCTCTTGGTGTCCATGACTCCTTTGGTTACTCCATTCCTTACTCCTCCACAGGACTCCCAGAGCCCTGCTTACTGGTTGGCTATGGGACTCTGCATCTGCTCCCATCAGTTGCTAGATAAATTCTCTCTGGTCTCTTTGATGATGATTCTTCTAGGGTCTGGTCCCATAACAATCTGCAAGTAGAACAAACTGTAGTTTGAAGGTTTTGTGGCTGAGTTGGTGTCCCAACCCTCTACTTGAGACCTTTCTAGGTTACAGAAGTTGGTCAGTTCAGGCTCAGTGTCCTTCATTACTAGGATCCTTGCTAGGGTTACTCTGGTAGATTCCATGGAGTTTCCATTGCTCTGTTCCCACCTCCTCCCCAGAAATGTCCCTCATTCCAGTCATTTCTCCAGTATTTTCTCTGCACCTCAGTTGATACCTCCTGCTCCTAACTACACCTGCTCCAAGTTCACCAGCAAAATCTATTCCATTTCCCCTTCTCAGGAAGATTGTTGTGTCTCCCCTTAAACTCTTCTTTTTACTTAGCTTCTCTGGTCCTGTAGACCTTAACATTATTATCTTTTACTTTGCAGCTCATATCCACTTATAAATGAGTACATACCATGTTTGTTTTTCTGGTTCTGGGATACCTCACTCAGGATGATTTTTTTCAATTTCCATCCATTTGCCAGCAAATTTCATGATTGTTTTTAACAACTGGGTAATAATCCATTGTATAAGTATACCATTATTTTCTTTATCCATTCTTCAGTTGAGGGACATTTAGGTTGTTTCCAGTTTCTGGATATTATGAATAAAGCTCCTATGAACATAGTTGAGCAAGTGTCCTTGTGGTATGGTGGAGCATCATTTGGGTATATACCCAGGAATTGTATAGCTGGGTCTTGAGGTAGATTGATTCCCAATTTTCTGAGAAACAGCCATATTGATTTCAAAAGTGTGACATATTGATTTCCAAAGTGGCTGTACAAACTTGTATTCCCACCAGCCATAAACAAGTGTTCCCCTTGCTCCAAAGCTTACTAGCATGAGTTGTCACTTGTGTTTTTGATCTTAGGTATTCTGACAGGTGTAAGATGAAATCCCAAAGTAGTTTTTATTTGCATTTCCCTGATGTCTAAGGATGTTGAACATTTCTTTAAGTGTTTCTCAGCCATATGAGTTTCCTCTGTTCTGATGTGTACTTCATTTTTGAATTGGATTATTTAGTTTGTTTATGTCTTGTTTTTTGAGTTTTTTAAAAAATATATTTTGTATAACAGCCCTTTGTCAGATGTGGAGCTGGTGAAGATCTTTTCTCATTATGTAGGCTACCTTTTTGTCCTACTGATGGTGTCCTTTGTCTCACCGAAGCTTCTCAGTTTCATGAGGTCCCAATTATTAATTGTTAATCTTAGTGCCTACCCTGTTGTTGTTCTGTTTAGTTAGTTGTCTCTTGTTCCAATGTGTTCAAGGATATTTCCCACTTTCTCTTTATCAGGTTTGGAATATCTGTTTTTTTGTTTAAGTCTTTGATCCACTTGGACTTCACTTTTTTCAGGGTGATAGATAAGTATCTATATGCATTCTTCTACATATTGTCATCCAGGTAGACCAGTACTATTTGTTGAAGATACTTTCTTTTTTCATTGTATATTTCTATCTTCTTTATCAAAAATCAAATGTCCATATATTTAGGTATCAGGGTGACTATGGCCTCATAAAATTAATTTGGTAGTCTTCTTTCTGTTTCTATTTTGTGAAATAATTTGAGGACTATTGGTATCAGCTCTTCTTTAACAGTCTGGTAAAATTCTGCACTAAAACCATCTGACCCTGTGCTTTTTGGTTTGGGAGACTTTTAATAACTGCTTCTATTTCCTTAGGGGTTATAGGTCTATTTAATTATTTTTCTGATCTTCATTTAACTGTTGAACTTTGCCAAAACAAGGCAGGACAGTCCTTCAAAATTCCTGCTTCACAGAAGAGTCTGCCAGATATTCTGCAGGACACAGAGGAAAGTGACTGACAAACTTTGCTGATACAAGGCAGGCCAGTTCTTCAAATTTTCTGCTTCACTGAAAAGTTTGCAGAAATTCTGGGCCTGTAGGCTGAAGATGGATGCCACAATGTTGCAGAGTACTCTGGGTAACTGTCCAGTCAGCCAAATGTCTCTGTTGTTAGATAATATTACATAATTCTGGGTCTTTGATGGAGTTGAAGAAGAGATATAGTTGCAGTTTTCCTTAGTTATGATACAAAGTAAGTTAGGTGTAAAACTTTGGATTCACTAAGATAGGATAGATAATGCATTATTTTCTCTGAATATGCTAACTACAAATGGACAGACTATTGTAAATGTAATTCTACTTGATAACTGTTTTTGTTGTGTATAGTTTTACTATGTTAAAGTTAAAACATTTCTTTTTATTTAAACAAAAGGGAAAGATGATGTAGAATATTATTTTAAGATGTGTTACATTTGTTTATGCCGTGGAACATTCATTTAACAATGAAGAGATATGCTGCATTCTTTTATGTTGCATGTCCTTAACTCTGTGAGACTGCATTACTTTGCCTGTTTAAAACACCTGATGGTCTAATAAAGATCTGAACAGCCAATAGTTAGAGAGGAGAAAGGATAGGTGGGGCTGGCAGGCAGAGAGAATAGATAGGAGAAATCTGGGAAGAAAAGGATCAAGGAACAAGAAGAGGAGGAGAGAAGGACTCTAGGGGCTGGAACCCAGCCACACAGTCAGCCATGGAGTAAGACTGAAATTAAGATATACAGAAGTAAGAGAAATGTAAAAGCCCAGAAGCACAAAGGATAATTTAAAGTTAAGAAAAGCTTACTAGCAACAAGCCAAGCTAAGGCTAGATATTTGTAATTAAATAAGCTCTAGGCTCTAAGCCACAGAGCACAACCTGTGCTTCCTATCCCACCCATTACAACCCCAACTGCAGGCCAGCAGGTAAGATTCCCTCAGGTAGGTCTGCACAAACCCCCATCATACCCTGTAATCTACAAGCCCCACTCCATCACCTAAACCTGCCCATCCCCTGTGACCTCAGTGGCTCCCTGAGACACAGACTCTGCCAGCTCTGATTGGACCAAGAAGTAAGTGACTCTTCTCCCAGCCAGTCACCCCAGTCTCTAGGCCCTAAGCCCAGGAGAACAAACCATGTCCGTCTATCTTCACCCATTACACCCCCAATTGAAGGCTAGCAGGCAATACTCCTGCAGGTAGCCCTGCCCCACATCAGACCCTGTAATATTCAAGCTCCACTCCTTCACCCAAACATGCCTATCCCCTGAGACATCAGTGGTTTCCTTAGGCACAAACTCCAACAGCTCCAATTTGACCAATAGAAGAATGACTGTTCTCCCAGCTGGTTAGCCCAGTCTCAAACCCAGTGCCCTGAGACACAACCTCTACCCCCTACCTCCACCCACTGCAGCCGAGTTGCAGTCAGAAGGCAAGACTCCTGTGGGCAGGTCTTCCCACCCCCTGTTTGTCCCTGCAGTCTACAAGTCCCATGCCATCCTCCCAACCCACCCATCCCCTGAGACCCCAGGAGCTCTCTGAGACACAAACACCACCAGTTCAAATTTGACCAAGTGTGGGTTCCCAAGACACAGACACCACTTGCACTGATTGGAGGAAGAGATGAGTAGATACCAGTGTAGGAATACAATCAACAACATGAAGAGCAATGTGGCACCACTAGAACCTAGTGGTTCTACAGCAGCAAGACCTGAACATCCCAATATAGAAGAAGCCCAAGAAAATGACCTTAAAATGGCCTTATGAGGATGATAGAGAATTTTAAAGAGGAAATGAAAAATTCCCTTAAAGAAATCGAGGAAACGACAAACAAAAAATTGGAAGAAATCAATAAATCCCTTAAAGAAAGTCAAGAAAACAAAAAACCAAACAAAAAAAAATCAAACATGTGAAGGAAACAGTTCAAGACTTCAAAATTGAAATAGAGGCAATAAAGAAGACCCAAACCAAAGGAATGCTGAAATTGGAAAATCTGAGGAAATGAATAGGCACTACAGATGCAAGCATAACCAACAGAATTCAAGAGGTAGAAGAGAGACTCTCTGGTGTTGAAGATATGATAGAGGAAATACATTCATCAGTCAAAGAAACCATTAAAGCCAACAAAGTCATAAAACAAAATGTGCAGGAAATCTGGGACACCGTGAAAAGACCAAACCTAAGAATAACTGAGATAGAAGAAGTAGAAGAATATAAGCTCAAAGGCACAGAACATATATTCAACAAAATCTTAGAATGCTTTCTCAAACTAAAGAAGGAAATGCCTATGAAGATATAAGACACATACAGAACACCAAATAGATTGGACCCAAAATAATGTCTCCTTGCCACATAATAATCAAAATACTAAGCATACAGAATAAAGAAAGAACATTAAGAGATGCAAAGGAAGAAGGCCAAGTAACATATAAAAGCAGAATAATACCAGACTTCCCAGTGGAGACTCTGAAAGCCAGAATGTCCTGGACAGATGTTATGCAGACACAAAGAGACCACAGATGCCAGCTCAGAGTACTATACCCAGCAAAACTCTCAATCACCACAGATGGAATAAACATATTCTATGATAAAATCAGATTTAAATAATATCTATTCACAAATCCAGCCCTACAGAAGTACAAGAAGGAAAAATGCAACCTAAGGAAGTTAGATAAACCCATGAAAACACAGGAAATAGATAATTCCACACCAACAAATCTCTAAGAATGGAAACACACACACACACACACACACACACACACACACACACACACACTTTCCAAAAAATAGCAGGAATTACCAATCACTGCTCATTAATATCTCTTAATATCAATGGACTCAATTCACCTATAAAAAGACACAGGCTAACAATGGATATGAAAACAGAATCCATCCTTTTGCTGCATACAAGAAACACACTTCAACTTTAAAGACACTACCTCAGAGTAAAGGGTTGGGAAAAACTTTCCAATCAAATGAACTTAAGAAGCTGGTGTAGTTATTCTAATATCTAACAAAATAGACTTCAAACTAAAATTAATCAAAAGGGATTGAGAAAAACATAACATATTAATCACAGGAACAATCCATCAAGATGAAGTCTCAATTCTGAATATTTATGCACCAAATACAAGGGCACCCATACATGTAAAAGAAAATAAAGTTTAAATTGCCTATCAAACTCCACGTACTAATAGTGGGAGACTTGAATACCCCATTCTCACCAATGGATATGTCTGCCAGATGGAAACTTAACAGAGAAATAAGGGAACTATCAGATTATATAATTTAAATGGACTTAACAGACATCTACAGAACATTCCACTGAAACACAAAAGAATATCCCTTCTTCTCAGCACCCCATAGAACCTTCTCTATAACTGAGCACATACTCAGTCACAAAGAAAATCTCAACAGATACAAAAAAATTGGAACAACATTCTGCATTTTTTGGACCACCATGGCTTAAAGTTAGAATTCAATGACAACAAATTACAGAAAGCCTACAAATTCATGGAAACTCAGTAATGCTCAAATGAATCACCACTGGGTCAAGGAAGAAATAAAGAAAGAAATGGAAGACTTCCTAGAATTCAATAAAAATGAATGTACAACATAACCCAAACCAAATTTATGGGACACTATGAAAGCAGTACAAAGAGGAAAGTTCATAGCACTAATTGCCTACATAAAGAAGTTGGAGAAATCTCACACTAGTGACTTAACAGCTTGCTTGCATTTTCCATTTTCTCAGGTATTATTATTTTCCTTCTCAGGTCTTTGATGGAGTTGAAGACCAGATAGTTACAGTTATAATCTTCTCATAGCTTAGCTAGAACATATTAGTATGAGAGAATCTTCAATATAGCTATTGGAGTAATCTCAGTAATTTGCCATTTACCTATGTTCTGGACATTTCTGGATATTTAGCATATCTTTCTTGTTTGATGTTATTCTTGTTGGATGTAGTTCCATTTTTGTTTATGTTATTACCCTTTGTTTTTCCTAGACAATACTTGATAATCATTCTTAATATGGTTTGCATTAAGAACCTTCTTATTTAAACAAAAAGTGAAAATGTATTTGCTCTGCCCATGACCTTGAGCTATATGGTCCAAAAGAAGTGGTGCTTCCTGCCATTGTACATGATCTCTTAAAAGTGGAGGGATAAGGGGAATGTGACCCTTCTCCCTGGTCCTGGCTGTGAGGTGGATTTGCTCCTGGTCAGATCAGAGGACAACTTCAGCTGTCTGTTCTGTTCTGTATTTGTGAGTGTATTTCCTCAATTTACCTCAATAAATTTCCTTAATAACTTCTTAAACATACCTCCATGGATTTATTGCTTTATGAAATTTTTAATAAAAAGATGAAAATCAATATTTGAATAAAATACCTTGGTGATTTTCAGTCACACTAAATTTTAGAAGCACCATCTTAGGTGATTCTTATGTTAATTGTAGCCAGGGAACTTGGGGTTTCATGGGTCAGGAGACATGGAACTGTTGTCTCTTCCACACAGCATCTGCTTGTGAACTTTCTCATCTATGATTCCTAATCACTCTAGTGACTAGCAGGTCTCCTCAGGTACAAGGGAGCAAACTTCTGACAAATTGTGTGAGTTTTCAGTGGACATTTTCCCCTTTAACACCAGCAGCTAACTTGCAAATATAAAAATTATTACTGCAGCTGAATTAAGCATTTTAGGAGGGAGACCTCAGAAGTTGGTCTTCTGAAGCTTTTTTTGTTTTGTTTTTTAGAGATAGGGTTTCTCTGTGTAGATTTGGAACCTTTCTAGAACTTACTCTGTAGCCCAGCCTGGCCTTGAACTCACAGAGATCTGCCTACCTCTGTCTCCCGAGTGCTGGGATTAAAGATGTGTACCAACACTACCCATTTGTCAGATTTTAATTCACAGTGCAATTTATTGAAGTCAGAATATTCTAGAGATTGAAAGCAATGATACCACACTGTTGGACCCTAAAATCTGGGGGTCTCAATTGGGCGCTCCAAGAACCCAGACTCCAGTGCAGTTGATGCAACAGCAAGAGGTTTTTTATTTAAGCATCTGTACAGATGGGCAAACTCTTGTCCTGAGAGCAAGAGTCACATCTTACTGCAGCCCCATAAGGCCTTATAAAGGAAAAACCCACAAAACCCATAAGATTACAATTCCCATGCATTTTTATGGCCTGATCACAGAGTGGGTACAGTCACGTCAGCATGCACATTCTTCCTGAAACCTCAAGGTGGGTATCAGGGCGGGAGTGGAGTTTCCACAAAGATCACAGTGGTACTTCCTGGAACACCTGCAACTATCCCAGTCATAGTTGAGCACATCTCTTAACAGAAATCTTTTTACATTGTTACATTTTGGTAGGGGTGGTTGAATAGTGGCTGAGTCAGGTTGCCCTTGGAACTAGATTATTAGTTTCTCAATTCCTGGTGCTTGAAGTTTCTCTTTTCCTGAGGCTTGGGGGTGTAAGCCTGAAGGGCTAGGGTCTTTCAACACCACATATAAGTGTACATAAAGGATAAAGGGAGAGAGAGGGAGAGAGAGGAGAGTGAGGAGGGAGAGAGAGAGAAAGAGAGAGGTGAGAGAGAGAGAGAGAGAGAGAGAGAGGGAGGAGGAGGAGAGAGAGAGAGAGAAGAGAGAAGAGAGAGAGAGAGAGAGAGAGAGAGAGAGAGAGAATTAAAGTTTGTTTAATAAATCATTTCCTTGGACTACAGAGACTGGCCAATCTGAAAGTTAGGAATGAGCTGATGTCCAGGCAGTCCTAGAACTACAGCCTGAAATTAAAGGCACTCAGCAGCAGAGTCTTCTCTTTCTTGGGAGATTGCAGATTCTTCCGTTAATACCTTCCATTAACTGTATGAAGCCAACTACATAACATCAGGTAATTTGATTCATTCAAAGTATACTGAGTAAATATTAACCAAATGGCACAATCGGTACAAAACAAAATGTAGGCCAAGCTAAGTTTGTCCATAAAATTAATGAGCACTGGGCATCATATTAGAGGAGCTCACACAAGTGGAAATATTCCACACCTACTAAAATTGCCACCATATTTCTGTTTATCATACTGAAACCAATGGTATCAATGAATCAAGTATAAAGATTTTTAGAGTATATTTGAATTGGTAAATGAGTAAGTCTCATTCATAAAACTTCACTATATTGGTCCACGTTTCAAAGTCACATACTTGTACATTATAATAGGAAGTCAAATTAGGGTAAAGGGCTAATGCTAGCAAATCCATGTTGAGGAAGATTAATAGGTGTTGTTGTTTTAGTTTGATAGAGCATTGGTATCTGTAAACAAGTGCACAAGTACACTTCTAGTGCAAAAGGAAACTGATAATATAAAGGCACTTTGGTGAATGTATCAGCCTGCAGGTGTTGGGGACCGACTCTGGACAGCTGTGTCTTGAACCTTGTGTTACCTGCCACGATTTATCAAGCCTCGTGTAAATAAGAGGCTTTTAGTCTAACCTAGGAATGTAGGATTAAATAAACCTCTTTAAATCAGCTAGCTGCAGGGGCCTGGGACCAAAGCGACCTCCTGCTGACCCTCCTTAGGAATTTTCTTTGTCCTCTCCTCACTCCTGCTCCCCCTCCCTACCTGAAGCCCTGTTTATAAGCTCTAACACCAGTCAATAAAGTGAGACCTTGACGCAACTCAGACTGACTGTGTCTTTCTTCACGCGCTTGGTCTCCTTTCCCTCTCACCCCCCATTGATTCACAGGTGGTCCCTCCTCGAGACCCTCGAATAACCTGGCCTGCTGGACGGGTCAAGTGGCGCCCGAACGTGGGGCTCGAGGCACGGCGGCTCACTACTGGACGGCAAAGAGAAAACGTGGTCTGGCCAGACTCACTAGGGTAGAGGTGCCCCAACAGCATCACTCGTGCGCCGCGGGCAGCCTTGAGGTAAGTGCCGTTCATCAATCAATGGGTAAAGCACTCTCTAAAGAGGCTCTCTTCATTTAGGAAATGAAGATTTCAGGGAGAGGGGAATAAGAGTCAAAAAGAAAGAAAAAAAAAGATTTAATTAAGTTTTTCTATTTTGTGGAAGAAAAATGTCCCTGGCTGGTTATTAATGGCCCGGGCATCCACCCTTTGACGTGGAATAAAGTCAGAAAGGATATCAATAACTTGCTTAAGGACAGAGAGAATGTCCCAGATGCATTCTTTAGTTTCTATGGAGTAATCAGAGATGTTTTATAGGATTCAGAAAAGGATAGTAGGGTGTCACATCTTCTGGCACTTGCTGAGGACCTATTAAACGATGTGTCCGTCCCAGAAGACGGTAAGAGTGAGGTTGCCACAAATCACATTGAACAAAAGACCAAAAGACCCCACCGGGACCCTCAAGGGTCCAGAGGTTTATTGACATCTACCGGTAAGAGCGCTCTCTGTCTTGTCTCTGTCTCTGTCTTGTCTCTGTCTCTGTCTTGTCTCGTTAAGTTTTGTGCAGTCGACTGATTTGTACTTTGCAGGCTCACTGGGACAGACGTGTCCGGACAGTGATCCTGGGAGGGAAAGAGAGACGTCTCATTCCCTGATTTGGGCAAGGGACCCCCTAGTCCCGAGCCATTTGGGGCCACCTCAGAGGTGACCATTTGATTTTAGGAGTCTCCTCCAGGGAGTGCTCAGGAGAGGAGCATCTTTGGGTACCTTTCCCCATGGTGGGAGGAAGTGCCACTTTGTATTTTGTCCCGGGAAATTGTTAGAGCCATTCTGTGGGAGTTTTTTGTATGTTTTATTGTGGTCATTGTTACTTTACACTCTGTTTCTCTTCCAAGAAATAAGGTGCATGTCTGACTGACAGGGATGTGAAAGCCCCCTGATGTCTGTTTGATCAAGGACAGAGATCCTCGAGTCTCGATTGTTTTTGGTGTGATTGAGCCTGGAGGGTCACTCTCCACAGAGCACATCAGGCTGTCATTGTTCTTGGAGCTTTGTTGGTTGTCTCGTTGGGGCAAAGTTTTTCTTTCGTGTGCCCTTGGTCTTGTGTGTAGTGTGTTAACTGTTCTCATTGTTGACTTGACTGTGACGGACGCTATGGGACAGTCCCCTTCTTCTCCACTAGACCTTTGCCTAGCCCACCAGAAGGATGTGCGAGCCACAATCGAGGGGCTTGCTTGCTGTGAGTGAGGCCATCATCATCTCAGTGCTGATGTGCTGGTACTTGAATTGTCTGTGTAAATGTCATCTGTTTCTGCTACTCACCTCCCTTATTTTCCTGGGGAGGAGAGAGAGGCACAGCGAGGGCCACCTCCCTCCCTCCCTAGCTCTCTTGCTATCAGGACTGCAGGCAGCTGGCTGCTCTCACGAGGGTGGGGGTGCGTGCTCTGGGTACAGGCGGGCTAAGATTCTCATGTCCTGCTCTGGACAGGGCAATGGCTGCCTGCAACTGACAAAACTGTGTGAACACTGAACAGAGAATCTGACTTTAGTCAGAGGAGTTAACAAAAACTTTTTTTCAGGAACACTGGCAGCCAAGGACATACTTTATGACCACTGCTCCCCCTCCCTTCCTTTACTGTGATAACTTCAAAGTCTCTTCTGCCAGCCAGGAATTTCTCTTGTTAACCCTTCTCTGTCCTGATTGTGAAACCTCAGTAACCCCCCCCCAACTTCATCCCCTACAGACAAAGAGAAGCTAAAACCAGGATTCTTAAATGTAGATAAGAACTTAGACGCCTTTTTCCAGGTGGCTTTATCAACTACAGAAACTTAAGAAAACACAGAGTTAGGATATATGACCATCTGACAGAGACTAAGTGGTCATAAAACATCCCAAACTCCCCAAACTCCCCAAACCCGGGAGACAGCTCATAAAACTCCTAAACACGGTTGCTAAACAAATGAGAAATAAAGATAACATGAAAAACTACTGATATGAACCTAAAGAGGGACGCGGGCGGTGGGAGATGAATTATGTGGTCTGTGCTAGCCTCACAAAGAAAGGCTGCTGCTCCTTCCAACCTCCCTGCTGTGTGTGTGAGAGGTTTGGAACAAGCCCCCCTGCCGAGGCTTGTAAACTTCATTTAAATAAACCTTGCTTTTGCATTCTGTACCTGAGGTCTCTGATGGCTTCTTTGGGGACGAGACCTGGGCATAACACTGATATTGCTTAAAAAAGAAATGTTAAATTACCAGTTCAAGATACTGGGGAAATTATGCTTTTGTTTCCACAGGAAAAATAAAAATTTACATGGGTTTTGGTCATTTGAGTTCAATGTGTTACAAATACTTGCCATCATTTAAGAAAATTGGTTTCAAATTATTGTTGGTTAAGACAAAAGTTTAGATAAATGATTTTTGATATGAGGAAACAGTTTAAAATGTAAAAATTTAAAGGCTTAAACATGTCATGAGGGTTTGAAAAAAAATATAATGAAACTTTAAGGTCTAACTTTAAAGTTTAAGTAAACATGTTTCAGATTTCTTTCTCTTGCTATTCTGCTGTTACATGGAGACTCCAAAGGGTCATAGTTTTAAAAATGTCTGTCTATTCTGCAGGTATGAATGAAAATGTGGCCACATGTATGTTTGGTTTTGAATGTCTGAGTTTGCATGCATGTCCTTCTGTGTTAAGGAATACAAGTTAATACTAGTCATCTGGCTATCCAGATACTAGTTTAAAGCATAAACGGTTCTATTTAAATAAAAACAAACTGAGAGGTATATTTGACTAATATATCTATAGGAGAACAAATTAGCCTGGTCATTATTACCAAACTTAGAGATATTTTCAAGATTAGGCCTAGATTTGTTTGGCTCAGATACATTTAATAGATAATGGTCCTCAAACCTGTCAATGATCTGATGAATATGACATTTAAATTATTTGATTAAAAACTTACTATCAGAAACAGAGACTCCTAGCTCCCCAGCTCCTAGCAATGACTCCCAAGGTCTCCAAAGAAGATATGGAATGACAAGAAGATGCCACCTGAATTGCGAACGACACTGACCACAGGGCAAGATGCCCCAATGCAACGCCTGCCTCCAGGACCCAGCCCAGACTATGGACAAGTAGTAGGACACTGTCAGTCTTCCGTGTCCCTATTCCACAGAAAAGGTACTCTGCCTTATGGGCTTGATGGTGGTAGAAGATTGATGTTGTTCTGACTGGTACCTCCAACGCTATAGAGACCTGGGTAGGGATTGATCACTGTAATTTATAGGATTGGAAGCTTCTTGGTCTGCACTCAGATATAGTTTATCCTTCTCAGATTTCTGATAGTACTGATGGCTAGGCTAGCTCTAACTTTGTCAGCATGGCAGCATCAACCAGATCCTTCTGCAAGGCCATAGCTAGCCTTGTTAGCTCACTTTTAAAAAAATGTTCTAAGATGTAAAAATTTAAATAAATCATAAAGGTTCGGATATGAGTCTAAAATAAGATATGTTTCAGATTACTCTCCTGTTCTATGGTTCAGAGCTTAACATTTAGGAGTCCTGATGAGCTGATAGAGCAATGACCACTTACTGTTCAGTCACAAGCTCAACATTTTGGATTTGTTTTAAATGTCATCTAGATATGTGTAAATGTAAACCTAAAAGTGCTTTTCACCAGGCCAAAAATCTCTGTCCAATTTATACCTGGCTTTCTGGACAGAAGAAAAATGCCCAAATCTGTAGTTCTTGTTGGGACTCAAAGGTATAAGTCTACTTCTGCTGTTTTACAGATACCCATTATCTGCTTTGTCTACAATATGGATTTCAGTACAGATTGGTAATACTAATGTATCTAAAACTTTTATGTCATTTTGTAAGTAGGCCTCAAAGGATTAAAAGAGTCATAAAAACATAGACCCACTTCACAGAGGTCGAAAGGACCCCAGATAAGTATTCCTAAAGATGGTATTTTTCCTCTCTCCTGGTCTTGGGATCACTGTTTTTCCCATTACTAAGGGTATAAACCTAAGGGTTCCAAATAAGTTCATAAATTTTAACCTCTGTTCCTAGTTTAAATCTGTCTCAACAGATTTCTACTTGGCTGGCAGACACCTCCAAGTTTCAGTTGCTGACTCCACCACTCCAGATGACTGTGGACTCCGGACGTGCTAAAGGCTAACGTGGACCAGCCCAGCTAACATGATTCTTCTCTGTCACTATGGTGTCAGGCAGCTACATGCTACTGACAAATGCCCCCTGCCCAGTCTTTGACCAGATTTTCAGCCTTTTGGGGGAGGGGCCCTGATAACGACACCCCAATGCCAGCTTGAAGCAGTTCCAGAAGAGAATACATCGTCCCATTTTCCTTGTTCAAAAAAGGCTGAAATGCTGGGTCAAAAGAAAACTCCCTGGCATAGAGACCAGATGGCTAATTGTACATGAACTATGCATGGCCATTACAGGCCATGAGTTACTAAAATAGGCCATGAGGTACCAAATGTAATGCCATAATTTTAAGATTAAAATTTGCCAAAAAGAAAATGGGGGAATGAAAGACCCTAGCCCTTCAGGCTTACACCCCCAAGCCTCAGGAAAAGAGAAAACTTCAAGCACCAGGAAATGAGAAACTAAAAATCTAGTTCCAAGAGCAACCTGACTTAGCCATTGTTCAATCTCCCCTGCAACCATATAACAATGTAAAGAGATTTCTGTTAAGAGATGTGCTCAACTGTGACTGGGATAGTTGCAGGTGTTCCAGGAAGGACCACTGTGACCTTTGTGTAAACTCCACTCCCGCCTTGATACCCCCCCCCTTGAGGTTTCAGGAAAAATGTACCTGTTGACGCAAATTACCCGTCTGTGATCACTCTGTACCCAGACCATGATCTTGTGAAACGAAATTGTATGGGAATTGTAATCTTGTGGGTTTTTCCTTTATTAGCCTTTATGGGGCTGCAGTAAGATGCGGCTCTTGCTCTTAGGAGCAGGGTTTGCCCTTCTATATAGAAGCTTTAAAGAATCCCCTTGGCTTTCTACCCTGATCCCCACCCTCCTGGCCCCCCTGATTATTTTCCTTCTCCTTCTCATTACCTTTGGTCCCTGGGCCTTTCAGCGGTTGACTCGGTTTATCAAAAATCAGATTGATTTGGCCTTACCACGACACGTCTCGATTCATTATCACAGAGTAGATTCCTAGGAGGCCAGCCAGGAGCCCCATCAAGGACTCAGATTCAGTGTCCTAAAGCCCTAACGTCCCCACGGTCTTGCTAGAGAGTACTCAATGACGGGAATAGTACAGGGCCCACGCAGGAGACAACAGCGTACAGAGGTCGTTGAGACCGGCTCAACATGGCACCTGCCATGCGTGGGAGTCCCCCTGTATAGCCTAAGACAGAGGCTCTCTCGGACATCCGCAACCCCGATCACATGGACTTGGTCCATTTTTGAGAAAAGAGGGGGAACTGTTGGGGACCGACTCTGGACAGCTGTGTCTTGAACCTTGTGTTACCTGCCACGATTTATCAAGCCTCGTGTAAATAAGAGGCTTTTAGTCTAACCTAGGAATGTAGGATTAAATAAACCTCTTTAAATCAGCTAGCTGCAGGGGCCTGGGACCAAAGCGACCTCCTGCTGACCCTCCTTAGGAATTTTCTTTGTCCTCTCCTCACTCCTGCTCCCCCTCCCTACCTGAAGCCCTGTTTATAAGCTCTAACACCAGTCAATAAAGTGAGACCTTGACGCAACTCAGACTGACTGTGTCTTTCTTCACGCGCTTGGTCTCCTTTCCCTCTCACCCCCCATTGATTCACAGGTGGTCCCTCCTCGAGACCCTCGAATAACCTGGCCTGCTGGATGGGTCAGCAGGGTGTCCCTACTGCAAGACAAAGGCATACATGCCTTTTCTGAATGTCGTTTACAATCTGTGGGGAGTCAGTGGTAAATATCTGATCAAGGTATCAAGAGCTGTAGGATGAGTACCAGACACTGGGAAAATTGCGACAGGTCTCACTTACTCTAGACTCAGGAGATTTATCTTAGAAAGCCACTCTTACATATCTGAAGGACAAAGGGTAATTCTGGTGAATGGGAGCAATGGGAAGGTACTAATAGGCAGATGAACTTCACACCGGAAAGTCAGCTCATTGAAAGATAGCCCTTAAAATCCAGCATAGCCCGCAGAATGGAATGTAAGGGTCACTGTGTAGCCAAATTCAGCGGTGGACATAGGGAAGACTGGGCTCAAGTGTACCTATGATAGGAATTTAGCTTTATCTTAAGAGCAGTGACAATCAACCAATGATTCATTCAACAAGAAAAGATGACTGGATTTTCACTTTACATGTAAAGAGCAAAAGAAAGCTGTTTGAGATGAGTACTGAAGTTCAGAGTCAGAGAGGTAAATTGAGAGGTCAATAGTCCAAGTGAGATGATACCCTTGTCTAGGTATTAATATTTAGGACAAAGATGAATTAAAGAAATAATGAAGTTTAGGATCTATAGGACTCATTAAATAGGATATAGATAGTGAGAGAAATTCATAAATGCA
The DNA here is from genome assembly GCF_004664715.2 of Peromyscus leucopus. Classification (NCBI taxonomy): domain Eukaryota; kingdom Metazoa; phylum Chordata; class Mammalia; order Rodentia; family Cricetidae; genus Peromyscus; species Peromyscus leucopus. Next base: position 57,120,780 of record NC_051086.1, read on the forward strand.
CCAAAATTCTCAGATTTATGGCTTTGTTCTTCTCTCTTAGTTAGGGATTCTATTGCTGTGAAGAGACACCATGAGCATGACAACTCTTATAAAGGAAAAACATTTAATTGGAGTGGCTTGCATTTTTAGATTTAGTTCATTATCATCATAGTGCAATATGGTGGTGTGTAAGCAGACACAGTGCTGGAGCAAAAGCTTGGAATCCTACATCTTGATATAGAGGCAAGAGAAAGTGGTCTGACCTCAGCATAGCTTGAGCACAGGAGACCTCAAAGCCTGCCTCCACAGTGACATTTCCTCCAATGAGGCCACACCTCCCAATAATGCCACTCCATATGACTTATGGGGAACAATTACATTCAAACTAACACATTCTACTCCCTGGCCCCCATTGTCTTGTAGCAGTATTGTAATGTAAAAATACGTTCAGTTCAACTTCAAAAGTACCCATAGTCTGTAAGAGTCTCAAACTTATTTAAAAGTCAAAGTCCAAAGTCTCTTCTGAGATTCACACAATCTCTTAAGTACAATCTACTGTAAAATCAAATTCAAAAAGCAGATAGATCATATGCCTCCAACATGGCACAGGACATACATCACTCTTTCAAAACATAGGAAAAGGAGTATAGTGAGAAAATACTGGACCAAAGCAAGACTGAAAACCAGCTGGGGAAAATCCAAACTCTGCATCTCTATGTTTGATGTCAAAGCACTGTTCAGATCTCCAACTCCTTTCAGTTTTGTTGACTGCAACATACTTCTTTCTCTTGGGCTGGTTCCACTTCATGTTAGCAGCTTTCCTTGACAGATATCACATGGCTCTGGCATCTCTAGCATCTTGGGTTCTCCAAGGCAATCCATGCTTCAACCTCACAGCTTTACATAATGACCTCCATGGGCCTCCACTAAGGGACACCCCTGATACATGCCTGGCCTCAGCACCTTTCCTTAGTTGCTCCTTGACTCTAAAGTCAGAACCACATGGCCAAAGCTTCCAAGTCCTGCTGTTTGCTGGGCTGAAACCTTGACCCCTTGTTCAATTACAACTTTACCAGTTTTCTGTCCTTGAAGGTTTCCTTCACTGCCTAAGCTTGTCTATTCTGAAACTGGATCAGTAGACCAGGCTAGCCTCAAACTCAGAGATCTGCCAGCCTCTGCCTCTGGACTGCTGGGATTTAAGGTGTGAGTCACCACACCCAGCTCTCAGCTTTTCTTTAATTCTTTTTCACAAGTTGGAAATATAGCTGTGTGGCATCTTGCCTTGAGGTCACCACTCCTTTTATTCCATTTCTTAATTTGTTTATATCCTTGAACACATGACTTAGCTTCAACCCAATTCCTGGTGCTCCTTTTCTTTTCAAATTGTATATTTTGCATTTTTCCTTGCTCAGTTTGCTCCTTTTCATTATAAATACTATTTAAGAGTTCCTGCTAATAACCACATGACAGAGTTTATACTAGACTGTTTTGAGATTTCCTCAGCTAAAGGAATTTATCCAAACTCTTCACTTTAGCCTCAGGCAGACTCTTGGGACAAGGGCAAAAGGTAGGTACATTCTTCACCAAGTTAATACAAGAACAATCTCTAGGCAACATACTAAAACTCTACTCCTCTGAAACCTCTCTAGCCAGGCCCCTATAGTTAATCAAATCACATTGTTTTCAATGTTCCTACTAATGTTGCCCATTAAGCAGCACTTAAAGCATTCAACTGCTTTTTAAATTCACATTCCAAGGGTCCATACTCCTTCAAACAAAAGCATGGTCAGTCTTATCACAATGATACTCTAGTCCCTAGTCCCTGGTACCAATATCTGTCTTGGGTGTCTATTGCTATGAAGAGACCCCATGACCATGCAACTCTTATAATGAAAAACATTTAATTAGGGGTTGGTTCAGAGGTTTAGTCCATTATCAACATGGTTTGGAAAAGGAGCTGAGAGTACTACATCTTGATCTGCAGGCATCAGGAAGTGCCTGAGCTAGGTATAGCTTAAGAATAGAAGACCCCAAAGCTCACTCCCACAGTGACACACTTCCTTCAACAAGGCCACATCTACTTCAAAAAGCCATACCTCCTCATAATGCCACATCCTATGAGCTTATGGGGGCCATTTACATTCAAACTCCCACAATTATGCATTCCTTTTCTAATATGGGAGACTGAAGGAGGATGGGAAATTAGAGGAATAATCTGAAGATGAGAATTTTATTTGTTATCTTCTGTGGATGGATGGCCAGCAGGGGAATGGCTCATTCTCCTGATAACTTGCCTTGGACAGCCAAGGGTGACTCCTAAATCCTGATAAAAGATCTTGCTCTTCATATTCACTATGGCCACAGGAAGGTACCAAGTCTGTAGTATTCTTCAGTGTTTATACCACATTTCAAGCACCTCCTTTCCTATGCATCCCTATATATGAGGCTCTGTGTCCCAATGGTGTTTAGGTGCTGCAGTAACTCATTAGAGACAGTAAATATCTAAGACATCTATAGAGGGGAGTAATAAGAGTCAGTGATCTTACACCTTGCTACAGTTTGGAGAGGAGAATTTGAACAATTGTTAAAAGTAACTAGAAACTACATGATAAAAGACATAATATTTTTTAGAACTTTTTTTAAATAAATGGATGTTAAAGACACACCATTTTCAATTGTTTGTGCTGGCACTATGTGGATACATTGTAACTCCCTGTAAATAAGCCCTTTGAGGAATGAGTGTTTGCTGGCATGCATCCACTTCTATGACACAACTTTTTATAGTTACTAATATACGTTGAGGATAGTAATATCTAAAAATTACACTTTTCCACATCATGTTTAATTGTTAAGAAATAAAACAATATGCATAGACAATACATCCACTTACACAAAATAATACTAAAGATTAAAAAGTTTTAAGAATGAATAAAAGGCAAGATTTTCTCAGAAACAGCACATAGAAGACATTAGGAGATGGGAGGCTGAGATACTGGGATGTTATCATTGACTTAGGATTTTGGAGGGAAATTTAAAAATTAAACCATAGTTAAAGCAGAATTCAACTGAACTGATAAAATTTTGTTATGACTTATGGTATAAGAAATGGAGGTCACTAAAATATTAGCTCTAATATATGCCTTTTCAGGATCACCCAAGAAAAGCAAAATAGAATAGTCAGGTTCACAAAAACAGTTTCTGTCTTCAACTTCACACTTAGATGTCTCCTCTTTTACATGATGGACAATTGCTGTTCTATGCTTTTAACAGAATCTTGGATGGCAATGAGGAAATCTGGAATATCATCCCCACATTAGTACATTCTATTTATTAGGTGAAAATTTCCAAAATTATAAAGTGTAGCTATCAAAGACAGAAGGGAATTTTCTTCTTACAAAAAACTCTTGCCAGGGCCCCCTTCATGTCTCTGTTCCTCAGACTATAGATGAAGGGGTTCAGCATGGGTGTCACCACTGTGTACATCATAGCCATGACAGTCTCCTTCACAGTAGAGTTATTAGCTGATGGACATAAGTAAAGGCCAATAATTGTCCCATAGAAGAGAGACACCACAGACAGATGTGACCCACAGGTGGAGAAGACCTTGTGGATGCCTTTAATAGAAGGAACCTTAAGAATGGAGGAAACGATTCGTGTGTAGGACATGACAATGAGAAGGAATGGAATAACAATAACAAGCCCTCCCATGATGAATATCACCAACTCATTAACATGTGTGTCAGAGCAGGACAACTTCAGCAGAGGAGATATGTCACAGAAAAAGTGTGGGATCACATTGTTCTTACAGAAAGATAATCTGGCCACAAGAAGGGTGTGCAGCATGGCATGGAATGTGGTCAGCATCCAGGACAGAACCACCAGACTCACACAGAGCTTAGGACTCATAATGCTGGTGTAATGAAGGGGGAAGCAGATGGCCACATAGCGGTCATAGGCCATGACCACAAGGAGGAAGCTCTCAAGGTCTGCAAAATACAGGTAAAAGTACAGTTGTGCCAGGCAGCCTGCATAAGGGATGGAGGGGACTTGGCTCTGCATGTTCTGCAGCAATTTGGGCATTGTGACAGAGGAGAAGCAGAGGTCAGAGAAGGACAAGTTGCTGAGAAACAAGTACATGGGTGTGTGGAGATGGGAGTCCAGTAGAATGAGGATGATGATGATGAGGTTTCCCAGGACAGTGGTGAGGTACATAGCCATGAACAGGGCATAGAACAGCTGTTGTTGCTCTTGGGGGATGGGCAGGCCCAGGAGGAGGAATTGGGAGATGACAGTTTGGTTCTCTTCTGTCATATTCTTTCTCCTGGACTTTAAGGGAAAATGACATAGATCCTTAGAAATTCAAATAAAAATAAACAGATTTTTAGGCTCTTTATCTATTATTTATTTTAAAACAATTGATCTCATAACCAAAATTATAAACTTACAATATCTGTAATAACTGATGATCTTTTTTAAAAGCCTTCTTGCGTGTTTCAGTATTTTATCATTTTCTGAACACATTCACCTGTGAGCTTCTGCAACACAAATCATGTTAGTTGTTTTCCTTACCTGTCTGAATGGCCATCCTAGGCAGCTGTAATTGGCTTCTTTCTCTTAGTGTCTCTTACACATTGGTGGTCCTCAGGATTCTGAAAATTTATTTTTTTAATAGGATTCCGAAAATAAATTTTTTAAATAACTCCATATATATGTATACATATACATATATGTGTCTGTTTGTCTATGCCAGGGCTGAAATTGACATCTGAAATTCAGCTGTGAAGTCTCTGTCACCTTCAGAACTCTATCCTGTTGCAAAGTAGTTGTAACTTCTTGGATATGTCACAGGCGTGTCAAGTGCAGCAGATCTAAGTGAAACACACGATCCCACTTTGCTCTTTCCCAACTTGCCCCTGTTCTGCTCTCAGTTCTGTAAAGAGGACACTGGGGACTCAGTTCTGTAAAGGTGACACTGGAGAACTGATAAATCCAATGTCTGCAAGGCCTGGATCCAATAAGAAATGTGTCAATTTTATTTCTCTTCCTAGCACTGTCAATCTAGCAAATCCTGGAGCTCCTCTTTGTTCTTCTACTTCCTCCATTCATCTCCACAGCACCACACTCCTAGAGCAGGCTGGCAACTAGATACTGCCAGGATTGTATTAACAAGATTGCCAACATTTAATTCATTATACTTTGAATAATTTAATGTGATGAACCTTAGGAAACCAGTTAAAGGATTTACCATCCTTACCTTTCCCCTTATTCAAGCCAACTTTCAACACTATCCAAGGGTCTTATCATATTCACAAATGATGCTGTTACCTGAGCTGTGATACACCTGTGTGCTGCTCTTCTCCAATGCTAGTCTTAAAAGTCACATTTTCTTGCTTCTGGCATTTTACACTTGTTGTTTCTCTTGCCTGTAATTTCTTCCCTTCTTTAGCCCCTTCACCAATGTTGCCCTCATTTATCTTTCATAGATATTTTATGCCACTTGCTAATCAAAAATTTCCACACCACACTGAGATCTGTTACCATGATCTCACAGCAGCCTATGTTCTTCTCACATGCCTCAATACCCCTGATCACTGATTCATGTAGGTTTGCCACCAGACTGTGCACTAAATGCAGGAGAGGCCATGTCCTCCTTCATCTTGCAGCATGGCCAGCCCATGGCATAGTACTTGTGTGTGACCAGTGTTCATAAATGATTTTTTGTTGTGTTTCAATCTGAAACAGACTCCTTAAATGTTAAAGGCTACAGGCCCCCCACTAAATTAGAGCCAATACCCATACTAAATCTTGAAGTGGTATATGCCTTCAGCCCCAGTATTCTGGACACAGAGGGAGGCAGACCTTTGTGAGTTTGAGGCCAGTCTGGACTACATAGAGTCCCAGTCTGGTCTACACAGAGTCCCAGGACAGTCAGGGTAACACAGTGAGACCTGTCTCAAAACACACTTTCCATATTAATAATCACTAGACTCGATTCATTTAGCACTAATTTTGACACTTGTTAATGTGACTAGTGCTATTTTGTTTTTATAAAAAATATAAGAATAGATCTGATGTGCTGCACTGCTCAGTAATGGTGATGACTCAATGAAATTCTTATGTTTCATTCTACAAGAATTCATGTCATGATTAACTTACATGTGAGTTGGACAAGGCTCTGGCACTTATTTTTGTGAAATACAAATCCTAATATTGCTAAGAATGTAGTTTTCAATGTCATTAGCATTTAGGAAAGCAGACTAGAGTAAAGAAAAATACCTTCTGTAATGGGATGAGCCTCCCACAGTCAAAGATAAGAGAATGTAATCTCCTGAGTAAGAACTCTGCTTCCAGACTGCCTTGTGCTCAGGTGTGCAACCTCAACTCAGCCTAGGGGTTTGTCTGCTGACTGACCTCAAAGACAGACATTTATCAGTTTTCAGCATCATGTGATACTTAGCTTAAATCAACTAATCCAGACCAACCAACCAACCACACACACACACACACACACACACACACACACACACACACACACACATTTTTTTCTCAATGACACCAACAAACTCCCTATGTTTTAAAGCTGACCAAACAGAGAAGGAGCGTTAGGGAATGTTGGAAGCCTTTTCTCTAAGTGCTATTACTGAGTCCACTGCTGAGGTATTCCCTGAAGACAGTATTTAATGAGGCTTAGTTCACAGATTGTATATGTAAATATTGCATGGTGACATCACAGAGAGAATAAACATGTAGAGAAAAATCATGCTTCATTGTGTAAAATTTCCTGTCATGATTAACATGTATGGATAGACTAGGCTCTGGTACTGATTTTGATAAATACTAATTCTAATGGTGCTATAAATGTGGTTTTCAATGTCATTATCATGTAGAACAGCAGACTCAAAGTAAATTAACAATAGTTTGTCAAAATTCTACTTCCTTTTTAAGTGAGAGGGACCCATGCAGTATAGGGATATATGTAAACATCACAAATCAGAGGCCCCACCTGTGGGTGCTGTCACAATTGATCCAGGGAGCTTCCTGTCTTCTTCAGCCAATAAATCAGTAATTCTCCACCAGAACAGCACATAGAAATCCCCCAGGAGACAGTGTGCTTCACATTAAATACAAATCACCAAGAATTCTGTGAAAACATGGATTATTGTTCTGTAGTTCAGATTCTACTTTATAAATGAAACATCAGGTGATGACATCTGGATGCTGAGGCAGGCAGCATGTACATTATCATTAAAAATACACATTGGTGTGTCCCATGAGGTAAATTGAAACAGTCTTTGATGGGAGGCCTGCTAAAGATTTATTAATGCTCCATAGCAAAGTTAAAAAATGTCCTTATCATCACAGGGCTGTTATGTTGATAGGGTATGATCTTAGGAGAATAATTTTACAGCTCTTAATAAGAGGAGCCACATGATGAATAAAATATTGCAAATGACAGCCATTCATTCAGATATGTCCATGGTGTGGCAACGTCTCTGAAGATGAGAGATTACAAAGAAGGAACATTATTATCTCTGAAAAATTTTACAGAACATAATACCCTGCAAGATATTGAAATTCTTGTATTAGAAGGACAGTAAAACATCAGCCCATTAAGTCACCTGCCAACTCATCCAGAATATCTGAGGATGATGCACAGTCCCTGATAAAATATCATGCTTTCTTTATTCACTATGCTCACAGGAAATAATAGTCTCTAGGCAACCCCTAATCTGTATCACTTCTTTTCCTATTTCTCCTTCTAGTTATCTCTGGGCTTAAAAGCTTCTGTGTCCCAGAGGAGTCCAGATCATGAACAACTAATTAGAGTAATTATCTAGGACCTTTCTAGGACCAATTCTTTCAGAGTCCTGTAGTTGTGACTGATTACAGTTATTGATCATGTGTTAACTACACCCAGAGGGAAGGTGAAGAAGAGAGATTTATAGGTAGACGCTTATTCACAACTTTTTCAGGAATGAGTTGCATACCCATGATGCTGGGGTCTGTATTTTTGGAATAATTATGAACTAAACTTAATTTAGAAGATACTATGAATATGAAAACATACAGAAGAAGAAATTAGTTGCTGTTACAGAAACATCACCATGAAAATCATGTACTTTGGAAAGTTCCGAAGTGACATTCTCTGAGTAAATCATAAGACTGTATAAAAAGCCCTCAAGATAAATAAACATGTATTTCGAGCCAGCTGTCTCAAAGTGACTTCCAGAAGCACAAAGTACACAGAGAACCTGTCTTAAAAAGCCCTCAAATATAATATATAATACATGCTAACATGGACCAGATTTTATGACTCAACTTTCTATACCTGTCAATATATGCTAAGTACAGGAATAAGAACAATGTTTGATGACTTCCTTAAGATCATGTTTATCTGTCTTTAGGCCAAGATCTAAGAAAAGCCAGATTCCACTTCTAATCAGTTGTTTTGCTCTCATCTCTGTGGGTATGTGTCCTAATATGTGCACCTAATAAACTTATCTGAGTCAAAAACAGAACACACTAGATAGAGAGCTAGAAAATGCGCACTCAACCTTAAACCTAACATGCGAGAGGCAGAAATCTGTCTGATCTCTGGAGTTCAAGCCACATTGAAACAGCCAGCATGTGACACACGCCTTAATCCAGGGATGATGGCAAAAGCAGAAAGGCATATAAAGTGAAGACAAAACTAGAACATTTGCTGGTAAGCTTTCAGTTCTAGCAGCATTCACTGAGAGCATCAGATGAGGACAGAGAGGCTTCAGTCTGAGGAATGGATCAGTGAGGAGGTGAGGGAGGTGGGTGTGCTGCTCTCTGATCTTCCAGCATTTACTCCAAAACTGCTTCGGTTTTTTTTATTGATAAAACTTTTAAGATTCATCTACAATCTCTCTAGAAAACCTTAATTGTATCCACCACCCTTACCCCAGCCACTTTCTGTATCTGCATCAGTGCATGCTAGTGAATGTTCTGCATCCCTGCTATTGTGACTGAAATTACCGCTGACAGTTATAAGCCTCGCCTTTGCTATCTGTCCCCTGTGTTTAACAATCATCAGCTGAGTGAGTTTCTGTCCATACTAATAGAAAGCACATTATCATCCTAGCGAACCTGGGCCTTCATTGGCTTTGCCTGTATTGGGTTGCTATAGATGACATTAACATTTTGTTTGGGATGTTTAGCCATTAAAGATGTTAAAACACTTCCCCAGGATTTCATACAGAATGATGCTTGTTTTGTGCAGGAAACATTTTTCCCATTGGGTATCAGCATCAACCACACCAGGCAGAGTAATACCACTATTCTCTGATAATGGTTTACTTAGTAACCCAACGTGGCTGGGTGGTAGGCTCAACTTTCAGTTCAGTGAAACTAGTGTTACATCTCCTGACAGAAAAAGACATATATGGAAATATACTATTCACATTTATAAAGTGTATAATTATTTGTATATTCAAAGCTGTGCAAATATCCCACAATCATTTTTAAAACTTACTCATTATATTCCAAGCATTTCATGAGATTATTCATACTTTGCATGAATTATTTGTCTTGTTGCAGTGACAAAATACCCGACAAAGGCAACTGAAGGAGAATGGGACAATTTTGGCTACAGTTCCAGGAAATAAAACTCATTATAGTAGCAGAGCAGGAGGCAGATGGTCACATTGAGTTCAGAGTCAGGAAGAAGAGTGATGAATGCCTGGGCTCATTATGTCTTCTCTTTTTCATTTAGTCTGAAACCCCACACCACAGAGTGACATTGCCCACATTTAGGGTAGGTTTTTTTTTTTTTTTTACCTCATCTAACTTAGCTAAATAATCCCTCACAGATGGGCTCAGAGATTTGTTTCCATTGTGATTCTAAATCTCATAAATTGACAGTTAACATTAACCAACACTTAGCTCCCTTACACTTTCCCTACTTTGTCTATCCTGACTCAGTCACAGGCAATTCCAGTCTATTTTGTATCTTTTTGGATTTTCTTGACCTTAACATTTTTGCATACACACAATCATACAGAATAATGTATCTGCTTCCTTTCAGCTAATGTGGTTGTTTGAATGAAAATGGCCCCTATAGACTCAGAGAAATTAGCATTATAGGAGATGTGGCCTTGTTGGAATAGGTTTGGCCTTATTGGAGGAACTGTATAATTGAGGGTGGGCTTTGAGGTTTTAGAAGTGCAAGCCAGACCCAGTGGCTCTGTCTCTTTCTGCTACCTGCTGATCCAAATGTAGAACTCTTAGTTACTTCTCCAGTACCATGTCTGTCTGTATGCTGCCATACTTTTTACCATGATGATAATAAACTAAATCTCTGAACCTGTAAGCCATCCCCAGTTAAATGCTTTCTTTTATAAAAGTTGCTGTGTTTATGGTGTCTCTTCACAGAAATAGAAAACCTAACTAAGGCAGTTAGTCATATTCAAGGCACATGCATGTGTCAATAGTTCATTTGGTTTTAATACTGAGTGGTATTTCATGGATGCCCCATGTTTTATTTGGGCAATGATCAATTGATATCTCTTTGTATATCGGGACTGTGATGAATAGTTCTCTTTTGGATATTAATGTAAAATTTTGGCTTGAATATAGCAGTTCTTTCATGTATATACCTAAGAATAGGAATTTTGGATGATAGAACAATAATTCCATGTTTAACTTTTTGAGAAATCACCAAATAATTTTTACATGGCAGCAGTACCATTTCACATTTCAATCAGTAATATTTGTGAGTTCCAGATTCTTCATATTTTCATCAATGTTTACTTTCCATTAAAAAGAAAATCAAAAGCCAGGTGTGTGAGCACATGGCTTTAATCTCAGCACTTGGGAGGCAGAGGCAATGATAGTCAGATCTCTGTGAGTTCTAGGCCAGCCTGGTCTACATAGTGAGTTCTAGGATAGAGCTATATAGTGAGACCCTGTCTCAAAAGGAAAAAAAATAGCAAGTAAGCAAGAAAGAAAGCCAATACCCACACCTTGGCTGACATGAACTTGGATCAGCCTTATTACAACTAAGTTTATGTACAACAAATACATAGTCCACATTATACAAAATGAAGGAAAACTCAAAGCATTTTCACTATAATCAGGAAAAAAACAAAAGCTGTCCTCTTTCCATTCTTGTTCAGTATAGTTCTTGAAGTCTCAGCTAAAGAAATAAGCAAAAAGAAAGAGATAAATGTGCTGCAAGCCAGTAAGCTAGTTGTTGTGGCCAATGATTGTAATCCCAGCTCTCAGGAGGCAGGAAAGAAAGAGTTACCATCAGCTCTAGGTCAGTCTGGTGAACTCAGTGAGTTCCAGGCCATCCAAAACTGTGTTGAAGACCTAAGTCCTTGTCATTGTCTTTTTCTTTTACACACACACACACACACACACACACACACACACACACACACACACACACTTTAAAAGATGTCTTAGTTTTAAATTTAGCCATTTAAAAAGATAGCTAGTGTAGTTATTCCCTGCATAGGGGAGTTTTTATCTTTAAGAAAAAGGCTGAAATTTCTTTGGCCACATTCCCAGTACTGTGATTGTGAGCTATATGATAGTTCTATTTCACATTTACCAGGGATCTCCACAGTGTAATGTAAATGCTAATTTTTATTCCTACCAACAATTTCCAAGGTTTCCTTTTTCTTTAAAATCTTACAAGCATTTGTTATCTTAAGTCTTTTTTTTTTTGGTTTGTGAATCTTTTTTTTCCATTTTTCTTTATTAAGAAATATTCTACTCACTCTACATACCACCCACAGATCCCACCTCCTCCCATCTCCGAGCCCTCCCTCCCAAGCCACCCCACATCCCCCAAATAAAGGTCTCCATGGGGAGTCAGCAGAGCCCAGCACACTGAGCCTAGGCAGGTCCAACCCCCTTCCCACTGTACCAAGGCTGCCCAAGGTGCCACACCACAGGCACCGGATTCCCAAAGCCTGCTCATGCACCAGGGATGTATCCCCATCCCCCTGCCTGGGTGCTCCCCAAACAGTTCGAGCCAAACAACCGTCTTCTGTATCCAGAGGGCCTAGTCCAGTCCCATGAGGGCTCCACAGCCACTAGTCTACAGTTCATTTGCTTCCTCTAGTGTGGCCGATCATCTCTGCACTTCTTCCTGTCATGATATCGACATTCCCCAGCTGCAGAATCCCTCTTCTCTCATCAATTGGATTCCTGGAGCTCAGCCTGGTGCCTGGCCATGGATCTCTGCATCTGCCTCCATCAGTCACTGGACAAGGCTCTATGATGATAGTTAGGGTATTCACTAGACTGATCACCAGAGTAGACCAGTCCAGGCACCCTCTGGACCACGGCCAGTAGTCCAAGGTGGTGTCATCCTTGTGGGTTCCTGAGAGCCTCCCAAGCACCCTGCCTCTTCCTTTTCCCATGATGTCCTCATCTATTATGGTATCTCCTTCCCTGCCCTTGCATTCTGTCCCTGTTCCAGCTCTACCCTCCTATTTCTCAATGTTCTCATTCCCCACTCCTCACTCTCTACTAACTACCCCCTCACCCAGTCCACTCATGTAGATCTCATCCACTTCTCCTTCGCTGGGTCACCCATGTGTCCCTGCTAGGGTCTTTCCCTGTTAGCTAGCCTCTCTGGAGCTGTGGGTTGCAGTCTGGTCATCCTTCACTCACATCTGGCATCTACTTATGAGTGAGTACATACTATGTTTGTCCTTCTGAGTCTGGGTTACCTCACTCAGGATGATATTTTCTAGTTCCATCCATTTGCCTGTAAATTTCATCATATCATTGTTTTTTTACTGCAGAGAAGTGCTCCATTGTGTATATGTGCCACATTTTCTTTATCCATTCTTCAGTTGAGGGGGCATCTAGGTTGTTTCCAGGTTCTGGCTATTACAAATAATGCTGATATGAACATAGTTGAGCATGTGTCCTTGTGGTAAGATTGAACATTCCTGGGGTATATGCCCAAGAGTGGTATTGCTGGGTCTTGAGAAAGACATTCCCAATTTTCTGAGAAACCGCCATCCTGATTTCCACAGTGGCTGTACAAGTTTGCATTCCCACCAACAGTGGAGGAGTGTTCCCCTTGCTCCACATCCTCTCCAACACCAGTGTTTTTGATCTTAGCCATTCTGACAGGTGTGAAGTGGTATCTCAGAGTTGTTTTGATTTACATTTCTCTGATGACTAAGGATGTTGAGCAATTCCTTAAATGCCTTTCAGCCATTTGAGATTCTTCTGTTGAGAATTCTCTGTTAAGCTCTGTAGCCCATTTTTAAAATTGGATTGTTCAGTATTTTGAAGTCTAGCTTTTTGAGTTCTTTATATATTTTGGAGATCAGCCCTCTGTCAGATGTGGGGTTGGTGAAGATCTTTTCCCATTCTGTAGGCTGTTGTTTTGTCTTATTGACTGTGTCCTTTGCCCTACAAAAGCTTCTCAGTTTCAGGAGGTCCCATTTATTAACTGTTTCTCTCAGTGTCTGTGCTACTGGTGTTATATTTAGGAAGTGGTCTCCTGTGCCAATGAGTTCAAGTCTACTTTCTACTTTCTCTTCAATCAAGTTCAGTGTAACTAGATTTATATTGAGGTCTTTGATCCACTTAGACTTGAGTTTCATGCATGGTGACAGATATGGATCTATTTGCAATCTTCTGCATGTTGACATCCAGTTATGGAAGCACCATTTGTTGAAGATGCTTTCTTTTTTCCATGGTACAGTTTTGGCTTCTTTGTCAAAAATCCTATGTTCATAGGTGTGTGGATTAATGTCAGGGTCTTCAATTCGATTCCATTAGTCCATGTGTCGGTTTTTATGCCACTACCAAGCTGTTTTTATTACTATAGCTCTATAGTAGAGTTTGAGGTCAGGGATCATGATGCCTCCAGAGGTTGCTTTATTATACAGGATTCTTTTCTTTCTTTTTTTCTTTTGGCTTTTTAAAACAGGGTTTCTCTGTGTAGCTTTGCGCCTTTCCTGGAACTCACTTTGTAGACCAGCCTGGCCTTGAACTCACAGAGATCCATACCTTTCTCTGCTCCTGAGTGCTGGGATTAAAGGCATGCACCACCACTGCCCAGCTATACAGGATTCTTTTAGCTATCCTAGGTTTTTTGTTTTTCCATATAAAATTAAGTATTGTTCTTTCCAAGTCTGTGAAGAATTGTGTTGGGATTTTGATGGAGATTGCATTGGATCTGTAGATTGCTTTTGGTAAGATTGTTATTTTTACCATGTTAATTCTATCTGTCCATGAGCATGAGAGATCTTTCCATTTTCTGATATCTTCTTTGATTTCTTTCTTCAGAGACTCAATGTTTTTATTATACAGGTCCTTCACTTGCTTATTTAGAGTTACCCCATGGTATTTTATATTATTTGTGGCTATTGTAAAGGGGGATGTTTCTCTGATTTCATTCTCAGTCAATTTATCATTTGTATATAGGAGGGCTACTAATTTTTTTTGAGTTAATCTTGTATCCTGCCACATTACTGAAGGAGTTTATGAGCTGTAGAAGTTCCCTGGTAGAATTTTTGGGGTCACTAATGTATATTATCATTTCGTCTGCAAATAGTGAAAGTTTGCCGTCTTCCTTTCCAATTTGTATCCCCTTGATCATCTTATGTTGTCTTATTGCTATACCTAGAACTTCAAGTACCATGTTGAATAAGTATGAGGAGAGTGGACAGCCTTGTCTTGTTCCTGATTTAGTGGAATCACTTTGAGTTTCTCTCCATTTAACTTAATTTTTGTATGTTGAACCATCCTTGCATCCCTGGGATGAAGCCTACTTGGTCATGGTGGATAATTTTTTTTGATGTGTTCCTGGATTCAGTTAGCCAGTATTTTATTGAGTATTTTTCCATCAATGTTCATGAAGGAGATTGATCTGTAATTCTCTTTCTTTATTGCTTCCTTATTTATTTATTTATTTTTACAAATGGTCATTGTTATTGGGGTGAGATGACAGTTATTATGGTGTTTCATTTAAACTTCATATGTTGAGAATTATTTTCACATACTCACTGGCCTTCTATAGATAACTCCTTCCTTAAGTCGGTTCCCACTTTTTAAATTGCATTATTATATTCTGTTGACTTAGAGTGAGCACCATACATAGGATACATATGAACATGCTGTCATATGTATAGTTGTTAGCTCCTATTCTGCATGAACTTCCATAGTGGAGTTGTTCCTTTTAATTACAGAACCTTTTAAACCTCATATAATTGCATATGTCTACTTTTGCTTTTGCTTCTGTACTTTCAGTGTCTGGAGAAAAAGAATATCCTTCATTCCAGCACTCTAACACTTCCTTTATGTTTTCTTACAATAATCTCATAGCTTCAGGTCTTATATTTAGGTCTACAATTCATTTAGAGTTGACTTTTATAACTGGAGAGATAGAGGCTGAATTATTTATTTTATATTGCTCTCATAGGATGCCTGCTATAAAATTTTAAAGGAAGAAAATTTAATTTTGGCTCACAGTTTCAGAGACTTTAATCCATCATGGTGGGTAAGGTGTGACTAAGAAAATTAGTTCACAAGATGGAGGCAAGCAAGCAGAATAAAGGAAATACAGGAAGAAATTATAGCAGGTACAGCTTCTAATGGCACATTCCTGGTTGACAATTTTCTCCAATTAGGCACCATTTCCTACTTTTTTTTTTTTTTTTACCATGTCCTAGTGACATTATATCCTGAGTCTATCCAGGTAACAATTCATTCACTGTGTCATGGACTTTATTTATGATCTAACTATCTCTAGAAATGCACTCACAAACACTATCTATGCAGAAGTAGAAATAATCTGCACCTCCCATCTGTTGAGTCCATCAGGTTATATAACACATATGCACAGAGGGATATAACTCAGACATAAAGCACAATGAGATACTATCATTTCTAGTAACATGAATGGGCACAGTGCTGGCTATGTTAATTGAGAAAAGACAGGCACAGTAAGATGGGTATTATATAACTTTATTCTTAGTTGAATTTAAAAAAGTTTATCTGGTTATCTTGGAAGTTGGAGGTTGAATAATTCCTAATATATGGATGGGGGGAGGCTGACCAATATATTCTAAGAAAACATAAACAAAAATTTCAGGTATGCTATTGCATATTAGGATGACCACAGGCTATATTTATGTTTTATTTGTCTCAAAAGACAAGAAAGATTTTGTCAGTATTCATCATAAAATGATAAATATTTTATAACATAATCTTATTCAACTTGATATTAAGCTCCACACAATGTATATATAACTTAATGCACTGGTCAATTCAAAAAAAATAAAAACTATAGGTATTCTTAGAAGGAGACATTCTTATTAGGTCCACTGTATATAACAATTTATTGTAATCTGTGTCCCTTCTAGAGCTACCAAACTAATTTTCATCACTATCAACTATAGCGTCTGTTTTTAATGTGGCAGTGATTAACTTAAAAATTAACATTCTATTTTTTCTCTGATAATTATGTTCTACCAAGTCACTGAGATTTAGGAATTATATGTATGCCAACACAAATACACAGAGAATAGTAAGATAATTTCAGACAAGTAATCTAAGTAAAAAACAACAGGAAAATTATGTGTATCATGATCTAGTTTTGTAGATAAGAGGCCATTTAAGCAACACGGTGAGAGGTAATATTATAAATGGGGAAATGACTAGGAAGAATATCGTGGAGAGTACAGAGTTTAGCATTGTGTAAGTGTTGAATATTGAGCTGTCTGTGGACCCTTAGGCAGGAGCTTCCACTGAGGAGACACAGAGAACAGTACGGACTTGGAGGAAGATGAGCTTCAAGTAAAGATGCATATTTCAGCAAAATATCTGAGATGGTGAAAGAAGTGTTGGTACTGCACACTCTGAGGGACAACAGCTCCCTTTTCTGTTTTGTGAAAATAAGAATGTCTGGCAAAACAATAGGAAAACAATGTAGAGTCCTGCCTTAGTTAGGGTTTCTAATGTTGCAAAGAGACATCATGTCCATAGCAACTCTTATAAAAAAATGGGCCAAATTTGAAACCCTGGCTCATATCATGTGACACTAAGAGATGGGAAAAATGGTTACTCCTATCTTTTTGAAGTGGAGAAACTGCAGAATCAGTAAGTTTTTGTATTACTAAGACTCAGCCATTGACACTAAGTGATGAGAGAAGGTGTTGAAATTCAGTTCTTATCTAGTAAAATAGTGATATAAAATTATAAAATAAAAAAACAAAAAATGAAAAAAAAAGACAAAAAGATGGATATGAACAGGAACAAACCAAAAAATCAATTATATGCATATATTAGCAAAAAATCAAACAGAAGGAAGACAAAATGGAAAGTTAACTTTGTGTTTACCTCTAGTTCCTTTTTCTGTTTTGTGAAAATAAGAATGTCTGGCAAAACAATAGGAAAACAATGTAGACTCCTACTTTAGTTAGGGTTTTTATTGCTGCAAAGAGACATCATGTCCATAGCAACTCTTATAAAGGAAACACTTAATTGGGGCTGGCTTACAGTTTCAAAGGATTAGACCATTATTATCATGGCTGGATCTGGCAGTGTGCAGGCAGACATGGTGCTGGAGAAGGAGCTGAGAGTTCTATATCTTGATCCACAGGCAGCAGAAGGAGAAAGTGCTCTACTGGACATAGCTTGAACATATATGAGACCTCAAAGCCTGCCCCCAATAGGGTCACACTTCCTCCAACAAACCAAGCCATACCTCCTCCAAAAAGGCCATACCTCCTATAGTGCCACTCCCTATGGACCAAGCATTCAAACACATGAGTCTATAGGGTCATTCCTTTTCAAACCACCACAACATCAAAGGAAATAATGGATACAGGAAATTAAGGAATAAGATAATGCCAAAATTAGTGAACAAAGAACAAAAAATGCAAGGCAGCATAGGAAGTGGAGGTATTCAAATATCACTGATATTGAGTTGAATTACAAGTATTATTTAAAAAGGATAGAGAGATAAATGCAGAAACCTGGACAAATGGTACAATCCTGGAATAACTTCATTATCATAAGGAACAAGTATCCAACATAGTAGTATATCTATTATATATTTTTCTCACTGATTCTTTTTTCATTTTTCTTTATTCAGAAATATTCTACTCATTCTACATATCACCCACAGATCCACCTCCTCCCTCCTCTCACCCCCAGCCCTCCTTCCAAGCCACCCCACATCCCACATCCCTCAAATCAAGGTCTCCATGAGGAGTCAACAGAGCCTAGCACACTGAGTCTAGGCAGGTCCAAGCCCCTCCCCACTGCACCAAGGCTGTGCAAGGCATTACACTGCACTGCAGGCAGCCGGCTCCTCTATTATATTTTTTCCAGGACCACCTGGGCAAGACAATGAGAAAGATGATTCTGGTCCCCAAGACCCACTCCCATGTTAAACTACTTGGCTTAACTTCTTAATGTAGTGGATAATTAGTATGACCTATGAACATGGTGGGCTTCCATGGTGGGGAAATTCTACAAAATATTCCAATGTCCACATTAATATGTTTATGGGATGAAATTGTGTTAAATTTCCAAGTTTTACCATCATAGGTTTAGTTGAATTTTCTTTTTGCAAAAGATTCTTTCCAGAGCCTCCTTTATGTCTCTATTCCTCAGGCTGTAGATGAAGGGATTCAGCATGGGGGTCACCATTGTGTACATCAAAGATATGACAGTCTCCTTCACAGTAGAGTTATTAGCAGAAGGACATAAATAGAGACCAATGACTGTCCCATAGAACAGTGACACTACAGACAGGTGGGAACCACAGGTGGAAAAGGCCTTACGGATACCTTGTGAAGAAGGGACCTTGAGAATGGAGGAGACAATTCGTACATAGGACATGATAATGAGTGCAAATGGAAGGATAAGGAAGATGCTGACCACAATAAATATCACCACCTCATTAACATAGGTGTCAGAGCAGGACAGCTTTAGCAGAGCGGACATGTCACAGAAATAGTGGGGGATCACGTTGTCCTTACAGAAAGACAATCTGGCCATGAGTAGGGTGTGCAGCATGGCATGGAATGTGGTCAGCACCCAGGACAGCAACACCAGACTCACACAGAGTTTAGGACTCATGATACTGTTGTAGTGAAGGGGGAAGCAGATGGCCACATAGCGGTCATAGGCCATGGCCACAAGGAGGAAGTTCCCAAGGTCTCCAAAAAACAGAAAGAAGTATAATTGTGCCAGGCAGCCTGCATAAGGGATGGATGGGTCCTGGCTCTGCATGTTCTGCAGCAATTTGGGCATTGTGACAGAGGAGAAGCAGAGGTCAGAGAAGGACAAGTTGCTGAGAAACAAGTACATGGGTGTGTGGAGATGGGAGTCCAGTAGAATGAGGATGATGATGATGAGGTTTCCCAGGACAGTGATGAGGTACATGGCCAGGAACAGGGAATAGAACAGGTGCTGTTGCTCTTGGGGGATGGGCAGGCCCAGGAGGAGGAACTGGGAAATGACAGTTTGGTTCCCGTCTGTCATCCTGTCTCAGGTTCCTTTAAGAAAAATCATGACAACAGCTTTCAAAATAAATATGATCATGTCTTCTTGTTAACCATCTGTTATGTGTTCGCTAATATGAATTTCCCAACCATCACAATAATTGCATATACGTTCCCATGTTTATCTCTATAATGCTGAAGATTGAATATTTAGTTCTTTCTATCATATTTTAGTGTTCATTACTCCTAAACATTTTATGAATTTGATTCTGAGACACACAGTTCACTGGTTTTTGTCTTATCTGCCCGATTTGTCAACATTATTCTGTGAATATTAAACAATCGTAGTTGGCTCCTTTTCTATTACTATCTGCCATGGCCATGGGCTGAAAGATTTTTTTTGAGCCAAATCCTCTTGTAATTCTATGTACTTTGGATTATCAATGAAAATGGTCTCTTTTTACCTATAGATTCTGTATTGCATTGCTAACTAATTATCTTCTCTGGGGTATACCATAGGAATCTTTAGTTCAACAGATTCCAAATATGTTGAGTCCCATGCAAGGGGAACAATAAACAGCCTTGGAACTCAAGGAACATGGCTGGTGGTCAGCAAAAATCATGCTCAGTGAGCCTTGGAGAGGCGGAGCCCCAAGGACGCTATGTCCTGAGGACCACATGCTGTTATTGAGCACAGCTCTGCTTACTGCCCTCGTGGTCACCATGTCCCTCATCATGGGTGGGTTGTACAAAAACTCTCAGGGGGTTCTAGCCCCTCACTGGACAGTGTTACTGGTACTTACAATAACAGTGACTGACATTTTCCAAGCATTGCTGCTGGAGCAGATTAATGTTTCAACCACCACCCTTAGAAAGAATTTAGAGACAGGTATTGTTAGTTAAATTAGGCTAAGATGTTTTTGTTAATAGCTTTGAGGTAGAAAATCTTGGAAAACAATTTAAAGTTTAGAAAGGCACACTTTTAATTGTTGAGTGAGGGACTTGTTGAGGTCATGGAACAGGACAATAGTACCCTGGCTATTGCTGGGTAACTTACTTTTCTTGCCAGGATGGGTTGGTGATCAAAGGTAATGATGAATTACTTGTACCCATTTTTCTTCAGCCTCCTGATACTATTTAATAAAAAAACTGTAGGCCCAGGCGGTGGTGGCGCACGCCTTTAATCCCAGCAAATGGGAGGCAGAGCCAGGTGGATCTCTGTGAGTTCGAGGCCAGCCTGGGCTACCAAGTGAGTCCCAGGAAAGGCGCAAAGCTACATGGAGAATCCCTGTCTCGAAAAACCAAAACCAAAACCAAAACCAAAAACAAAAAAAAAACTGTTGATGAGTGGGTATGCACCCTGAGGATTTAAAATAGAGATGACTGGTTGTTTTTCATATATAAAAGTGTACATTTATGATTCTTTTAAGATTTTTAAAATGAGATTACCCTTTGAGATAAATAATAAAATTATAGGTCCATTCTTTGTAATCACAAAATGTAGCCAGACAGTAAAGGAACTGGATGAGAAAAAAAACCTTGCTTGCTTACACCTTGTTAATCTATAACAAGTTGCTTGGACATGAATGTATGTGGGTTCTTGGGGATAATTTGTTTTTCACCTGCAATACATAAAATGTTTAATCATGTAAGAGAAATAAGAAACATGATGATTTTTACTTGTTCTCATTGTAATCATTCACTTGAAAGATAGAATGTAACAACATTGTAATTTTAATATTGGTTGGAAGAATTTGTTGGGATATGTAAAGTGTAAGGGAAACAATAAAGAAGTTAGAAGGAACTCAACAGGGAAGAGGAGGAAGGGAAACATCAGGCTAGAGGAACAGAACAGAGTAGAACAAGCAACAGAAAGAGGAATAAAATGAAGGAGGTTTTGTTCCTCAGAAAAGAAGTCTGTGTGTTTTTCTCGCTGTCTCTGCATCTCGTTCTCAGTCTCTCTGACATGCAGAAGGCTGGACCCTCTGCACAAATGCATCTTAATGATGTCACTTAGCTCTCTCTGGACCTCCCACTCTCCTGCTTTTATATCTCAGTAAGAGGAATTCCAAATTGTATCACAAGACTCAATTTTAGGGGATTCATTTATTTATTTATTTTACCTTCAATGTAGGACGTCTGATAGGTTCTCCTCCATGTTCACCCGTTGCTCCTATTACCGGGAGACCATATTCCCAGAGCAGTGTGACATCTTCTTTCTCCTGGAACATCAAAGCAGATGTTTCCTTTGTGTCAATAACCATGCTTTCAAAACCCTCCTTACATATGTTTCATCCATACAGTAGCATCCTGAGATGACAATCTTAATGTGTTTTTCTGATTATTGCTTCATGGGGATTATCATTGCTCTTTAGAAAAAGACATAATCTTTATCATACACTTAGTCTCAAATTTTATCCTATTCTGCAGTAAAGCCTTTGTTGGAAGTTATAGCATCTTGTCTCCAGTTTTCAAAACTTGCTATTCCTTATTACTATCAGTCATTGTTATCTGCAATTCTTCATTTGGCATATTCTTCATGCATGTTAGAAGACAGTTACTTAATCAAACCTTGTGTACCTGATGAGTCTGGGAGAGTCCTGGTACCATGTTTCCAAACAGCCCATCCTCTCCCAGTGCATCAGATACCTCCAAATCAATGGGTATAGCTGATTTCACACAGATTGATTGCAAACTCCATGCAGAAAAGACTCTATCTGCCTTACAGCAGGGCAAATACCTGGCATGAAGCTTGGTTGAAACCAGTGTTTCCTGAATATATGTTGGCTGTGCTTCAGCCTGAGACTAATTCATTTAATGTTAAAGGCATAAAATTTTTCATTTCGATTTAAATATTATTTTCAAAAAACTTTTCAGGATACAAGCTTGCTATATAACAATTTAGCATGAAAATGTGACATTCTGTGATGAATTTCAGGCAGAAAATTTTGTGTTTCAAAAATATGTGGGTAGGTCAGGTGTACTATTTTTTTTCTCTGCTAATATTGGTGACTAATAATGGTAAATTATTTTTTATGCTTCTGTTTCTGAGATTATCATGGAAGTTGATGTAGAAAAATGAACATGATAATTATTACTATAAATACTGAAAATATAAAAAGAAGAATGTACTTGTTTTAAAATCTCTGGGGCTTTACTCCCTCATCTATCCAATTATGTCTGGCTCATAGACACATCAGCTTTGCTTCTGATACTAGGTTTTGAGAAACATCAGTTTTTTAAGGTTTCTTTGAAGTTTTATTTCAACCTTGTCAATATTTTAGTCAGCACATTTGAATAAAAAAGATTACCATTCATACTGTAATGAGACTCATACAATAAATTGAAGGAGATCAGAAGAAAGTGTACTCTCCTGAAGAATT
Organism: Peromyscus leucopus; assembly: GCF_004664715.2. NCBI lineage: Eukaryota > Metazoa > Chordata > Mammalia > Rodentia > Cricetidae > Peromyscus > Peromyscus leucopus. The sequence goes on from NC_051086.1 coordinate 57,143,599, forward strand.
TTGCCTCCAGACTGCTTTGGGCTTACAACTTCTATCTCTAATATTTCAGGAACTCCACTCTGATGACTGTCCCTGCAGATACTGAATTTATACAATTAAGAATAGACTCCTGCTATATTTCTTCTGGACAACCTTCTCTAATAATACTCAACCTGTCTCAAGTCTGGCAAAGAAAGCAGAGGAAGATTCTTGAGCATTGTGAGAGGGCTGGGAATGCCGCACAGTGGTTCAACTCTTGCCTAGCATATGTCTAAGGTACTGTATTTTATGTCTAGCATCAAACAATCAAAAAGAAAGAAAAACATCCCCCAAAATGAAAGTGAGTATGGAAAGAGAGAGAGAGATGGGCATAAAGAGAGAGACAGAGATAGAGACGGAGACAGAGACAGACCAGGTAGAGGCTGTATGACTCAAAATCAAATGCTGGGATCTTCATCCTGTTGGTGATGTTTATGGCACTCACTGTGTGCATATTTGAGTATTACACAGGGAAGAGACATATAGGAAAAAATCACACTGGTTTTGAAATTTTGCTTGTTCTGTGAATGATTGGGTCCTGTGTCTTGGAGTAGGAGCATGTGGAGTAAAATCAGAAACCAGAGACCTTACCTGGAGTTGTTGCCACTGATGACCTAATGACTGTATCTTCTTCAGCTGTCAAGGATACAATTTTAGATCTGGAAAGCATATGAAAGGTTTAATGAAAGTGTTTCTAGCATTGAATATGCAAGTAACTCTTCAAATAATAGTATAGACATGGGAGGGATAGCCTTAGAGATTCTGAAATAAGTAAATGCTTCTTTTTATATTTACAATAATGTATAGAACAAATTAACCATCACATTTATTTTCCCATATCAACTTCAATCACACTCACTGAACGAAAGCATGAGAAAATTATTTTTTAGTCACCAATATTACAGAAAACTGTACATCTGTCCCACTCACATATTTTTCGTAAGTCCTAATTTCCTGTCTAAAATCGATCACAGACACTGATTTTGCCCCTGAAGTTCCAATTCTACATGAGAAATGAGCACATAGGTGAGGTCAACAGTACTGCAGATGATTGTATTTAGGAACATTGCAACCATCACTGTTAAACATATAGGTTTTTTGAGCTCAGTCAGATAAGTTTAATTACTTGTTCATAGTTTGTTAAAAGCTCCATAGGTGAAGGTATGTTAAAGATTTAAGAACCACAGAAGTGTGTTAAAACCGATGTAAGAACCAGCAGGCTGAGCATAGCAGTTCATAACTAATCACAGCGCTTGAGAGGGGCTGAGGCCATAAGATCACCTTGAGTTCAAAGCACGCTTAGACAACAAAGTGAGTCCTTTCTCAAAAACTCAAACAAACAGTTGTGCTGCAAGGGTATGGCCTTTGAGAACTTTACATAAAATATAATTGTAAAGAAGTCCTTCATTACTAAAGAAATTGTAAATGGTGTCCAGGAAACAAAATATTTCAACAACAACAAATTCTTCAGGGGGAAGAGATAACAAATAATTTTAGCATACCTGAAAACTTGTGCTACATTGCATCACACAGTGGATATCCTCAGGCTGAAAGAACTGTAAAGAAGAGTTTAGCCTTACCTAGAGTGCACAAGATGATGCCCAAGCTCTGATAGAAGATACTGCTCTTTATTCACCATTGACAAAGGTTGTAACAAGTCCCATAGTCATCCCCTAAGTCCACACCTCTGCTTCTCTCTTATCTCCTTCTAGTCATCCCTGAGCCTAAGAGGCTCTGCATCCCAGAGGAGTCCAGTAACTCACTAAAGATTTTAATTACCCAGGACCTCTCTAGGACCTGTTTTCTCAGAGTTCTACAGTAGTGACTGATTATCACTGCCAATCACACATTACTATACTTAAGGGATTATGGACTTAGAGAGCAACTCATGAAAGGATGCTTATTTGTTTACATCTTCATGTAAAGCCTATTCTTTGTGGAGTGGGGAGGGGAGCCTGAGGAAGAGAGTTTGCAAAATCCCTAGAAATAAGCAGAGACTACACTGATGGATAGAAAATACATTAGAGGTCATAATTTACTAAAGAAGCCACAGTAGCTTTTGAAGAGACAGTTTGGAAACATTCCCAGGTAGCAAGCAGCCTGTTAGCATAAGTTGGCCTCTTGTAAAGCAAGCTTATGTGAGAAATAGTCATGTTGCTAGGATGGCTCAGACTTCTGTGACCAGCTTCCTTTATCTGCCAGCATGTTAAAGTCAGAAATAAGACAAAAGATAAAGTCGCCCAGAACATGTTTAATTCTTACTTTAATTAAGATATAAAAGAAAAACCTAGATTCTCACCCCATTTGGTTACTCACTTTTCATCCTCACTTCTTCAGAAAAATGTTGATGACATTGCCTCACCATTCTCCCAGCCATTCACTGTAGGCTTCACTTTATGTCCTAATGCCATGGCTTATTCCCTGTCAATTCTCCTGAAGCCATAGATAACTTGCAGTTTCTCACTTCTGGACCAGCTCCATGTACATGGCAATGACCAGTTAGGCAATGCACATCTGTACATCGCAGACATTCATCGAGGGAATATGAATTCTTTCTCACTGGTCTTGTATTTATTGGTTGTGAGAGGTTATAGCAATGTCTATTTTTGGACATGCAAAACTAATTTTGTATAAAGAATTCCACAGAACTTAAATTATTCCAACAGTAATCTAGATTTACAAGAACTTAAGACTCTACTTAACATCTCTTAGATTTTGCAAATACTTCCTACAAAGTAGAAGAATGAAAACAATCAAGATACAAAAACCAATAGCTGTCTCGCATACCAATAATAAATTTATGGAGCAGAAAATCAGGAAACAAAATCTCATTTATAACAGCTTCAAAAATTACCTAGGTGGGGAAAGATCCCAAAAATGACAAATTTGAAACAGTGGAGAAAGAAAGCTGAGGTAACCAACATCTAATTGGACTTAAGTTCTGCTCAAAGGAAGGAACTCATTCCTGGTACTCTAAAACTTAACCATCTACCCATGGCTGGTGAGGTCATGGATCTTATAGGAGACCTACGGCTCTCTTTACTAAACTAGTGTAATTTCTATCTGCATCAACATACATATTCTTATATCCACAGGTAAGTGTAGTTTGGGAGTCTCACCAAGGAATCTTCAAAAAAAGTAGCAGAGAGAGACTATTATAGAAATCCATAACTGGTCAAAATGCCGAACAACTGACTATGGCACACCCACACCCTATAGATACATCTACAACCCAACTCCTACCCCTCAGATTCAGGGAACACTGTGGAAGAGTTAGAGGACCAAGACATCTGCCACAAAATAGTGTTTTCCATGTATGACAGAGGTACTGCACCTATGAAATCTCAACAGTGTGGCTGCCTAAATAAAGCCAGCCAAATGACAGCACCAGCTGACATGCTAATGTGAATGGGGGACTATCATAAGGTTCTACCCTTAGGGAAAGCTACAGGCAACCAATGGCTGCTGAGAGGAAGGATCATTCTTTGCCAGGGATGAGCCCCTGATAGGTTGGTTAGCCAGTTCACAGTGGTCAGCGCTCCCCCCCCACATGTATGAGCAACTCTAAATGGACTCAAAAGACTGTATGGATGTGTATATATGCATATATATGTATAATTATCACAATAATAAAGAAGAGATCATGAATTTGGGGAAAGTGGGAGGACTTATACAGGGAGAAAAAGGCTAGAAATGATGTAAATATAATATTAATGTATGAAAATGTCACAAAATATTTTATTAAAATAATAAAACTAAATCTTTTACAAAGCAAAGTAAAAAAGTGAAGTAAGCAAGACTTAGGAAGATAAATAGTGCATGTTTTCTCTTAAATTTAAAATTTTTATTTTATTATTTTTTACTATGCATAAGTACCTATGTGTGGATGTCCTCAAAGAAGAGGCATCATATGTCCCTAGAGCTGGAGTTACAGGATTTTTGAGCAACTTTTATGTGGATGCTTGACCAAATCAGGACATCTGCAAGAGAGTACATGGTTTGTGCTGCTGAACCATCTCTCCAGCCCTGATCTTATCTCTATCTATCTATCTATCTATCTATCTATCTGTCTGTCTGTCTGTCTGTCTGTCTGTCTGTCTGTCTGTCTGTCTGCCTTTCTGTCAATCTCTCTCTCTCTCTCTCTCTCTCTCTCTCTCTCTCTCTTCTCTTCTCTCTCTCTCTCCTCTCTCTCTCTTTTTGAACCTAAACTTTGAAAATTTAATAGGAAAGTAAGTAAAACAAAGTGTAAGTAAGCATAGGCCAGGACTTTCTGGAAAGGATTCCCATAACAAGAAATAATAAGAAACAGGCTATAAGAAATTCAAAAGCTTCTTCACAACCTTCAGGTTCAAAATATAGTCTACAGAATGGGAAATATTTTCAACTACAAATAAGAATATGTTGAATATCTAGGATATAGAACCTGGGGCTTATGCAGTGATACTTTGCTCAGCCTAGGATGAGGGCACTGGACCTGCCTGGACTGAATTACCAGGTTGGACTGAATCCCCAGGGGAATCTTTGCCCTGGAGGAGATAGGAATGGGGGGGTAGGCTAGGGGGAAGTAGGGTGTGATGGGTGGAGGACAGGGGAATCTATGGCTGATATGTAAAATTGAATTAAATTATAAAAAAACCTGAAAGTAACTGAGCATCACAAACATCAAACAATCTAATCAATGACTGGTCAATGAATTGACACATAATGAATTCTCAAGAGAAGAAACACAAAATTGAGAACAAGCAGCAGAAAAAAGATGTTTCTCTGAGTCTGGGCCACTTCACTCAGAATGGTTGTTTCAAACTCTGTGCATTTGTCTACAAGTTACATGATTTCATTTTTCATTCTTTTTTAACTTTCTTTTTATTTATTCTTTGTGTCTTTCACATCATGCATCTCTATCCCATTCATTTCCCATCCCTGCATATCTGCTCTCTACACTTCCAGCACATCCTCCCAAAAATTTTATAAGAAAAGAAAAAGAAAAAAAAAAGGAAAAAAATCTCGTCATGGAAGCTGTAGTGCGACACAGTAAGTCACACAGTAAACCCTTTAGTCCATATATCTTTACTTGTAAACTTCCTTTGCAAAGAGTCAGTGGTCTTGTTCAAGGCCTCTGGTGTCTGCTACATTATCAATGCTGGGCCCTCACTGGGACTCCTCTTGTTATCCTGTTGTTGCCCTGTGTCATGGAGATCCTGCAGCTTTGGGTCTGCAGGAACTGCCCCTTATGGGCTCCAGCAGATCACTGATGGGGTGAATGTTGGGGTGGACCAACACACAAACCTGGTTCTGGGCCTGGGTAGTTGCATAGTTGTTGGTCAGCCCTCCATCTTTCCCTTGTCCTCCCCACCAAGGTGAGCTCTCCCGCATTGTCTTGGTGAGTTCACCCTTTGCAGTGATGAGCAAGGGGCAGGGGCAGTGCTCCTGCTTTCATGTCCTCAAGGTCGGATCTTCCACACCTACACATTCAGGGCCAGCTCTCCCACCTGCCTCAGGCATTGAGGGCTCAGGGGCTCTCTCCCTACCCATG